>NW_027142354.1:7111072-7650084 GCF_026170545.1 Melanerpes formicivorus
GAAAAGGAAAAGGAAAAGGAAAAGGAAAAGGAAAAGGAAAAGGAAAAGGAAAAGGAAAAGGAAAAGGAAAAGGAAAAGGAAAAGGAAAAGGAGAAAAAAGAAAAGGAGACTCATGTGACTGTCCCCCAGATGCACAAAGCAGACACTCTTAACTATCATAACTCTGAAGGGCTCTCCTTTTATTATTTTTTTTTTTTTTCCTCAGTGAGTATTTCATTACTCAGTTTTGGCATCTGACCTTTGGCTATCTTTCCACCCACATGTTATTAACTTCTATTATTTGTCTTAGCAATTTCAGCTTGCCATCCCAAACCACATTGTTTTTATCCTCAAATAAACACTTCCAAACATAAACACATGTGGAATAATTGTCCACTTCTTTTCTGTATCCAGGCAGTCTAGTCTTTATTCAATGACTCAAGTCATTGAGAAGATGTTTATCACAGTATCACAGTATCACAGTATGAACAAGGTTGGAAGAGACCTCAAAGATCATCGAGTCCAACCTGTCACCCAAGACCTCATGACTAGACCATGGCACCAAGGGTCACGTCCAATTCCCTCTTGAACACCTCCAGGAACGGTGACTCCACCACCTCCCTGGTCAGCCCAGTTTAGTGACTGGAGGCTTTCTACACAAAACAACATTTGCAAATGTTTTGTTTTTTTTTAACAACAAAATTAGAAAGTTATATTTAATATACTCTCAGAGATTAATTCTGTAAGGATCTCATTTATGTGTTTATATGCTCATTTGCTTTTAAAAATCATTGGTTGCTAAAATATGAATTAAAATTCCTGAGATTCCTTGCAAAACCTGATAACTTCATGAAAAAATAAACAGCCTAAGAACAATTTATTTGTTGTAAATGAAGCAATTTTACCAGCTTTTACTTGAACAACATAGAAAAGTCTTTTATGGAAGTATAATAACTTTATGGGAAAAAAAATATTAATTCTTATTCCAAGTGAAGGGCATAAAGAAGGAAGTTGTATCTATGAATTCCAAGACACACATTCTGAGGATCAGGACCTCTAATGGAGAGTAGAAAGTACGAGATGACCAGCTATATCATGGTCATGTCAGATATAGACTCTGTCAATGGCTATAGTGGCCTTGACAGAGTTCACTGTCACTTGCCTATCTGCAAGCACTTTCCAGCCTCCCTAATTTTAGGTGTTGCATTTTATCTGCTTTTAGGTCACGTGGGGTCAGGAGCTCATATCATTGACCCATTTCACAGATATTCAGGACAAAACATCAGCATGATGTAATTTTTGGAGATGTGAATGTTCCCACTGGTTTAATTTTATTTACCTCATTCTGAAAGTGAAACAAATATTTAGGCTCTTGATTCATTCTTCATAGAGTTAATCTACTAGTGTGAATAATATGTTCACAAAAGCTTCTACATCCTGCAAGGTGCTTTTGACCTTTAGATGTGACTTGGTTATATGACACAGGGGCAGACCTAAATGTCCCTGATCTCATTTAGAATAGAACAGTCTCGTAGGAAAAATACATCTTTCAAAATGGGTTCAGAAGATGATGAATTATTCACTCCAGCAACATATTTTCCATTTAAAAATTGTTACAATTCTACTACTAAATATCTAAATTCCAAACTTTTTCTTCTTTCTTTTTATTTTTTGGCTCTCCCAACAGACTTAACTCATATGAACAATGGTGAGATTACTACATTCAGGTAAAGGATGTTTTCTTAGATCAAGAAGAAAGAAATTCACTACATAGTTTATTCACATATGTTTGTAATGGAAATTTTGTCCAGACTGAATCATCTTAGATATTACAATGCTGCATTTTCCTGACTCCTAGAAAAATAAAAGGCCTGGTGAGCATGATTATATAGTAACATTGCTCACAAGCTCCATTCATTCTCTGCTGGAATCCATGGGTTCCATATGTTTTCATAGCTGTCATATCTCTGAGCTAATAATAGTTAATGTTTTCTATCCCAATGAGAATGGATGTGAAGGTGTGATTTTGTGATATTGTTTTCTGAATGGCAAAGCACAAAGAAAATAAAGCTGATGGATTATACATGCAAGAAAATGTTAAAATTATTAATACAATAAGGATGAATCACACACACACAAACATTAGGGTGCATCAAGAAAAGTGTGTTTCCAGAAGGTCTAGAGAGAGTTACTTCTCCCCCTCTACTCTGCCCTGGTGAGATCACACCTGGAATACTGCATCCAGTTTTGGGCTCTCTATTTCAAGAGAGGGTTTTGCTAGAGAGACTCCAGTGGAGAGACACTAAGATGATTACGGGACTTGAGTACCTCCCCTGTGAACAGAGACTGAGATCCCTGGGGCTGTTTAGTCTTGAGAAGACTGAGAGGGGATCTCATCAATGTATATAAATATCTGAGGGGTGGGTGCCAAGTGGAGGGATCCAAGCTCTTTGGTGGTGTACAATAATCAGACAAGAAACAAGTTCAAGCTCGAGCATAGATTTCACCTCAACATGAGGAGAAACTTTTTTACAGTGAGGGTGACAGAGCACTGGAACAGGCTGCTGAGAGAGGTTGTGGAGTCTCCTTCTCCTTTTCCAAACCCACCTGGATGCATTCCTGTGTGGACTACCTTAGGTGATACTGCTTTGGCAGGGGGGTTGGACTTGATGATCTCTGGCAGTCCCTCCCAACCTCTAAAGTACTGTGTACCCAACCAGGAGGAAGATGTTGACGAAGCATTCTATAGGCAGCTTAGGGCTGTCTCAAGATCTCCGGACCTTGTTCTCATGGGTGACTTCAACCTGCCTGACATCTGCTGGGAACTCAACACGGCAGAGAGGAGACAGTCTAGAAGGTTTTTAGAATGCATGGAGGACAGCTTCTTATCCCAGGTGCTGCGAGAGCCTACCAGGGGCAAGGCTATGCTTGACCTCCTCTTCACCAACAGGGAAGGACTGGTGGGTGATGTGGTGGTTGGAGGGTGTTTGGGGTCCAGTGACCACGAGATAATTGAATTCTCGGTTTTTGGTCAAGCCAAGAGGGGCGGCAAGAAGACCTCCACTCTGGACTTCCGGAGGGCAGACTTTGGGTTACTCAAGGAACTAATTCAGAGGGTTCCTTGGGATAAAGTCCTTAAAAACAAAGGGGTCCAGGAGAGCTGGACCTACTTCAATGAAGAATTGTTGAAGGCTCAGGGACAGGCTGTGCCAATGTGCCAGAAGATGAGCCGCCGGGGCAGACGGCCAGCCTGGATGGTTCATGAACTTTTAATGGAACTGAGGGAAAAAAAGAGGGTGTATCACCTTTGGAAGCGAGGGGAGGCAACCCACAGAATGTTTAAGGATGTTGCTAGGTCTTGTAGGAAGAGAATTAGGGAGGCAAAAGCACACTTGGAACTTAAACTGGCCTCTACTGTGAAGGACAACAAAAAGTCCTTCTATAAATACATTAATAGTAAGAGGAAGGGGAAGGAAAACCTCCACTCCTTGGTGGATACGGAGGGGAACATTGTAACCAAGGATAAGGAAAAGGCAGAGATACTTAACACCTTCTTTGCCTCAATTTTTACTAGAAGGGCAGAACGTGTTCCTGACAGCTGGTCTGCAGAGCTAGCAGAAGGAGCCAGGGAGCTGCACAGTTTCCCTATGTTCCATGAGGCGGTAGTTGGAACTCTCCTTAGCAGCTTGGATCCCCACAAGTCCATGGGACCAGATGGGATTCATCCTAGGGTGCTGAGAGAGCTGGCAGATGAGCTGGCCAAGCCACTCTCCATAATTTTCCAGCAGTCCTGGCTCACTGGCGAGGTCCCAGAGGACTGGAAGCTGGCCAACGTGGTGCCCATCCATAAGAAGGGCCGGTTGGATGAGCCAGGGAATTACAGGCCTGTCAGCCTGACCTCAGTGCCAGGCAAGATCATGGAACAGGTCATCCTGAGTTCAATAACACAACACTTACAGGATGGCCAAGGGATCAGGCCTAGCCAGCATGGATTTAGGAAGGGCAGGTCCTGCCTGACCAACCTGATCTCCTTCTATGATCAGGTGACCCGCCTGGTGGATGTGGGGAGGCCTGTTGATGTAGTCTACCTGGACCTCAGCAAGGCCTTTGACACCGTCCCCCATAGCAAACTGCTGGCCAAGCTGTCAGCCCATGGCTTGGACGGGAGCACACTGCGATGGGTTAGGAACTGGCTGGAGGGCCGAGCCCAGAGAGTGGTGGTGAATGGTGCCACATCCAGCTGGCAACCAGTCACTAGTGGTGTGCCCCAAGGATCAGTGCTGGGCCCTGTGCTCTTTAACATCTTTATTGATGATCTGGATGAGGGCATTGAGTCCATCATCAGTAAATTTGCTGACGACACCAAGCTGGGGGCAAGAGTTGATCTGCTGGAGGGTAGAGAGGCTCTGCAGAGAGACCTGGACAGGCTGGACAGATGGGCAGAATCCAACGGCATGAGATTTAACACATCCAAATGCCGGGTTCTGCACATTGGCCACAACAACCCCAGGCAGTGCTACAGGCTGGGGTCAGAGTGGCTGGAGAGCAGCCAGGCAGAGAGGGATCTGGGGGTGCTGGTTGATGGTAGGCTTAACATGAGCCTGCAGTGTGCCCAGGCAGCCAAGAGGGCCAATGGCATCCTGGCCTGCATCAAGAACAGTGTGGCCAGCAGGAGCAGGGAGGTCATTCTGCCCCTGTACACTGCACTGGTTAGGCCACACCTCGAGTACTGTGTCCAGTTCTGGGCCCCTCAGTTTAGGAAGGATGTTGACTTGCTGGAACGAGTCCAGAGAAGAGCAACAAAGTTGGTGAGGGGTTTGGAACACAAGCCCTATGAGGAGAGGCTGAGGGAGCTGGGGCTGCTTAGCCTGGAGAAGAGGAGACTTAGGGGTGACCTTATCACTCTCTACAACTACCTGAAGGGAGGTTGTAGACAGGCTGATGATGGTCTCTTCTCCCAGGCACCCAGTACCAGAACAAGAGGACACAGTCTCAAGCTGCGCCAGGGGAGGTTCAGGTTGGATGTTAGGAAGAAGTTCTATACAGAAAGAGTGATTGCGCTATGGAACGGGTTGCCCGGGGAGGTGGTGGAGTCACCGTCATTGAAGGTGTTCAGAAGGAGACTTGACGGGGTGCTTGGTGCCATGGGTTAGCTGTTTGGGTGGGTTGGATTGGTTGATGGGTTGGACACGATGATCTTGAAGGTCTCTTCCAACCTGGTTTGGTTTATTCTAATAAAGGTTTATTCTAATAAAGGTGATACTGTGAAACACACACATGGGTAGGTCTATATACCAAAAGTAGCATAGTACTGAAACTTTCCTAATATAACGATTGTGAATAATATTAATATTCAGAGATTTAGACATGCAACTTTTGGAATAAGAATTCCCAGTGGAGAAGAAAATTACTTTATTCTTAACATGTGATTTTATGACATTCATTTTAAAGTAACGGGCAGTATGCTGAATTTAATCCTGTAGAGAGCATCATCTGCGGAATTCTGTCACACAGAAATGTGAAACAAAATGCAGTCACATATACAAGTGAGTAAGCTTCAGAAAGTATAAATAGTCATGAATCTCTTAAATTTACTTAAACTGTTTTGTGTTTGCTAAGAAACAGATCTATTATGCTCATTAAAGGTGACAGAGCAACAACCCTTGAGGCTGTAGATATCTATTATCAAGGAACATCTAACCAAGTAGAACAATCCACAGAATGCTGGCTCAGCAAACCAATAAAATAATATGTTCTGCCTGTCCGAGCATGAGTGGGTGCATATTTATGCAAAATCAAAATCTGTCAAGTATTTTTTTCCCAATAAAACAAAAAATGTCATTCTTGTAAGGTGTATGTGTTTAAACCAAAACAAACAAAACACTCCTGCAATGTGTTCTCTTTATTCAGTCATGTAGCATGTAGTGACATTACTTCTGCTGACGAAGTCAGTTACAGTTTTGAACCTGGATTTTATCTCAAGGAATTGAATACAGAAAGTTCTTTGTTTTCCATATTTTTTTAAATTTATAATTGCTTTAGCTAAATAGAATCGTGACTAACTAAACCATAGCTTTAAGTGCAATGTCCAGACCTTTTTGAACACCTCCAGGGGCAGGGACTACACCACCAGCCTGGGCAGCACATTCCAATGGCAAATTACAATTTCTGTGAAGAACTTTCTCCTCATTTTGAGCCTAAACTTCCCCTGGGGCAGCTTGAGACTTTGTCCTCTTGTTCTGGTGCTGGTTGCCTGGGAGAAGAGATCAATCCCCACCTGGATACAACCTCTTTTCAGGTAATTGCAGAGAGCAATAAAGTATCCCCTGAGCATCCTATTCTCCAGGCTAAACAACCCCAGCTCCTTCAGACTCTCCTCATAGGGCTTGTGCTCAAGAACTCTCACCAGCCTTGCTCCCTTGTTGCCTTTCTCTGGACACATTCAAGTGTCTCAATCTCCTTCTTAAATTGAGGGGCCCAGAACTGGACACAGTACTTAAGGTGTGGCCTAACCAGTGAATGATGGAATATATTACATCCTGTTTCCCCCACCTACACCAGGCTCCTAGACAAAATCATGGACAACTCCCTTGTTGTCCTTCACTGGATGTGTTCAACTATCTCAACATCCTTCTTAAATTGAGGAACCCAGAGCTGGACACAGTACTCAAGGTGTAACTGAAGAATACATTTGAAATATTATTTGCAAATTTCTATCTATCAACTTGAGAAAGAAACTGAAGACCAAGAAATCAATATTTAAAATTCAGAAATCAGATATTTAACAAAAAGTAGCAAACAAGAAAACTGCTCTGGAAATTTGCCAATGATAGATTTAGAGGAGCTGCAGCCACCAATGAAAATTCCAAAATTAGCATTATGGATAGAAAAATGAGAGATCCAGCTTAAAAAAATGGCAAACTCAAGAATCTGTAGAGATAAATCCTACAAAGATTAAAAGGGTAGCAATGACCTGGTGTGAGAGACTAATAAGTTTGTCTCTCTTGGTATACTCAACAAAGATAAAATCACTTGCTGTTTGCCCAGACAATATGTATTGGGCAGAGCCACTAAGGACTCTTGGAAGGTGCAAAGATAACATTGCTCACTGGGCCACAGCTGGCCTACAACAATGACCCAGCCATTCACGCCTTCAGGGCAAGACAATCTCCACCCATCAAGTACCCTGGGCAGGGTGATGTGTAAGGAATGTGGGGGAATTGTCTGAGTGGAGACGGGGGAGACAGAGATTCCCCCCCCTCCATCCAAAATCTTGCCCAAACACACAGCAATACACAGAACCTAAGGATTTTTTCCTGCCACTGGAATTCCTGAGGGACAATATTTGAATACATACCTGAGGACTAAAAACTGTATAAAAGACTGGAGCAACTACTGGTTTGTAGAGAGAGAAACAGAGGAGAAAAACGGCGAGAAAAACGGAGATGAAGGACAACACAGGAGACGTAGCATGCCGCTGAGAAGGGAAAGCCGGGACAATGCTGCTCCAGAGAAAAGAGGCTGCCCAGAGGACTGCAGCTCTTCTCCAGCCAAAGCCTCAGCACCGTTTCTCTACAGACCCAGCATCTCCTGCAGCACCTTTCCTCCACAGACTTTAACTGTCTTGGGGGGGATGAGGGGTGTGGTAATATAATTTCTTTCCTCCTCTCTCTCTCTTCTCTCTCTCCCTCTCTATTTTCTCCCTCTCTATTTTCTCCCTCTCTCCTTCTTATGTCCACTTTATTTATGTAATAAATAGTCTAGCTGTTGATACTTTGGCCTCGTTTGTGCCTCTAATTTCACATCACGGGAGTGTTCTAAAAGAACTGTGTCTCCGGACCGAGACATTTAATGTCTCTGGACCTTGACATCTGGGAAGCATTAAGTCTGAGAACATTGGATAACAAATTAGATATCAGTTTCCAATGTGAAACATTATTGTAGTAAAATAAATAAAAATATCCAAAATACTGGAAGGCATATGCATTAACTTACAGAGCAAAAGTCTAATAGAACTTTCCTTTCTAAGGTGTTGGTGAGATTTTGCTTACAACACTGCATTCAGCTCAAGAGCATCAAATCTCCATAAAGATACTGACAAATTGGTAGGAGCTCAGTGTACAACATAAATAAATAAATAATGAAACAATAGGTGGGCTAAAGTCAATGATTTATGATGCATCATTAAGGATCTAAAAGGAAGCCTGGCCAACTAAAATGGCATTTTCCCTGACATGAAAAAATGCTACTGAATGACATTTACCTTGCATGAAAATGTAGTCTTTTCCTGAAAACCTTCTTTTCACTGTACTAGAGTCCCCATATGCAAACATTTATTGAAGCAGCAACTAGGGAGAATAGCAGTTATAGTTCCAAAAAGTCAATGTACAAAGAGAAATATCTGATACTCACATAACACATTTATTTAATGAAAACAACAAAGGAGACTCATTAAACTGTGTGAACTCAAATCGGTTTGAGGGGGAACGTGCTTTTCTAAATAACTTTTGAAGAAAACTTCACAAAACGTCATATAAATTATATGTTTAGGAGGAGTGCTAGGAAGAATAGTTGCGGGGAGTTGGCCATGATTTTGTCTCGAAGCCTGGTGTAGGTGGGGGGAACAGGGTGTAATATATTCCATCATTCACTGGTTAGGCCACACCTCAAGTACTGTGTCCAGTTCTGGGCCCCTCAATTTAAGAAGGAGATTGAGACACTTGAATGTGTCCAGAGAAAGGCAGCGAGGGAACAAGGCTGGTGAGAGGTCTTGAGCACAAGCCCCATGAGGAGAGTCTGAGGGAGCGGGGTTGTTTAGCCTGGAGAAGAGGAAGCTCAGGGGAGAACTTATTGCTCTCTACAATTACCTGAAAAGAGGCTGCATCCAGGTGGGGTTTGATCTCTTCAGGAGAGACTTGAGTCAGGAGGAGACTTGAGTCAGGAGTCAGGAGGTGACTTGATAGGGTGCTTGATGCCATGGTTTAGTTGATTAGGTGGGTGGGATTAGTTGATAGGTTGGACACGATGATCTTGAAGGTCTCTTCCAATCTGGTCTGGTCTATTCTATTCTATTCTATTCTATTCTATTCTATTCTATTCTATTCTATTCTATTCTATTCTATTCTATTCTATTCTATTCTCTCAGGCAACCAGCACCAGAACAAGAGGATGCAGGTCTCAAACTGCACCAGGGGAAGTTTAGGCTCAAAATGAGGAGAAAGTTCTTGACAGAATAATAATTGGCCATTGGAATGTACTGCCCAGGGAGGTGGTGTTGTCCCCGTCCCTGGAGGTGTTCAAAAAAGGTCTGGACATTGCACTTGAAGCCACAGTTTAATTAGTTATGAGGTGTTAGGTAATAAGTTGGACATGATGATCTCTGAGGTCTTTTCCAACCTGCTTGATTCAATGATTCTAGGATTTATTAGCATTAGCAGCAAAAATCCTCTCACCACATTTTATAACTTTTATTAAGGAGTAACAGTTTACAGTATTAGTCTGCCTGTAGATGGGTACAAATCAGAATAAATATAGGTATGGAAAAATAATATTGAACTCTTCAGGTTTAAACTAAAAATGAATAAGTGCTAGGTTTTTTTCCAGCCCCTGGTATGAGTTCCTCCTTAGCTAGATTGTAATATCTTAAAGATTTATTAATGCTGAGAATGTTAATTAAGGCCTACTAAAACTAGAATATGATACCTTCTTTCAGTCACCACTTACAACACTTCTGTTTCGATTTTCTCACACTGTATACCATTTTGCATCTTTCATGCCATTCACCACATTCCAATTTTAATCCATTTTTGCAGCAGTTTTCTGTCTAATACACAGGCAGTTCTAACATTTCATTTCAAATGTTCAGCCTCAGGACAAGGTTTTTCTCCTTTAGGTGTCCATAATGCAGTAATTTCTCTTCAGTCCCATTCCCAGTCCCGTTTTTTTTACTGAAATGGGTGGTTCTTGCTTTTCTTTGAAGGCTAGGAAAGAAGAACTGAACACATATGAAAGATGGATAGTTTTCCATTCTTCAGAGCTGTGTATTGTGGCAGCATAACTAAAAAGCAACTGCAAAACCTTTGCAGATCTTGAATATCCTGAGATATAACATCTTTCGCAAAGAAGAAATCTTCAGGGGTTTCAGCTATTTAATAACATGTCTGAACAGATAATTTTATCACATCTAACTTGCTTAAGATCAGTTATTTTAAGAAGTAATGCAATTACACACCTCTGAAGAGGATATAGTAATTTGAAGTATCACCTGTAAAATATAACTAGCTTGATTTCCCATATTTTTTATTATATACTCTATTTGGAACTGGTAGAAACAGAAACATGTGGGAGAGAATCCAACAGAGAGCCGTGAGGATGATTAGGAGACTTGAGCATGTCCCCTATGAAGAGAGACTGAGATCCCTGGGTCTGTTTAGTCTTGAGCAGAGAAGACTGAGAGGGGATCTCAGATATCTGAAGGGGTGGGTGGGTGTCAAGTGGAGGAGGCCAAGCTCTTTTTGGTGGTATGCACTAATAAGACAACAATGGGAACAAGCTTTCAAAACCCACCCGGATGAATTCTTGTGTGGACTACCCAGTGTGATCCTGCTTTGGCAGGGGGATGGACTCTATGATCTCTTGAGGTCCCTTCCAACCTCTAATGTACTGTGATGCCTGTCAGACACAGAAGCATTTGGCAGTTTGTTACTTGTCTGGTATTTTAAATCCACTTGGTTTTGATCTTCCTTAATGGATATTTATATTTCACTGTCATTGGAAGATACTTTCTTCAGGTATTCCTTAGATCCATTTGTTTCAACATTCCCTACATATCTTTTTTATAAGATTCATCAGGATTCATCAATACCTATCCAATTATCTAATCATCTCCATTTTCATGAGGAACAACCCATTTTTATTTTGACACATCATATCTCCATCACATATCTGAAGAGGCACAATATCCCTATTTTTTTCTTTCACAGAGAATTAGTATTGTTTCATGTTATTCATGTTACATAAGCATTTTTCAGGGAAATGTTCTAAACAACCATCATTTAAACCAATTAACTGTTCCATGCTTCACAGAGTCACAGAATATTAGGGGTTGGAAGGGACCTTGAAAGATCATCTAGTCCAACCCCCTGCCAGAGAAGGAACACTTATACCAGATCACACAGGAATACATCCAGGCAGATCTTGAATATCTCCAGAGAGGGAGACTCCACAGCCTCCCTGGGCATTGGCCAAGAAAGTCAATGGCATCTGGCTTGTACCAGAAATGCTGTGTCCAGCAGGTGTAGGCGGTGATTGTCCCATGGTACTCAGCCATGATGAGGCTACACCTCGAGCATTGTGTTCAGTTTTGAGCACCTCAATACAAGTGAGATGTGGAGGTGCTGGAGGGAGTGCAAAGGAGGCCAAAAAAGCTGGTGCAGGGCCTGGAAAATAAATCTTCTGAAGAGTGACCGAAGGTGCTGGGTTATCTATCTTCTCTGTCATGTGGCTTCAATTTTCCCTTGCACATTTTCTGTGAAATTTCTTTTCAACTGTCCATGATAAGAATTTACAGGAAAAAGACCAAGAACTCAGTGTCATGTTATACCTATTTGAGGAAGCAATAGAAAAGGGGGAAAACAGAATGTTGAATCTTCTATACCTCTTAATGTAACACAACTGTAATTAATTGTTTCCACCTTATGTTCTCATTGTTTTCAATTTTTTTATTTCCTTCTTGTTTGTTTTCAGGAAAAGATGAGATAATCACTCTTTTTCATGATGATTCAGTATGTCTGCTCTACTCATAAATATAAAGAATCATAAACATGCAGGTTTGTATTTGCACATAGTGAGTAACTTACTTTCATGAAGAGTAAAGTTACTTAACATTTTTCTCACATGAAGGCACAACATATCTCACATGAAGACACTTGAACGTGTCCAGAGAAAGGCAACAAGGCTGGTGAGAGGCCTTGAACACAAGCCCTATGAGGAGAGGCTGAGGGAGCTGGGATTGTTTAGCCTGGAGAAGAGGAGGCTCAGGGGTGACCTTATTGCACTCTACAACTACCTGAAAAGTGGTTGTAGCCAGGAAGGGGTTGGCCTCTTCTCCCAGGCAACCAGCACCAGAACAAGGGGACACAGTCTCAAGCTGCGCCAGGGGAGGTTTAGACTCGAGGTGAGGAGGAAGTTCTTCACTGAGCGAGTCATTCCTCATTGGAATGGGTTGCCCAGGGAGGTGGTTGAGTCATCGTCCTTGGAGGCGTTCAAGAGGAGATTGGACGTGGCACTTGGTACCATGGTCTGGTCATGGGGTCTGTGTTGATAGGTTGGACTCGATGATCCTCGAGGTCCTTTCCAACCTAAGTTATACTGTGATACTGTGATACAAGTAAGGAATAGAGTTATTAAACTTACAACAGAAGCTGGGTGATTGTTTTCATACAGTCATGAAAATTCAATGCTAATAAACTAAACTGCTTCACTCTGCCATCATTAATGGGGCAAAGAACTGTTGATAGATAATTTACTTCATAATATTTGTTCATCTCAAGGCTAGACATCTGTAATTTGGTCTGTCCCTGTTGAACAGATAATATAAGGGTCAAAACTTGCATGGGACAACACTGATTTCTCTGAGTGTATAATTTAAGGTGATTTGAAGGATTATTTCAATCTTGACAATATTATGAAAAATACTGGCATAACTTTTCTTGTCACACTGAAGTGCTGTTTTGTTAATGCTCCTAATTTTTTCATGCTTTGATTCATCCAGAGAGGTTCTAGAAATTCTTCTTCCCAAGGACAGTCCCAAGTGCTAAAAGAAAACAATGACTTTCAACAGTTGTTTTTCACTATAGCGTCACATTTCAGACCACTTATAATAGCTACTGAATAACATCATTGTTACTTAAATAAAAATGCTACCCACTGCTTTATCAGAATCACTCTTCAGTTGAAATTTACAATTGCATCACTTATCACAGCAAGAAATCAATTTCACTAAAAATAATAGAAAGGGGCACACTGTATGCCAACTTTGTATAGCAATTCATTTGAAACAAGTGAATTCACAACATCTATGAAGGAGACTTGTACTAATTACACTTTTCTTTTCTGTTCTTTTCTTTTTTATTTTTCCCTATAATTCACTCTCTAGAAGTTAGAAAATATATTTAAGGCTTAACTGACATTTCTGACATTTTCCAACTGTTTTTGTCAGACTATTTTTAATGAACAAAAATAATGGATTCTAATATTTCAACATGAACTTAATTCTTATGAAAAAAAAAAAAAAAAGAAGGCAGACATAAAAATAGATTAATGCATTACTTCACAATGTACATTTTTGTCAATCCTAAAGGTCATTTACATTTCTCTGCAGTCAGAATATTTCTCATCAAGAAATACTCATGTTGAGAAAACAGGTCCTTGAGGCAGAAAACTGCACTACCACAAGCATAATTTAAGGACATCAGATGAAATGTAGTTATTTCTTTCCATGTTTGAAGTACACATTAGTTTAATGATAAATTTCATAGTTTGGATGTTTGATTTGAAATTTAGAATGTTTTTAATGGTATCTAAATTATAGAATCATAGAATCAATAAGGTTGGAAAAGGCCTCAAAGATCAAGTCCAATCTGTCACCACAGACCTCATGACTACTAAATCATGGCTTGAAGTGCCACGTCCAATCCATTTTGAACACCTCCAGGGATGGTGACTCCGCCACCTCCCTGGGCAGTCCATTCCAATGGCCAACAACTCTCTCTGCGAAGAACTTTCTCCTCACCTCGAGCCTAAATTTCCATGGGCGCATTTTGAGATTGTGTTATAGTATGTGGTATATTTTATGCTTTTCTTTGGAACTCTTAAGTCCATTTTTTCCCTTCATTTTTTCATCAAAATGGAATGTATATTGGGGAAAAAAAATTGAATTTCAACTAGTGATCTCTGTTAATGAATCATCTATCTACAAATAATTGGTAAAATTTTAATTTAAAAATATTGATTCATGACACTAGTATTCATAGAATTTAATTTTATGGACACTACTAGCTCAGTAGAGTCTTTCTACTGAAAGCTAAGACACAAATAAGACTATTAAATACAGTCTCAAGCTATGCCAGGAGAGGTTTACAATGAATGTTAGGAAGAAATTCTTCTTAGAGAGAGTGATTGCCCGTTGGAATGGGCTGCCCAGGAAGGTGGTGGAGGTGCCATCACTGGAGGTGTTTAGGAGGAGACTTGATGGGGTGATTGGTGCTATGGTTTATTTGATTAGATGGTGTTGGTTGATGGGTTGGACACGATGATCTTGAAGGTCTCTTCCAACCTGGTCTGGTTTGGTCTGGTCTGGTCTGGTCTGGTCTATTCTATTCTATTCTATTCTATTCTATGCTATTCTATTCTATTCTAAGATATGTGTTGGAATAGGAGCTGTGTTGTGGCCAGTAATGGCCTAAACATGGGATTTCAAAAAGATCCTTCAGACTGCCAACCTAAGGAATGAAGGGTTAATCTCTTTTGGTTCATGTACATGTCAGTCTTGTACACAAACCAATCACACATTAAAAAAAAACCCAAATGTATCATTACTGCGGTCTGTTATAGTTTATTTATTATTTTCTATTATATTATGGTTTGAAGAAGTAAAAATAATTCAAATGAATTGCAAAACCAACACTATGTGAATTAAGCAAGGCTTTACACAGCAGAAACAGCACAGAATCCAACGTCCTAGAATAACATTTAGCAATGTAAATTATTTGGCCATCCCCCAAATTCCTACTTAAACTTTATATACTCACAAAGTTTTGCATAAAATTGAGGTGAAAGACATAACATTCATAGCCAAATTCAATATAGAAAGATGCTTTATTTTCAACAGAATAATTGAATGAGCAGAATCCTGCAGAAAAAAAATTTAAATGATAATATAAAATCAGATCCTGCAGGACTGTGTAATAACTGGTGTACATACGGGATAAAGGATAAGTTAAGATATCATACACGACCATAGCTCAAATTTTCCTAAGGTTTTAATGTCAGGATGCCAATAAAAGTAAAAATAATAATGTGGAGGCAAAATTATATTAAATCAAATTAATATACTTCCACATATGCATATATGAGAGTGGTGAGGTACTGGAAGTGTTTGCCCAAAGAAATTGTTGAGGCTCCATTTCCAGAAGTGTTCAAAGCCTGGTTGGACGGGGCCTTGAGCAACATGATTTAGTAGGAAGCATCCCTGATCTTTAGGATAGGATAGGATAGGATAGGATAGGATAGGATAGGATAGGATAGGATAGGATAGGATAGGATAGGATAGGATAGGATAGCATTGAATTGACCAGGTTGGAAAAGACCTTTGAAATAATTGAGTCCAACCTATCCTCCAACACTATCTAATCAACTAAACTATGGCACCAAGTGCCCCATCCAGTTTCTTCCTGAACACCTCCAGTACGGATCTCTTCTAACCCAAGTCATTCTATGATTCTATGAAAAGCTGCTTATATGTCTTTCATTCTTCATATTCAAGTCTACACAGCCCTGTGACCATTGGTGCAGTGGCTTCAAGGCTGGTTCATACTGCCTGAATGCTTTTTTGAAATATTTTTATCATACAACCAGCAAAAGATTCATAAAGAAGGTCAAACATCTAACCAAAGTAAAACACTCTAATCCAAAACAGATATAGAAAACAAACCAACCAAACCAAAAAATGTATAGCAAACAAATTCTGAAGGTTTGGGCTCAGGTGTATCACCTAACCTCAGGCACTTGGCAGTAGTGATTAAGTCAGGAACTAGGGCTTCAGCTATTCTTAGTGAAGGAAATTACCTCAATGAGACAGAAATTCTCTTTAAAGTGTCTGCACGCCTCCAGTATGCATACGCAAAGACATGATCTAAGGTGGGTAGGTTTTTTAATCTAGACATAGGAGTAACATAACCTAAGTGGAATGTCTTCAGAGTGTCCATTCATAATTCAGAAAAGTGAATTTCTAAAACCTTTGTTTCCTGATGTTTCTGCTATAGTAGGTAAGCAAAACAAAACAGATATACAACGAAAGATCCTTATTTTTTTTGAGATCAGTATATGAAAAAGCCTATTTAAAGCCTGTAGATGGGGGAGGGGGTGGAAATAACCTGCCTAACTGATAGTGGACAACTGAAAAAGCTTGTATTGCTTCATTACCTTACAGTTACGTTATGCTACCACTGTGAAAATTTGCTTTATAGGTTGCTTAGGAAAAATGCTTCAGTAGACTGTTTACAAATACTGTGCATTTTGTGTCATTCTACTTCTACTACTAACCCCACTCTCATTTTCTGTTTCTTATGAAGTATTTAGATGCATACTGCCCTAAAAATGAACTCCTTGATTATTTTGAACTTTTATGCTGTTACTCAATGGTCAATTAATTCCACTTAAGGTCATAGTTATGCTTTTTTATTGCTTGTGATAATGTTATTTGACATTCATGTTACTTCATTATGTGTTATAAAAGTGATAAATGAAGAACTCCTAACTGTAGAATACAAGCTTTTTCTTCTTGTCATTCCTGCTGCATAAAGATTTCTAAGTATTTGGGAGCCTGTTCTAATAGTGAAGTAACATGTGGTCCACTCTGGGACACAAGACTTAGCTAACAAAAATAGATTTTGTAGGTGATAATGGACCAGAGCTTTCTCCCAGCCCATGAAAGACCACTTAACCGAGGGAGATTTCTTTTACTACCATTCAGCATACAAAGAAAGATTTTTTTTCCCCCTTGCTTATTCACAGCCTACATTAAAGATTAATATAAAATATAAACCCTTACCAATCTGAATTTTGTACTGTATATTATGACTCTTCAAAAAAAAATATATCCATATGTACTCACTGAGGCCAAATAGCCATACTTATTTAATCATAAATACTTATTAGCATGTTCAGTTACTAGTTTAGTTACTTCAAAAATGTTCTCTCCTTGCTCTTTGCCATATCCATATGCAAACAACTTTGCAAGCCATATTTCCCACATCAGTTTTGGGTTTGCCTTTTTTTTATTTAATTGCAGTTCTCTGTAAATGTAACTGCATTAACTGAAGGCAAAGGAGGCGAGAGGAAGAAATTGCATCTGGCATCCCTTAGTTAAAGGCAGGAATTATGCTGTTGGCATGTCACAGGACAAAGATACATATATATACTGAGGTGTGGGATTTATATATTTATATATACAAATAAATATATATATATAAATATATATATATAAAAATCCCAAAACTCAGTAATCTGCAGAACAATCAGTCAGAAAAGGAAATTAAGTTTGGACTACATTCAGAGGCTTTAAGGCTTTCTGGATGTAGTTATGGTGCTTAGAAATTTTAGCAGACCAAGGACAACTTTTGTAATAGGCTACTCTATTTAGAATTTATCCAGTGTGGTACTCTTAAACTTTTTCCTTGATGGATTTCTTCTTCTCTTCTTTCCCTCTCTTTTTTTTTTTTCCCCCTTCCTTTCCCCTTTTTCCAGTACAGTACAACAAACAGATCACTGTAAATGATATACTCTGAGATATCTGATGCAAGAACTTCTTTGTATGACTGTGGCATGGAACAACTGTGAAAAAGCAACTGTTCCATGCTTGATTGGTTGGGAGACTTGCAAAGCTCCTATCATCTGATTAAACTACATTCAGCTATTCTGAAGCACTTGTATAAGAGAAAAGATTGAGTACATGTAGAAAGTTTCTTCCCATTCTGTACACCTGTAATTTAACAGAATGGAACATTTCTGAGTATCTTTAAGCCCATCACTCTTAGGCCCTGACAGTCATTTTGTGGAATTTTCTTCCCCTTAGAAAAATCAAGAGGGACACCATGGTAATCAATACTCACTCTTTGTGCAAAAAATAAATCAGCAACAGAAAGGAAGTTTCAGAAAATATATTGTAATATAAGGATGTAACCAGTAAACAAAATAATGTTCACAAACAAATGTTCATTATTAATATTCTTTGCATAAAAATTAAACTGATGGTCTGAGTCTTGTATAGGTACGAAATATTAACCCTGCTCTTGTGAAGCCTGTATCTGAGTCACTCAGGAATGAAGAAAAGTCACAGAATCACAGAATTAACCAGGTTAGAAAAGACCTTTGAGATCATCAAGTCCAACCTATCACCCAACACAATCTAAGATAAAAGAGGAATAGGGAATGTTTTAAATTGATGCCCTTTTAATCAGCTCATAAGAGTTTAAAAGGATTTTCAAATTATAATGTTTCAGAGAAGTTGGAGGGCAGAAAATGGGGGAGCCAGTGAATTAGTTGTATCCTGCACTTGCACTGGAGTCAGACAGACATGAAGCTTTCCTGAAGCAACTCAAGTGCTGCCATTACTTCCCAGGAAATGACCATGCCTGTCAAGTACAGTACACCAGCTGTATTACTATATTAAGGATTGACCTTCAAAACTGCCTTCAAAGGACTGGGTTCTCTGAAATTATTCCTCTTACAGAGGAAAGAGAATATTCCTAAAAAATAATTTTAGCTACTGAAAAAAAAAATCTACCATGGTCACTGAAGCAATTCTTTCCTGCTCAGAGTCCCCAAAATAGACAAGCTTTTACCAGGTTAATTTGCTGTGCTGAATATTTTAGATAACTTTATTATTAAGGACAGCTAATTTTTCACTGGGAGTTACAATTGTAGAAAACATATATGCTTTCTAATCCTGGTGAAGCTTGAATGGCTCTGTTCCAAACACAAATGACTTCTACAAGGTATCAGTAGAAAATGAGAAAATATTAACTGTTTAAATACTGCTCAATATGAAAAAAAGTTTTCAAGGGTTTCTCTCTGGTTCCTTTAATTGCACATCGCTGTATCTGCACACAACTTTTGTTTTGACAGCCTAAGACTATGGTTCCCACTTGTGCTCATTCTCTTGTCATACAAATTCCTTCTAAAGTCCCACAGAAGCATATCCCTTCCATCTGCCTTCTCTACCTGAAAATAAAGAAAGGTACTAAAGTTTATATAATAAGCCAATCTGAATTACACCTCTGTAAGACTTGTCATCTCAGTGACTGTCTTCCCCAGTAGAGACCATATACTTCTACTAGACCAACTACTATTAATTAAGAAAGCAATTATTTCTTCTCTGGATTGGGTCTTCAGATTATAAAATTTCCAGACCAGGAAGTTTACTTAGTTCCTTTGTTCCAGTAACTGTAAACAAAAAAAAATAATAACTGTATATTTGGAAAGTAACAGAATGGTAACTCATAGTAGTTTTCATAAGAAAACTAGAATCCACCTTAGAAATTGACATAGAAGTATTCTTCTGTAGAAGCAGTCAAGAGTTCTCAAATGTGACAGAAAAAATGTTTATATAGTGAGTTATGTTCCTTGTCAGAAGGTTCTAAACATAGGATCAGAAATTGTCTAACTTATTCAGTGTCTTGACAATTCTCTGTGAAGCAGGTGTGATGCTCATCTAAAAGAAGGGCCTGAAGGATCATTCAAGGAACTGCAGTCCTGTCAGTCTGACTTCGGTACCAGGAAATGTCATGGAGCAGGTCATCCTGAGCACCATCACATAGCACTTACAAGACAACCAGGCCATCAGACTCAGTCAGCATGAGTTTATGAAAGGCAGGTCCTGTCTGACTAATCCAATCTCTTCTACAATAAGGTGACCTGCCTAGAGGATGAGGGAAGTGCCATGGACATTGTCTCCCTGGACTTTAGTAAAGCCTTTGACACTGTCTCCACAGAATTCTCCTTCAAGAAACACATGCCTTAGATAAGTGCACTCTGGCTGGCTGGCCAGGCCCTAAGAGTGGTAGTGAATGGAATTAAACCTGGCTGGTGCCCAGTCACTAGTGGTGTCCCCCAGGGTTCAGTACTGGGGCTTGTCTTCTTCAACACTATTATCAATGATCTGGATGAGGGAATTGAATGCACCCTCAATAAATTTGCAGATGACACCAAGCTGGGTGGATGTGTTGATCTGCTAGAGGGTAGGGAGGCTTTGCAGGGGAACCTGAACAAGTTGGACCAATGAGCCAAGGCTGATTGTATGAAGTTCAGCAAGGCCAAGTGCCAGGTCCTCTACCTGGGTCACAAAAATCCCAGTGTGCCCAGGTGGCCAAGAAGGCCATTTGCATCCTAGCCTGTATCAGAAACACTGTGGCCACCAATAACAGGGAGGTGATCATCCTCATGTACTCAACACCTGTGAGGCTACACCTTGAGTATTGTGTTCAGTTTTGGGCCCCTCACTACCAGAAAGACATCAAGGTTCTGGAGCATGTTCAGGGAAGGGCAATGAGGCCCTTGAAGGGCCTGGAGTACATGACTTACGAGGAGCATCTGAAGGGGCTGGGGTTGTTCTGTCTGAAGAGGAGGCAAGGGAAGACCTCATCACTCTCTACAACTACCTAAAGGGAAGTTGGAGGAAGGAAGGGGCCAGCCTCTTCTTGGTGACAAGTGACAGGACAAGTGAAAATGGTTATAAGCTGTGCCAGGGGAGGTTCAGGCTGGATGCTAGGAAATATTTCTTCACAGAGAGGGTTTTCAAATATTGGAATGCTCTGCCCAGGGCAGTGGTGGAGTCACATGCCTGGAGGTGTTTGGTGCTTAGGGACATGTTTAGTGTTCACTCTTTCATAGTGGGTCAAAAGTCAGATTGGATGATCTTTGAGGTCTCTTATTCTGTGAATTATGTAAAAAACCTGATGTTTTACCTTCAGTAAAATTTCAACATCTTACAAGTACAATGATGCTTCTATGATTACAGGGGGTAGAAAATATAGACAAAATATGTTTTTGAAATTCTAAGGAAATGATAATTTAATGGTTTATTTGTTGAGTTTTTTACCCCCTCAAATTTCATACATGGTTTCAGTCACAACTAGGAAGTCTGAGACCCGACTGCGGGACTATGGATGAAAGCAGAAATGATTCCCAAAAGACTACAGAATGTTACATTTCCTGTCACAGACAGCAAGATATGGAGATATTCAGTGGTTTGTTTGCATTATTCAGATCCTGCAAGCAGAAAAGCATAATTAACAAAAACTTTGATCATTCTTGTCCTGTAGTAATCCTGTTACAAAATTCAGTGTCAATTGCATTTATTTTTCTTGTGAGCTGGATCTAAAATGTTGGAAGTTTGATTTTACAATCAGTTCATCTTAAAACTTTAGAGGCATTGTGATTTTTCAAGTGTTTTTCTCATGATTATTAATCATCTGTGATCATGTATCTTCTTAACTTATGTATGCACATTTTTTTCTGTGTATTTGTCTTTTTCAACTTTGAGTTTGCATACCTAATCCATTTAAAGATGCATTAGAAATAATCTTCTGACTAGTACTGTGTTACTGCTGAAAGAACTCATAATAAGAAGGTTATTTGAATGCCTGGATTCTAATTCTATTCATTGAAGACATTTCAGTTTAGAAAGAAGGTAAAGAAGAATCCTTTTACACTAAAAACATCAAAAATAATTCTGGAGAAAATACTAGCATCTAAGGAAATAGGAATATGAAATGTAATACTGTTCTCAGGTTTTTCACTGAAGCTTGCTATGGTTATGAAGAACACTATTTCACCTTTTTATTTTTTTCAATCTAATTTTGTTGCAAGCTTTGAAACTGCATGGTTAGTACACATGCTGTGATTACGGAGATTTGTCTTAGCCCAGAATAGAAGTGGTCAGATGTATTTCTGTGCCATGTGTCAGCTAGTGCTGTGACTCTCTGTTTGACCATCTTTGTATATCAGACTTATAATATATGTAGCAGGCTATTCCCTGCTTAAAAGGTCCACAGCACATGGAATTAATTAGGTAATTGTCCATACAGTGGCCTATCACCATGTGGGGGTGGCATGGCAGTGACAGTCAGTAACCTGGCTTCTGGTGAGGGAAATTGCTTCTCAGACTCCACTGACTGTGTCAGTGAAGGACTGACACCAGCTACAGCTCTACAATGGTGCAGGTTGTACATAGGCATTCTGTCGTGTCTGTCTTCTTAGGCAGATGTTTTAGATATATGGAAGCAGTAACCAATGAAGCCGATCTCTACTTTTATGTTGAATTTTATGGATGCTTAAACACACTTCTTAAACACACAGTGCTATCTACGGAGTTATAGAAGTTGATTTTTTTTTTTTTTTTACTCATATGCAACTGTCTAGACATTTGTGATATCCCAAGGTATCTGAGATATTTACTTGGTGCTGGGAGACATGGTTGGGACATAAAGGACACCCACTACCATTCCGTCTAACATCAGCGTGTAGCCAGGTGCACATACGAAAAGGCACTACAGACAAGAGGAGAGGCTGATGGGGCCGGGGATTGTTTAGCCTGGAGAAGAGGAGGCTCAGGAGAGACCTTATTGCTCTCTACAACTACCTGAGGGAAGGTTGTGGCCAGGTGGGGTTTGGTATCCTCCCAGGCAACCAGCACCAGAACAAGAGGACACAGTCTCAAGCTGCACCAGGGGAAGTTTAGGCTGGAGGTGAGGAGAAAGTTCTTCACTGAGAGAGTTGTTTGCCATTGGAATGGGCTGCCCAGGGAGGTGGTGGAGTCACTATCCCTGGAAGTGTTCAAGAGAGGATTGGACATGACACTTGGTGCCATGGTTTAGTCATGAGGTCTGTGGTGACAGATTGGACTTGATGATCTTTGAGGTTTCTTCCAACCTTGGTAATTCTGTGATCTGAACAACTGAACTGGTCCTAAAAATACAGACGAAAAAGAAAATTGTGAAGGAGACTTTACTAGATGTCTAATACTCCTTCACAGTTTTCCTTTCCTGGATTTATAGACAGTCTAACATTCAGTTAAAATATCTGTATAACAATATAGAGCCTAAAAAGAATGTTAAAAATTTAATTTTGAGTCTACCTTTCACTTGTGTTTTTTTTTCAACTTTAGCTTCCATAAGCTTTTCTTCTTTTTCTCACACAGTAAGAACAGATATTAAACTTCAATATTTTCTCAAGAATTTCAAGGCAGCTTACAGATACAAAACTATGAGAGAATACTATCTACTTTGGTCTCCCTCCTTACTTCCCATTATGGCTAAATGAATAGAACAGAATAGAATAGAATAAACCAGGTTGGAAGAGACCTTCAAGATCATCGCGTCCAACCTATCATCCAACACCACCTAATCAACTAACCCATGTAACCAAGCACCCTGTCACGTCTCCTCCTGAACACCTCCAGTGACGGCGACTCCACCACCTCCCCGGGCAGCCCATTCCAATGGGCAATCACTCTCTCTGTGTAAAACTTCCTCCTCACCTCCAGCCTGAACTTCCCCTGGTGCAGCCTGAGACTGTGTCCTCTTGTTCTGGTGCTGGCTGCATCTTAATGTAATGGTTTCAGAACTTTGTACAGAACAGACAGCTACTGAAATCAAGGGAAAAGGACACACACACACCCTGTGTCAGAGTCCAGGGGAAAGAACAAAGTCAACCAACCAACCAAACAAATAAAAAGGCTAAAACTCTTCCAGTCAATTGCTGAACAGCATGTCAAATCCAATTGTAAAAAAAATCATCCTGAAATATGTATTATTATGTATCTATAACACTATATATTGAATTAAGTGCAGTCAGCATTTAGGAGATTAATAAAATGCCAGACCTTATTTTCTTTATTTCTGAAGACTGCAAAAACAAAACATGATTAACCATTTGGACTCTGTTTCTAATCAATGAATGCTTGTATAAATATATTGTGCTACCCAAAACTGAAGAGCAGTCTTGCCTACAGAAACCTGAGATGGACACCAAGTCAGCATACATAGAAACTGTGTGCCAGACACCAGCAATAATTCCTGAATGGCTTGATTAATTACGAAGGTAAGAACTACACAATATTGAGGCAGCAATGAAAGTTTAAAATCCCAAGCAAGTCAGTAAGACTTCTTACTGAACTAATAATGTTTAACATTTAATCAGATCTGGTGTGACACCACTTTAATGGACTTCAGATGGAAGCATATTTAAACCACCATAGTTTAGAGATGGAGCAGCTCTTAATAGAATCTCTTATTCTGCTGAATTGCAAATAAGAGACAAAGTAGGGAGTAAACATTTGAATTATGAAAGCCAAATAGATGTAGCTATCCAAATTACAGTAGATTACACCATCTAATTGTTTCATTTTCTGATTTAAAATTTGAAATCAGAAAATGTGATTCAGCAAGATAAAAGCCATGTGTTTTGTTTTGTTTTTTAATTGGCTGGAGACAATTAAAAATATAAAACCTAATTAATTTATAAGATCTTCTAATATTTTCAAATGAGTATAAAAAAATGCATTCCTCTTTATACTTTCAGGTCACAATTACAAAAGGAACATCTCAATAGCTTTTGGTCAAGATCAACCAAATAATCCAAAGGCCAAAGATATTGATAGAAAGGTTTCCGTGAGTTTTCAAGGGGCTTGATAAACAACAATTAAACAGACATCCAGCATACCACTTAAGAATTCTGCAAAAGCAAACATCTTCACCCCCCACCACAACAAAAATTTTTGGTGAAGTCCTATGAAAACTGTCACCTTTTCCTTCCATTATCTTAAACCCATCTTTGTTTTATTAAGAAATATCATGTTTATGTTTAACTTCAATGCTAAGAAGGTGTGGCTGTTTGAGGCTGTGCTTTTAAGAAAAGGGACAGTGCTGGGACACTCTGGCTGAATGTTTTGGTGAAGACAAATGAAAACATCGATATTCTAAATGAATTTCATTGGTAGATTGAGTAGAGTGCAGTCCTAAGTTTTGTGTAGCTGGGATTTTCTCTCAGTTCGCTCCTTTCCTTCTCCCTTTCCAGCTCGTCTGCTTCTGGGCTCCCTGCCAGAGCGAGCCTGAACAGATAAGCAACTAATTCGCATGAGGCCTACTAAGATTCTGCTTTATTAATTCCTGCCTTTTTCTCTCTTTCTAACTCTCTTTGGAAAAAAAGGGAGGTAGGGGGAGAGAAGGGTTTCGTTCCTGTATTCTTGGTTTTTTTTTTTTTACTTTGCTGTATATTTCTGTGTAAATATTGTAAATACTGTATATTGTGTACTTATCTTGCATTTTCCACCTTGCTTGTAAAATATAGCATTTCCCTTGCTTCTCCAGCTGGGTTAGCTGTGGTTTTTTTTTCCCTCTTTGTGGGGGAGAGAAAGCTTAGGTCTTCTCTCCAAACCACCGCAGAAGGAATTATTTCAGTTGCTCTTTCCTCTAGCCAGCAGGACTGCCTATACATACTTCATTGAATGAGGGTTCAAATCTTCCCATCAACGACAGGAAGACACTAATTAGTTTGAGAAGCCCCAAAATGAGATTGAAATTTTATGTAACTTCTAAAATTCACCAGAACACAGTAGACTGTCCCAGCATCTGGAAGCACTTAAACAGAATTCACTTAGTAGTTGATTATTGAGGAATAGTTTTTTTAGTATATAAAAATATAAGTCAAAGTGATTAGATTGTGTGTTTTCAAGTACATTACTGACATCATGTTAATTATGTAGAATCTTCACTTTAGACTAAAATGCAGTAATTTCCTGCTTTAATATGAAAAACTTAAGAACAAGTTTTGAAAAGGAATGTATTAAAATTAATCTTAATTTGAAAGCTAACATATGTAAAGATAATTGCTTGCCTTACTAATGGATTTCAGAAGCAACCAGGTTTTTAAGCCCTGTGAATAAATTAAAATTGTCTTTATCTTATTAATATGGAAATCCCTTCTGTACTCTGTCTATCTGGTACATCGGTAATTAAAGATTTAGAAGCCCTTTGCCTGATTCATTTCAGTGAAGCAGGTAAAATCACAGAGTCTGTGACTACCTTTGCAAATCCTCTAGATTATAGATATCAATGCCCAGCGTTTTTTAAAGGTCTGGAAACTTTCTAGATATATTCAAAGGAACTGTCATTTCACAGTCCTTATTCACTGATAAATTAAAGCTGGAAAGGAACTTCTCCTCTGGTGACTTGTAGACTTAAACCTAGGATCTGATATACTCTTCTCTGCACTCATGTTTGAGAACTTGTCAAGTGAGGTCATGTTGTCTTTTTTTACACATATCGATAAGGATATGGTAAAGAACTAGGGATTAGGTTCAGAAGGAGCACTGTAAAGCCTAAATTTAAGTTTCCAGGAGACTAAGCTGCACAGACTTCCCTACATAATCACCAAGATAATACACTTAACATATCTCCAAAAGCTAGCACACTGAATGGGAAGCCCTGAAACAACAGAAGTCTAAAAGCCTCCATACAGAAATACAGTAGCTGAGATGTAGACTAAAAGTTAAACCAAGGATTTGTATAGCACTAGTATCCTCATAGGTTCCTTGTTTAAATCAAACATTCATATTTCATCCTTCTGTTCTCCATCCTGCTTTTATAGGATAAAGTTTTATAATTGTTTTAAACCAAAGAGATTTCTAGAGGTTTTCCACTGGTAGCTGTTCCAACAGAACTTGAACAGTCAGGAAGTTTCTCCAAATCTGTTTCTTTTTCATTATCATTTGTTCTTTTCCAGCCATTATATTACTTAATGAAAAATTATGAGCAATAAGATCAGAACAGGCCATAATACTCTTGCTTAATCCTTTTAGCAGTTCTCTCTATGCAGAATAAGTCCTTCTCCATTGTTCCAGTGTCAAGGAAGCATGTGTTTGGGAACATCTCTTCCTTCATTATCCATGGCTCCATTTTCCTACATTCTTCTTGAATTTCCCTAACTTTATTATGGCCACATTTCTTCTCTGATCTTGATCACCGTCTGACTGGTTGGTTAGTGTTGTTTAACATTTTAATGAGTTTTCTGACTTCATCTAAAGGCAATATATTCAAGAAAATAAGAAATTGCCCCTGGGTTGGGACAAACCTCATTGTCAATACATACTGGGGATAATGTGATAGGGAGCAGTCCTGTGGAAAAGGATGAAAATCTGGCCATGAGTCAACAACGTGCACTTTCAACCCAAAAGACCAGTCACAGCCTGGGCTGCATCAAAATACTTGTAGATTGAAAGAGGTGACTCTGCCACTCTGGTGAAACCTCATCTGGAGTACTGTGTCCAGATGTGGAGTCCTCAAAACAAGCACATGGACCCAATGCAGGGACCTCAACCCACCACAAGGGGAGGGCCACAAAAATGGTCAGACAGTTGGAGCACCTCTCCTGTGGAGACAGGCTGAGAGAGTTGGGGTTGTTCAGCTTCAAGAAGAGAAAGCTCCAGAGAGACCTTACAGCAGCATTCCAGTACCTGAAGGGGACCAACAAGAAAGCTGGGGAGAAACTATCTACAAAAGCATGCAGCACTAGGACAAGGGACAATGAGTTTAAACTAGAGAAGGGTAGATTTAGACTGGATATTAGGTAGGATGCCTTCACTATGAGGGTGGTGGAACACTAGAAAAAATTGTCCAGGGAGGTGGTGGAGGCAGAGTCCCTGGAAATATTCAAGGTCAGGCTTGACCAACCTGACTGCAGGGGGGGTCAGGGTAGATAACCTTTAAAGGTCCCTTGCAACTCAGTGCATTCTATGATTCTATGATAAATTGGCATACAAATGTCTGGGAAAGTAGGATACGCAAAACATATCTGACAGCATTTATGTGATTCAAGATCTGGATTTTCACAGTACTGAGAATTTTGCAAGAAGCTATCACTGCGATTCAGCATTTGAGAAGCCTAAATTATTGCAAGCCAGTCAAAATCAGAAATTAAGTTGAATTTTGCTGTTAACTTTAAAGCAATTTCATCTTATAGAAGTATATTTGAACTAAGAATGACCTCATATTGTTTGGTACATTCATGCTTTACAAGTTTATATTCACAGTATCACAGTTGTAATTGTAATTCCTGGTATGTATTACTAAACAGTATAAATATAAAAATAAAGGAATATGAAAAGAGATGTGTAGGATTTCTGCAATATGTTACTTAGTTTCAGTTTTTTTAATGTGTTTTTATTTTATAGAAGAAACCTATGGTTGGTTTGAGGACAAGAAATGCCAGGTTCTTCAGATTGTTCTCTGATGTGGATCAGTTTTCATGCTGCAGATATATTATCATTCCAGAGAGAGCTTTGTGTGTGCAAACAGATTATAAAAGGTTAATAAATGTCCTAAGCATGTTAGGCTTAAGGACTATGTATTATAGTTAATTAGAAGCACATAAGTAGAAGGTTTGGCTGTTAACCTATTGATCCACTGAACTTTAAACCAATGTACAATAACTGGTTGACCACTCAAGTCACATATAATCATTTATTACCCTTTATATGTTCCCATGAATAAAACATTTTTTAAAACAAAATGTGATTCAAAAGCATATTTAAAACTAGTTCTCATAAGTGGCTACTTTAAAATAGTGACTACTCTCACAGGCTTTTTCTGAGCTCTAATTTATGAACTTGAATAGCTTTGAGTACTCCTGCCCCTTGCTTTCCACTTTGTCCTTCTCTTAGAAAATTGTTTTGATGAAGACAAAGCTAGCTTTTTGTACAGAAATAGCTATTTTGAGAAACATCGCTGCAAGCAACATTTCTCATTGGTGGAAGCAAGTGTACTGATACCGAATTAAGTTTTTCTTTAATACAATAAGCTATTATTAAAAATAATTAAAAGATGATGTACAAGTCCATGAAGGAGAGAGGGACATTGAGAAACTAGTACAATCACTATTCTATACAATTAGACTGAATTCCCTCACTAGATATTTGCTGCTAACAATTGATTTTTTTAAACCAATTTATAAAATTCCCAATCAGGAACTTCCTCCTTTATTTATTTTAATTGAAGATCAGAAAATAAATGTGACACAACTGCTCTTATCAGTGTGCTTTTGGAAAAGCACAAAGGTAATTTTGAAGACTGTGTTCCTCTTTGTTAGCTTTTTTCCCCCTCATTTCTTTTTTTTCCTACAATTTAGAGTTCCCACTACACACATGCAGTTATTTAATTTGTGCAAATTTATGAACATTCTTCTGCTCTGGAGCTTAAAAGTGGACAGCAGCACTGTGTGTGAAAGCAGGTTTATAGTCCCTAACAGCACTGTAAGCGCTTAACCATAATTTCTAATGATGTCTGTTGGACTTTACTCTGGGGATAATAGATCTGTTTGAAAACAAAATTCATAGAAGCAAGGGGCTTTTGGTCTAAAGAAATTGCAGATTCACATTCATTGAGCATATTTGACCTCTGCTCTTCCATTCTCAATGAGGAAGGGCATGAGGCTGTGTTGTTTTTTTTCTGTCGAACTGAGTAAAACTGCCATTCACTCCATTAATGAGAAATTCAGCTATTGATCTGATCTTTGCTCCACTGCCATTGATTTCTGCTCTTTGTTTTGTCATTCGGACCTAGAACTGTCAATAAGTTATTGACCGAAGGATAGAAAATCAATCATTTGTATTCTCCTTAGTGCTTGTGAAAATTGAATTTATCTTCATATTCACTGACATTTTACTATGAAATCTGAGCTTGTAATACAGCTGTTTCAAATTATTTTGGGCTTAAGAAGTTTATGATTATGAAATATAATTTTTGACAGAGTTAATTTACAGCTTAATGGTTTCTAAATGGCAATAGAGAACAA
Organism: Melanerpes formicivorus; assembly: GCF_026170545.1. Taxonomy (NCBI): domain Eukaryota; kingdom Metazoa; phylum Chordata; class Aves; order Piciformes; family Picidae; genus Melanerpes; species Melanerpes formicivorus. The sequence goes on from NW_027142354.1 coordinate 7,140,680, forward strand.
CTCAGCATTAACCATCTGTAAGTAAACTGTGTAGTATATCTTTTACAATAGATTAGAATTATAACTCCTCTGATAATAAAACATTTTAAATCCATGCATCAATATCTGAATTGCTATTAGGTATTTTTCTGTGTTCTTTTAATACAAGAAAAGCATAAACAAAACAAGAGCGGAATATAGAAAGCATTCACAGGAAACTACCTATTGTGGATGTCAATGTGTTACAGAAAAGAGAGTTTAAAGTCGAAAGGATGACTTCAAAGACCTTTTTTTTATTTATAGATTTATAAGGAAATCATTGTTAGATTTATTTTTCTGTTTGGATCACTAGTTAGTTGTCCACTGCAAAGAATTCTGAATTCTATGCTGGATGATCTCAGATTTAGAGCTACACTTAGTTTTTCAAGTAACATTTTTTTCAGGTCACTAGATTCTCTGCGAGTCATTTTTTATTATATGTTTTACTTGATACTTCTCTGTGTGGTCTTTCAACTGAGTCCTCTGGGTAAACTAACAAAAAGTAAAGGCCAAAAAAGAACATTAAGTACTCTTTCATTTGACTGGATAGCCTGGGTCAAATACTTATGTTTTTGCAATATAGGCTTCTAAAGGTATATAACAAGAAACTAACTGTTTCCAGTGTTCGAGGGAGATGCTTCCTTGCACCTAGAGACACAAGGAAGGCAACAGAAATATATACCAGTACGTCAAAAAAATACCAGTTCATAAAGAACACGTCACCTATCATGACACAGATAAGCTTTACTGGTGGCTATAAAAGCCTTAGAATAGGAATCAAAACATTAGTGAAATGATAAAAAGCAGAGTCAATAGCCTATGATAGCATTAAAGGAGAAAAATTGACGGTTCAGGACACATCCAAGTCAATAAAAATCGTTGCATCAGTTTTCAGAAAACCGATGTTGGTGGAGCTGCTGTTGATGATGATGTTGTACACTCACAATTTACTTTTTGTTTGGTGGGGTTTTTTGGTCTTTGGGGTTTTTTAAGCATTCATTTCTATTTTATCTGATTCAGGATAAATAAATGCTGCCATTATATGATCGTATCTGAAATTGACAGAGAAGATAATTGTTTTCATTTTAAGAAATTCCTACTAAAGTGAAAATATTTAACTTCTGATTATACAGATAAAGACACTAATCTTGGTAGTTTTGCTCTAGTGATTAACTTGGAATCAATACAAGTTTGGACTATCGAAATCTGAAAAGATTTTTTTGCAAAGAAGCCCCTTTCAATGTCCCACTGAGGACTGAACTACTACTGATCTGAGCAGATGAATACCCTGCAGAGACTTTCAGTCACTTTCTGTACACAGAATGCATATCATAATTTCCTAACAAAGACTTCTTTAGCATAACAGCTGAGTGATATATCCTTATACACACATACAAAAATATGTATGAGACTGTGTGCAAATAAGGAGGTCAGGAGTACAGAATTTTCCATGGATTCACCGTTGCTGTGGTGGTGGTGGTTTCAAAAAAAAAAAAAAAGCACTGTGATATTTTATGAGTTGAGTTTTATGGTTGAGTATCCTGGTGGACTCCAGCAGTCTAGGGACAGTTTAGGTTAGACATAAGGAAAAATTTCTTCACAAAAGAGTCATCTAGAGATGGCTGAGTTACTATCCCTGGAGGTGTTTAAAAGTGGTTTGCTTAGGGGCAAGGGCTAACTTTTGTGTACAGGTAGATCACAGAATCACAGAACATCAGAGGTTGAAAGGGACCTCCAGAGACCATCAGGTCCAAATCCCCTGCCAAAGCAGGATCACCTAGGGTAGTCTGAACAGGAATGGATCCAGGCAGGTTTTGAAAGTCTCCAGAGAAGGAGACTCCACAACCTCTCTGGGCAGCCTGTTCCAGTGCTTCACCCTTACTGTAGTTTTTCCTCATGTTGAGGTGAAATCTTCCATATTCAAGCTTGTACCTCTTGTTCCTTATCTTATTACTGTGCACCACTGAAAAGGGATTGGCCCCCTTCACTCAACACCCCCTCTAAGTCTTTGCTTCTCAAGACTAAACAGCCTCAGGGATCTCAGTCTCTCTTCATAGGGGAAGTGCTCAAGTCCCTTAATCATCCTTGTGGTTCTCCATTGGACTCTTTCCAGGAGATCCCCATCTGTCTTGAACTGGGGAGCCCAAAACTGGACACAATACTCCAGGTGTGGGCTCAGCAGGGCAGATTAGAGGGGGAGAAGAACCTCCCTAGACCTTCTGGACACACTATTCTTGATGAACCCCAGGTTACCAATAACTCTCTTGGCCACAATAATCCCATGGAGAACTTATTGTCCACTAGGACTCCAAGGCCTTTCTCCATGGAGCTGCTTTCCAACAGGGCAGCCCCTAACCTATACTGATGCCTGTTGTTATTCCACCCCAGATGTTTCATACTAGTAGACAAATATGATCTGTTGCAGAGTTTTATAGAGTTTAAGCCCATTATGATTTTATATTTTAGGGCCAAATACTAAGAATAAACCAACTATTATGTTTTTCACAATTTAGGGCTTTTGTTGTTGTTTTTTTTTTCCCCAGAAGACCTTGTTTAACACAAAAATGTGATCCCAAGTTAACTCTGCAAAGTCATTGCTTCTCTGGGATTCACAGCCCTTGGCATTAAATGGCCCATATTGGACTGCTCAGCAACAATTCCTCTGCTTCCCAAAAATGGGTTGTGACTGCATGAGTGAGAGAAATATACATATCTATGTATGGAATGATCTTTCTGATTTTCAGATTTTTTTAGTGGAGTGGTTCCTTTTACTTACATTCCAAAGAAGTTTTTATCCACGTGTTGTACTCAGGAATTGTAGCTTTCAAGAAGTGAAACTTGGAAAAGCAAATTTTTGGTAGAAAGTATAAATTCTTTACGAATATTTGTATTATTTAAACACAGAGATAAATCTATAGATCAGTAATTTAAAAACAAAAATAGAATTATTTTGTCTTTTCATTCACATAGGTGTTCTTAAATTCAAGATTCCCACAGAAAAGAAGGACATTCTCTAGAAAATTCTCTAGAAATTCTCTAGAGTATAAAGAAAGACTGAGTGTGAGGCCTTTAATTTAGGAAAAGCTGATGCTCAGAGGAAGTTCTGAAGAAGTTTTGACGTAGATCTCAGTCTTGAACATATTCCTGTAAGAAGGACAATTTGGTTCAAATTAACGAATTTCCAAAAGCAGCAAGTTAGTTTCTTTCATATCAGAGATGCCAGAACTGCAGAGAAGAACATTAAATGTTTCAGCAGTGTTTACACTTCTAGGCTTACACTTTCAGGCTTTCAACTCCGTTACTTTTGCCATCTAAAAAAGAGATAACATTAAATTCAGCTAGAGAAATGGAATCATTAAATCTTTTTATCAAATGCACAGATGGAATGAATGCAAAGCTATAAATAACATTCAATCAGTTTTATTGTTTATACAGTATGCCTAGCTGTAAAAATCAGGAAAATCTACCAGCTTTTTGTCAGTCACTGCTCAAACTGATTGACACAGAACCCTGTGTGAAATTGTTTATCTTATATGGGCTTATATATAGATATAGATAAAGATATTTCTGTTTCTTAATTAAAATACACATCAGTGTGATAATTTTCTCCAAAATGAGTGAATGCTGTAAGACCTTAAGGGTATGTGCTAAAAGTTGGGTTTTTCCACACTTGTTAGTTCAGTTGAATTAGATAACATGAATTAAAAGCATGGGTGGGGATCTGCAATGCTAACAACCTGAATATTGAGATTTTAACTATAACATATCTTTTTAGTTCAGGCAGCTGGGCCTAGGAATCATCAAGTACAGTCAGTCACCAAAAGAAAGGGATCAGTGCTTCTGTTATGCATGACACATGCTTTCAAACTGCTTGTAAACTAAGTGCCCAAAACACTACTTTGTGGGTTTCAAATTCCTTTTAACTAGATCTTATTTGCTGATCAACATCTTCCCATTTGTTAGCACACCCATGTGCCCTGTTAAAGATATGAATATTTTTCTCTTACCCTCTCTCCTTGATTTGCAGCATGATGCGTGAAACGGATAAAGTGGGATAAGATCACCCTGTGTTTGCTGTTTTGACTTCATGAAATTGCATTTCAGTTAAATAGATTTGGCATCATTTCTTGGGAAAGCTATTAATCATTTTGTGCCAGGAAAAAGGTTTGCAGAGAGAAATTTCCCTTAAGTGAAGTCATCTTTGTGCTATTACCAAAATTTGTCACCAATCTTCCAACAGTTATGACTTTACATGTCAAATTTTTGGGGGAGGAGAGGGGGGGGAAGGTGAAATCTAATCTGTCATTTCAAATTTTAAAAAGTGTTATTAATTAGCAGAACTTTTAACTTTAATCTAATTTCTGTAGTCATTAATACACATTTCCTTAAAAAATGCAAGTATTATAAGTTACTGGCTGGTTTAATTTTTTTTTTTTCTCCTTGTGATAATTAATTATTGGTCTATGCTATCTCTATTTCTTCTGTTCTTTTAGGGCTCTCTACACTATGTTATTCTTTGATTATCTCCATAATTTTGTTGTTGTGTTTTTAAAATTTGTAGAAAAATTGAATGCTGCTTTTATGATCTTATAAAAAGTATAACTCTAGTTTTTCCTCTGCCTGCTATGGAACTCACATCAGAAAAGGCAGGAAGAAGATAGAAAGAAGTTTTTCACCATGAGGGTGGTGAGACACTGGCACAGATTGCCCAGGGAGGTGGTAGAAGCCTCATCCCCAGAGGTTTTTAAGGCCAGGCTGGATGTGACTCTGTGACTATTTTAGGCTGTGCCTTTAAGAACGGGACAGTTGCTGGAACACTCTGGCTGAATATTTTGAAAACAAAGATAGGTCTAAACAAATTTCATTGGTAGATAGGTAAAATGCAATTTTAAGTTTTAGTTCAGTTTGAGTCTCTCTCAGTTCTAGTCTGTTCTGTCTTTTCAGCCTGTCTGCTTCTGAGCAACAGCGGCGGGACCTGTTAACCTTGAGATAAGAAAACTAATCCTTGCATGCGCTTTGAAGCCTAACAAGAATTTCCTCCTTAATAACTACCTTTTCTGTCTCTCTAACCCTTTCTTGGAAAATAAGGGAGGTGGGGGGAGAGAGGGGGGGTACAGGGGGGAACCCTCCTCTGTCCGGAGGAGGGAGTTTTGTTCTGTATTACTTTCTTTGCTGTGTATTTCTGTATATATACTGTAAACACTGTATATTGTGTATATATCCACTGCATTTCATCCTGCTTGTAAATATAGCATATCCTTTGCTTCTCCAACTGAGTTAGCTGTGGTTTCTTTGTGGGGGAGGGAGAACTGAACCTTCTCTCACCACCATATATTTTATTCCAACCATCCAGTGTTGGCCTCTACCATAGTAAGCACGTATTGCTTACCAGAACAAGAACGCAGTGGAGTAATATAGTCAATCTGCCAAGCTTCACCATGCTTGTACTTAGACCATCTGTCACCATACCAATGGGCTCATGACAGACTCTGAGCAACCTGATGTAGTGAGGGGGGTTGGAACTGGATGATCCTTGAGGTCCCTTCCAACCCTGACAATTCTATGATTCTAACTTCTCAAAATACTTTTTTTTTCCTTTGGATGAGCTGCAGATGCCCGTTCCTTGAGGGCAGATGAACCAGGAGGCAAGGTGACCAGTGACTTCATCAGCTCATCAGAGATCCCCTGTGCTTGCATGGGGCTAGGGTGGTGACAGAAATAGGCTTTGTCAGTCATCCATAGGAGATTGTCAGACAGCATGTAATGAGTAGGGTCCAGAGTAGAGCCAGGACATCCTACTTACACATCAGAATTACAAAGGACAGGATTACTTGAAACATGGGACTGAGGTCCTTCCAGAAGACATGGCTGGAGACTTGCTCTACTGCAGATTTTCTCAGGCACACGACACCCCTGTGCCGAGCTGAAATGGGGCTTCAGAATGGGGCAGCCATCTAGGTCTCACCTCAACATACATTAATAAGATTCAGAAATCATTTTTAGAGAAATGTAACAGAATTTTCTGTTTTACTTGCAATATTTAATATCCTTTCTACCTATACCTCTATTAGTAGCTGATTTTCTCAGAAATGTGGTTTGTCCAGTCTACTGTAGGTATTGTCAGCAACAAGATTGTCTGGTCAAAGAACTTGCCATCAGAATTTAAACAAGTTTTAGTTTAAATGACCTTAAACACTGCTACCTTTTTAATTTTCTTCACCTTTCAATCATAGTGGTATTATATTTATCTTACCTGCTCTAATAGTCAAAATACCCTACCTAAATACACAGTTGGGGAGACAGCACATTTATTTCATTTGACTATGCAATAGTTTTTCCAAATGTCAAAGTATTGCTGTTGCTTAAAACCAGCAGTGAGAATTTTTTCTCTATCACAGAAAACTGTCACATGAAACCAAAACTGCAATTTCTTTGTACCACAACTTTGCCTCTTATTCTTAATCATCGTTATAAGTTGTTGCCAATATAGAAAAGAGAGACACTTTTATACAAAACAGGCACATTTATCCCAAAGCACTGATAATGTACCAATCCTTTGTTTCTTGTAATCCTTCTCCATCTGACCTTTTATATACAATACATGTCAGCTGCAGGAATAGAATAGAATAGAATAGAATAGAATAGAATAGAATAGAATAGAATAGAATAGAATAGAATAGACCAGACCAGACTAGGTTAGAAGTACCCTCAACATCATCACGTCCAACCTATCATCCAACACTATCTAACCAGCTAAACTATGGCACCAAGCACCCCATCCAGTCTCTTCTTAAACACCTCTAGTGATGGTGACTCCACCACCTCCCTGGGCAGCCCATTCCAATGGCAAATCACTCTTTCTGTGAAGAATTTCCTCCTAACATCCAGCCTAAAACTCCCCTGGCACAGCTTCAGACTGTCCTCTTGTTCTGTTGGTGGCTGCCTGGGAGAAGAGACCAACCCCCACCCAGCTACAACCTCCCTTCATGTAGTTGTAGGTCTCCCCTGAGCCTCCTCTTCTCCAGGCTAAGCAACCCCAGCTCCCTCAGCCCCCCCTTGCAGGGCTTGTGCTCCAAACCCCTCAACAGCTTTCTTGCCCTTCTCTGAACATGTTCCAGCGACTCCACATCTTTCTTAAACTGAGGGCCCCAGAACTGGACGCAGTACTCAAGGTGTGGCCTAACCAGTGCTGAGTACAGGGGCAGAATGACTTCCCTGCTCCTGCTGGCCACACTATTCCTGATACCGCTCCCAAGCATCTAGTAAATCAGTTCCTTTCAAATTAGCACCTCTGAATTCTGATACATATTTCATATAAATGCATACTCCCAGTTTAAAATGTTTAAGTTTCATGCTTTTTGCTGTATCTTATGAAGAAATGTTAAAATCAGCCTCTGGTTTTAAAATTAATCGCAAGTTTAAATTAGTCAGTTTCTCTCATTACAAAATTCCATATAAATCAAAGACAAATTTCTGCAAAAAAATATTGTCAGTGGGCTGGTCTTATGGATTTTTATAATTTTCATATGCTCAGCAGCAACATGAAATGCTAATTAGGCAAAACAAAGTTAAAAATATCTACTAAATCACTTTTTGTATTTGCTCACACAGAAACAGAGGGTCAGTGATGCTTAAGAGGAGCACATTAATTTGTATATATAATGAAAAGACTGTTAGGGTTCATCTTAGAGAACCATCCAGCCTCAGAAAAAGGATACTGATATCAATAAGGCAGTTTTTACACTGGCAGACCTTAAGGATGCTATTTACACTAATAGATTGATGAACTATCAATGAATCACTTGGAGCAGTTTTTTTGTATGAGATGACATGAAAATTGAGGGGTAACCTACTTAGGGATGATGTGATGGACATGGGGATTCTTGATTTAGGAAGGTAGTACGAAACCAAGGGCCCATTTCAGAGAAAGAACATAAAAAAACAAAACCAAAAACCAAACAGAAGTCCTTCTCTTAAAAAAAACCCAACACACCAACCAACCAACCAAAATAAAACCCAAACCCAAGAAACTTAATCCCCACAAACTACTAATTGCATATATCACTTGTTCCCATAGTGACAAAATTTGGCTAAGAAAACATTTTTCCATGTCCTGGCCTGATGGGAAGCTTGGAGAGCATTAGCTGCCATCTCCCAGACCCTAAGTAAAATGAACCAAAAATCCTTCTCTGGAGCTGATTGAAAATGGCACAGCCCACCTCAGCATGAATGAATTTTCTGTTCCCAAAAATGGTCACCTCACACATCTTGTCCCAAGAAAACTGCCCCTGGGCTGGTCAGAAGACAGCCAAGATACTGATTATCTTGAATGTAATTGCTGAATGAGGAGGCAGCCCTGATAACTGAAGAATGCAGAGTAGGTAGAGTTGCTAAATACCTTCTTTGCTTCAGCCTCTAGTCCTAAACCTAACCCCTGTGAACTCCAGACCCTGGATGCAGGAGAGAAATCCTGAAGGAGGGAAGACTCTCCACTAGTCGATGAAGACTGGATTAGGGTTCAGTTGCACAAATTAAATATACACAAGCCCATAGGCCCTGATGAGATATACCCAAGAGGGTTGAGAGAACTGGCTGATGTCAGTCTACCATTCTCCATTATTTTTGTAAAACTGTGTCAAACAGAAGAGTGCCTGAGGACTGGAGGAAAGCCCATGTCACTCCAATTTTCAGAAAGGGCAGGAAAGAGATTCCAGGAAACTATAGACAAGTCAGCCTCACCTCCATTCCTGGAAAAATGACGGAGCAGCTCATTCTGTAGGTCATATCTAGGCACATGGAAGAGAAGGCAACTATCAGGAATAGTCAACGTGGATTTACCAAGCAAAAATCATGCTTGACTAATCTGATAGCCTTCTGCGTTGTCATAACTGAATGCAGTGAGACAGTGGATGTAGTCTACCTTGACCTTAGCAAGGCTTTTTACCCTGTCTCCCATAACATCTTTCTGAGCAAGCCCAGGAAGGGTGGGATAGAAGAACAGACAGTGAGATGGATTAAGAACTGGTTGCACAATAGAGTGTAAAGAGTGGTTATCAATGGTGCCATGTCCAGCTGAAGTCCTGGAGTCCCCAGAGAAACAGTGCTGGGTCCAGTCCTGTTCAACATCTTTATCAGTGACACTGATGATGGAACAGAGTGTCTCCTCAGCAAATTTGCTGATGATATGAAACTGGAGGCTTGGCTGAAATACCTGAAGGCTGTGTGTCCATTCAGTGAGACTTAGACTGGAGAGGATCCTAATGAGGTTTAACAAGATTAAGTGCAGAGTTCTGTGTCTGGGAAGGAGCAAAAAACCAGTAGAGGTTAGGAGATGATCTGCTAGAGAGCAGCCCCGTGGAGAAGGACCTGGGAGTTGTGGTGGACCAGTTTTCCATGCGACATCAATGTGCCATTGCCTAAGAAGGCCAATGGTAAACTGAGGTGCATTAAAAAGATGCCCCACCTAGAATATTGAATCCAGTTCTGGACTCTGCAGTTCAAGAGGGACAGCGATCTATTTGAGAGAGTCCAATGGAGGGCTACAAGCATGTTGAAGGGACTGGAGCACTGACTTATGAGGAAAGGCTGAGAGCCCTGGGGCTTTTTAGTCTGGAGAGCAGAAGACTGAGAGGAGATCTAATAAATGTATATAAATACATGGGTGTCAAGGAGGAAGGACAGACTCTTCTCAGTTGCACCCTGTGATAGGACAAGGGGCAATGGATGTAAACTACAGCACAGAAAGTTCCACCTCAACATGAGAAAGAACTTCTTTTCAGTAAGGGTCACAGAGCACTGACACAGGCTGCCCAGAGAGGTTGTGGAGTCTCCTTCTCTGGAGACTTGCAAGACTCAACTGGATGTGTTCCTGTTTGACCTACACTAGATTCTATAGTCCTGCTCTGGCAAGGGGGGTTGGACTTGAAGATATCGAGAGGTCCCTTCCACCCCCTAACATCCTGTGATCCTGTGAAAAGGAGAGTAGGAGGAGCAAAAGAAATTCTGAGCTTATTAAGGGAAGGTGTCAGTCTGAGAGGAAGAAGCTCTCTAGCTCTTCTATTTAAGCCTTGCAAGGCAGGTTGCAGTAATGCAATCTCTTTTTCACATTTAGACTCTCCTTTTGCAGGCCTCATTTTTTCTCTGTGAGGCATTTAATCTCTACCATCTATTTCCTCATTCATGACCTTGTGTCCAATTACAGTAACTATTCTTGCTTCCTCATGTCAGCTATATCTTTTCAGTATTTATCACTTTCAAATAGTATCTCTTATCAGAGGCTTTCTTCATATTTTTAGTTTTAAAAAGCCAATTAAAATTCACAGGAGCTGATAAGTCTACCATTTTCCACTGTTTTTAGTGATTTTCATCACAGTCAGTTTTTATATGCAAATATAGTCCTCAGCTCGATATTTCAGAGTTAGGCAAAAAAACCCCTTAGCCATTAGCAGCTTATGATTCCCACTGAAATTTGCCCCAGGTAAAATGTTTGATTCACCGTAGCTGAAGATCAGAATGATTAGAATAGCGAGTTTAAATAGCTATTTTTAATGTTTCATCTGACATCTTAAAACCTGCATGTCTGTCTGTTTTTAAGAGAGCGAGGGAATCTGACACAGATAACTGTCACGAGACATGATCTGTTACTGTAAGTAGGTACTAATTGCCACCTTCAAGCTTGCACAAACTGATAATATGCTTTAATTTAATTTATGTGTTATAATTACTTAAATACAATTTAGACCATTTTAAAGGTAATGCTCTGGGCTGCAGGTGTTCATAAGGTAGAGTACATTAAATTCAGTTCATTATCTTCCGTATCACCCTCTACTGCTGCCTTGTCAAGAAATTTGGAACTACAATCCACGGAGAAACTGATGTATTCTTAATTAGAGAATCTCAGGATGGCAGGGGTTGGAAGGGACCCCGGAGGATCATGTAGTCCAACCCCACCTTGTTGGACTTCCTCTCTGCCCAGCCTGTCCTGGTCTTGCTGTTTGGCAGCACATTTTTCTAGTGTGTCAGCCATTCCTCCCTCCCAGATTTGCATCATCAGCAGACTTGCTGGGAGTACACTCTCGTCCATCTTCCAGGTCACTGATGAGTGTGTTGTAGACGACTTGATTCAGAGCTGACCCCCACAGAATACCACTAATTGCAGGTATCTCATTACTGATCGCAGCCCTGTGAACTCCCTCATTCAGACAGTTCTCAGCCCACCTCTCACTGTCCATTCATCTGACCCACAAAACTTCCTAAGCTGCAGTATGAACAAGTTATGGGAGACAGTATCAAAAGACTTGTGGAAGTCAAGGTAAACAACACCAGCTGCTCTCCCCTCACCTACCCAGCCTGTCATGGCCTGTTCAAGCACAATTAAACCTTGGCAAATCCATGTCAGTCCTTCCTGACAACCTTTTTTTTTCTCCTATATACATAGAGATGACCTCTAGAATGAGCTGTTCCGTCACCTTCCCAGGGAGGGAGGTGAGGCCGAGTGGTCTAAGGTTTCCTGAGTTCTCCTTCTTGCCCTTTTTGAAGACTGGAGCAACATTGGCTTTATTCCAGTCCTCAATTATCTCTCCTGTTTTCCATGACCTTTCAAATATGATGGAGAAAGGCTTAACAAAATGTGCAACAAGAGTAGAGATGATTATTTTTATTCCCAGCCCCATTTCAGAAAATATACAGCATGTTAGAACATGCAAGAAAGATCAGAATTGTTTTGATTCTTAAGAGCTTTGAGAAAAACACATTTTGGGGTTCTTTTAAAACAATTTGGCAATAGAAACAACTAGCCTAGAGACTGTAGTTAAGTGCCTTTGATTACAAGCTCATGATTTTTTCTAACACTGTAATTTAATCACCAACATACCTCTTTCCCATCATGTTTAAGGTTCACTAATGCATAGCATAAGAATGAAAAACAAAGAAAAACTGTAAAGGGAATATCTGAAAAAGATTATTTGAAACAGTCATCTTAGCATTCTAATTTGCTTTCCAGTAAGTACTATATTTTAAAAGAAAATAAGAAAAAGAAGCATCAAAATATCCTAATTAATATCATAATGTAGTCCCCAGCTGGAGATCGTGATGAGAAATAAAGAGACAGTGCTGATACGCAAAGAGGAAAATGGATTTTTCTTACAAGTAAAATGTAAAGTGATAATGTTGGTATTTACACAAAATTACTGCTATAGGCAGCAGACAGAATGTAATATAAAAAGAAAATCCATTTTTTTAATCATAGAATCATACAATCAGTCAGGATTGGAAGGGACCACAAGGATCATCTAGTTCTAACTGCCCTGACATGGGCAGGGACAGCTCACACTAGATCAGGCTGGCCAGAGCCTCATCCAGCCTGGTCTTAAACAGCTCCAGGGATGGGGCCTCAACCACCTCCCTGGACAACCCATTCCAGGGCTGCACCACTCTCACAGTGAAGAACTTCTTCCTCACATTCAGTCTGTTAATGTCATACATATATTTAATTTACATGGATATTTTAGTTTGCTTCAGAAACAGTGAGTAGGCAAACACACACATAACAAAATCTGGGCCCCTCAGTTTAAGAAGGACATTGAGACACTTGCCCATACACAAAGGCACTACACATACAATAAAGCACTACAGACATGAGGAGAGGCTGAGGGAGCTGGGATTGTTTAGCCTGGAGAAGAGCAGGCTCAGGGGAGACCTTATTGCTCTCTACAACTACCTGAAGGGTGTTTGTTGCCAGGAGGGAATTGGTCTCTTCTCTCAAGCAACCAGCACCAGAACCGGAGGACACAGTCTTAAGCTGCAGCAGGGGAGGTTTAGGCTCGAGGTGACGAGAAAGTTCTTCCCTGAGAGAGTTATTCGTCATTGGAATGTGCTGCCCAGGGAGGTGGTGGAGCCACCATTCCTGGAGGTGTTCAAGAGGGGATTGAACGTGGCACTAGGTGAATTGACTGAATTGAAATTTTTGTTTTCACTGAATGTGATTTCAAAATATATTTCATTCAACTAAATAGTTGTTGGTTTTGTTTTCAATTCCTAAAGAAAACAAAATTCAGAAATTTACAAGTGAAGAAGTTGATAACTGTAGCCATTTTCTCAGGGTTCAAAACTGTTTGTTATGAAGATGACACATGATATTGTGCCTAATCCTGTATTTTTGGAAAACACTCTAACTACATATGCAGTTTTTAGGACAGAGGTCTGTTTCTTAATCTCAATTTTTCCTGTCTATATTAGGCCATTATCTGAACTGATAGTAAAAGTTTAAGCTTTAATGTTTCCAATAATCCTTTTAATAGTGAAGAGAGATAAAATCCCTTCCTCTTGGGGAGGCCATAGTTACAAGCACATCAGTGACAGAGAATAAGTAGTAGCGAAGAACCTCACTTGTGTCATAAACCTCTAAATTACACCTCATGAACTGACAGATTACAGTGCCAAGAGGCCATCCCACAACACCCCTCAGGGATCACTCACTCTGACTGAGGTCTCTGATTTCTCAGCTCTTGCAAGAGAACGATACAAATTGGTTGTAAATATAGCCCTCAGATTTGTAAATTTGTTTCCCCCCCCCCCCCCCAGTTTTCAGCTCCGAGCAAACCCTTTAATCTAAATACTCTAATTGTTTCAGGAAAGTCAAAATGACAATTTTCTATTCCCCTCCAGTGTAATTCTGCATGTTTAATAAAGACTTCTCAGAGATGTGCCCTAGAAAAATATTGTTTAGTGCTTCTTTAGACCTTTCCAGATAGCCACAAAAGACTTCAATGAAGTCTTCTATGAAGACTTCAATATTTTCCACTATTGCTATTTATTTTTCAATACTGCTAGACCTTTCATGTTGTCCATTCTTAAAACCTGACTTTCGTTGCAAATGATATGTTAGGATTTCTATTAAATTAATATGCTTAAAATGAACACTACATAAATCTGAGTTTTACCAATAATACCAATGCAGCCCAAAATATTAATTCAACTATAGAGATGTAGTCTGAGAAAAGTGTATTTTGCATAAGACAAAAATCAAAAGGTCTTCATTTGGAAACAAGAAATCAAGTAATTCACACCTGAGAAATTGTTACAGGTTCCAAGTATCTTACAGGACTTTGAACTTTAAAAGCATTCTCTGCTACAAGCAGTCCTCCTACTGCTTTTAAACAGGGATGAATACTTTTATGATGCAGTTCAGAGACCATGTGAAACTCATTGTATTACTACAGTGCATCTGTGTATAACTCAGGAGATGTATCAGGCGGTGTTAAGGGTCGGAAGACAAGTGAAAGCTCCCCCTAACTTGCAGTCAGTCTGGTAGTACGTGCAAATAATTGATTTTGTTCCTTTTGAAAAATGGAAATAATTTTGAAGTCACAGGTTTTTCCTGAACTTCCTTAGTTATCGGAGATTCCCAATATGAGAGAGAACTGAAATCTTAAAACATATTTAACCTTCAGTACTGTGGGTAGACATATTATAGAATTAAAATTGTCAGGGTTGGAAAGGACCTCAAGGATCATTCAGTTCCAACCCTCCTGCCATGGGTAGGGACACAGAATCAAAGAAATACAGAGTTAACCAGGTTGGAAAAGACCTTCAAGATCATTAGGTCCAACCTATCACCCAACACCATCTAATCAACTAAACCATGGCACTAAGTGCCTCATCCAGTCTCTTCTTAAACACTTCCAGGGATGGTGACTCCACCATCTCCTGGGGCAGTCCAACAACCAGTCTCTAATTTCTTCCTAACATCCAGCCTAAACTGCAAAATTATTTTAGAATCATAGAATTGTTGGGGTTGGATGGGACCTCAAGGATCATCCAGTTCCAACCACCTGTCATGGGCAGGGACACCTCACACTACATCAGATTCCTCAGAGTCCCATCCAGCCTGGCCTTAAAAAATCCTATGGATGGGGCTTCCACCACCTCCCTGGGCAACCTCTTCCAGTGTCTCACCCCATTCATGGTGAAGAACTTCTTCTTAACATCCAATCTGAATCTACCCATTTCTAGTTTCACTCCATTCCCCCTAGTCCTATAACTATTTAACATCCTAAAAAGTCCCTCACCAGCTTTCCTGCAGGCCCCCTTCAGATACTGGAGGGCCACAATAAGGTCTCCTTGGAGCCTTCTCTTCTCCAGACTGAATAGCCCCAACTCTCTCAGTCTGTCTCCACAGGAGAGGTGCTCCAGCCCTTTGCTCACCCCCACGGCCTTTCTCTGGACATGTTCTAGCACCATGCTCCTTCCTTTAATAAGGGCTCCAGAACTGGAGCAGTACTCAAGGTGGGGTCTCACCAGAGTGGTGTAGAGGGGGAGGGTCCTCTCCCTTGACCTGCTGGCCACACTTCTCTTGCTGCAGCCCAGGCTTTCTGGGCTGCAATTGCACACTGGCAGCTCATACTGAGCTTTCCATCCACCAGTACCCTTAAGTCCTTTTCTTCAGGGCTTAATATTCAAAAAGAAAAAAAAAGTTTCTACATAAATTCAAATGATGATTGAAGGGTCTCTTTTTAAGGTCTTTGATTCAATTAACCAAATGGTTTAAAAATATTTTAATTCTTGAAACATGTGAGCATACATTTATATTCATACAATTATTTAGGCTGGAAAGACCACTAGAAAGCATGTAACTTGTCTCTGCTTACTTTGATGTTAGACATGTGATAAAAAAATCAATTTCTATGTGTGCATTCTTGACCCACAATCATCCTTTTGTTTTCTTTTCTTTTATTTTATTTTTTTGAGTTTGTCCACAGCTTCAGTTGAAGAACTAAAAGTTCAGAGTCAGGTTTGTTTAAAATATTAGAACATTAAAATAAAATTCACATGCATGTTTGACTTCTCTGTGGTAGATATTTGACTTTGATAGAGTCTAAAAAAGCATTACAAACTATATATTTATTTTAAGCTTTTATTAGCTTTTAAAATGCTCTTTCTGTGAAAACAGACTTCAAAAAGAGTGTCCTCCATCCACTGCTATTTTTTTTGCCCCATTAATACAATGTGCATCTACCCATATTAACATTCTGGCTGTGTGATTCATCCCACCATGTTGCAGTAATTGCTATGTTTTCACACTTTTCCTCCTGCATTATTGATTCACATTCATCCTGTTTAGTACTCATGCTCAGACAATAGGAAACTATAGGTAAAGAAAATGTGCTGCCTCAGAAGAATTTGGAGCCTAGCAATGGACTTCCTGCAGCTTTTGCTGCATCTTCCAGAATTTACGTTTTCATTAAAATGAGAAAGTTCCAGGAACATCAAATTTTAAGAAAAGCCTTCACTGTGTGAAATGTGTTCAGAAGTGTTCAGAAGAAAGCAGTTTTTCTAACAGAGTAAATTTGTCACATTCATCTTACTCCGTTGTTAAATATAACAGTGTAATTACCTACACTGTTAACCAAAGAACTGCTGATTGTCATAGCAGAACCAATAGGCTATGGCACTTATCCACTGTGACTAACTGTATCTGCCACCTCTGAGACCCTATTCATTTGAAAATGTTTCCTCAAGATAATAGAAGCTTTGACTACACAGGGTTACAACATTTTATTTTTAAAGGTTTGCTTTTCCTTAAAGGAAAAATAACAAGAGAAGAATTCCAAATTCAGTCAGCTGAAAAACTGCTATAAAGTTGTCCAGCATCAAAGATTTTTCAGCTTAGCACCTTTTGATTATCTGGCCTGCATCTTAACACTGTCTTAGCACAGACACATAGAAAAAGAATCAGGAAAAAAATAAAAAAGTCATGAAAATTCCACTGAATTTCTGAAATGCTGAAGTGAATCCTTTTAATGCGTTTGTTTTCCCAAAATGTGTTAATTCACTTGACATTAGCAAGGAATTGCTAAAGGAGCTTCTCAAACAATTTTTTAAGGTTGTTGTTTTTAGCAACTGCAAATACTCTTGTGGGTCAGGAGCCACAAATGGACCCAGAAGAGGAAGCAGGAAGGAAGGAAGTTCCAGACCTTTCACATGTATGTGAAGATAAAGTGCAGAGGCAGGACCTAGCTAAGGTGAAGTGAAATTCAGTGTGTCAGTTTGTGCCTTTTGCAGCAGTAGATGGACATGGGGCAGTTCTCATTCCAGGTGAAGGACCTGGAGAATGATCAGCACCATACGTTTTTGGGCTGTTTTCCTTGTCAGATGCACAGCTTAGAAAGTGAAAAGAAATGAAGCAGAACTAAAGAGTACTTCTTCCCAATGTTACTTTTTTAGTACAAGTCCTAGCTTATTGATAACCTTGCTCTTTCTTTCCATTTCTGCTTCTTAAAGCAAAATGCTTCCAGAGGAGCAGCCCCTTCATAAAGACAACACAGTAATCCTGCTGGATTACTGTGGGACCAGTGAATTTCTCTTCTAATCTGTGATGAATTTTCTTCCTGTATGCCCTATGTATGCTACTTAATTTTATACACTTTCAAATGGATCCTCTTCTACCCAATCCCAGTGTGCTTGTATGTCAGATTCTGTGATTTTTAACAACAAGAAGGCTGGATGTACATTCCATTTGCCCTATTTCTGGAAACCAGACAGATTTAAACGATTTACAAGCAGAAAGGAAGAATAATGTTGAGCTCTGACCTGCATCAGAAATTTATAAACAATATATTTATAATTATTATTGTCATAAATGGGAAACACGTCACATTAAAAATATAGCTAAAGTTAATTGAATAAGTGCATCACAACAGAAGAGTTGCAAAGAAAATGATGAAACTACATAGGGTTTATGAAGAATTATTTTCTGGGTCATTGCTCATAGTAGTATATTTCTCCTGGCCATGAAGTTCAGAGTTAAGTTTTGGAAGAAAACTCAAAAAACAAAAAGTGTTAGCACAGTGAGACACCAAGACCCATGCCCAGAGCCCTACAGTAACAAAGATTATTAAAAATATATATTATTAATGTAGGAAGAAACACAAATTCTGCTTACAGAGCTAAAGTTCCAGCTTGAAACTCCTGGAGAGGAAAACATAAACTTGGGGGTGGTTAGTTCTACCATCGAGGACAATATATCCATTGTATTTACATTACTGCAGATGTACATAAAACCAACAGCACCAGTAAATCTGCTTCACTTTGGATAGTAACAATGCCTCACCAGGGGAAAGAAATAAAATAAAATTAAATAAATATGGCAGTTTCTTGTTCTTTAAATGTCCACAGCAAATAATCTTTCCCTTAAACCAAACTGAGGAAAGGCCGACGACTAGCTGGAAAATATGGACACATCCAGGTGATAGAAATTTCCCAGTTCCCAGACTGTTCTTCACTTTACCCTGACCATCTGTTGATGGACAAAGGTGACACCCATCTACAAGAAGGATCCTAAGAAAGACTCGGGGAGCTATAGACCTGTCAGTCTGACCTCAGTGTCAAGTAAAATCATGAAGCAGACCATTTTGAGTGCTATTATGCATCACATGCAGGACAATCAGGTAATCTGACCCAGTCAGCATGGGTTCAAGAAGAGCAAGTAGTGTTGGACAAACCTGATCTACTACAAAAATATGACCCACATAGTGGATGAGGGGAAGTCTGTGGATGTTTTTGCTACCTGGACTTTAATGAAGAATTTGACACATTGTCCCATAGGGGTTTCCTGGAGAAACTGTCTGCTCATGGCTTGCATGGATGGATAGCCTCATCCAGCCTGGTCTTAAACACCTCCAGGGACGGCGCCCCAACCTCCTCCCTGGACAACCCACTCCAGGGATTCACCACTCTCATGGTGAAGAACTTCCTCCTCACATCTAGCCTGAATCTCCCCACCTCCAGCTTCATTCCATTCCCCCTAGTCCTATCACTACCTGAGATCCTGAGAAGTCCCTCCCCAGCCTTCTTGTAGGCCCCCTTCACATACTGGAACTGAACAGCCAGACTGAACAGCCCCAACTCCTTCAGTCTGTCCTCATAGGAAAGGTGCTCCAGCCCTCTGATCATCCTCATGGCCCTTCTCTGGACATGTTCCAGCACATCCATATCCCTCTTGTAATAGGGGCTCCAGAACTGGACACAGTACTCCAGGTGGGGTCTCACCAGAGCTGAGTAGAAGAGGGGAATCACCTCCCTCTAACTACTGGCCACACTTCTCTTGATGCAGCCCAGGATTTGATTGGCTTTCTGGGCTGCAAGTGCTGAGAGCTCATGTTGAGCTTCTCGTCCACCAGCACCCTCAAGTCTCTCTCCTCAGGGCTGCTTTTTGCTTACAAGTTAATGAAACAACAATCTAAATTACCATAGCATATCAAAACAGGAGTTTGCAGAATTAGAATTCTACCTCTGGTTGATGTTTCTCATGACAGTTTCAGACTAACAGAAATTTTATTTTAAATAAAGTTGAAATAAAAAATGTTGGAAAAATCTGGGTAATGAAGTGTTGTCATCCCACTTGAAACATCCATGCTGCTAAATCTTCCATTACGCTTTTAGTTTACATCATCATGCGTACAACTGCCATAAAATCCAATGTTTTCCTTTGAATTTTTAGGTTGTGTTAATTCACACTACGTTACAGCAACACCACCACATGCATTCAGTCTTGATCAGAGTTTTCTTCAGAGAAGACAAATATTCATGTTAACTTTTGATGAAAGCCAAGT
Organism: Melanerpes formicivorus; assembly: GCF_026170545.1. NCBI lineage: Eukaryota > Metazoa > Chordata > Aves > Piciformes > Picidae > Melanerpes > Melanerpes formicivorus. The sequence goes on from NW_027142354.1 coordinate 7,160,308, forward strand.
ATGATATGTTTAAGTGGTGCTTATAATTAGCAGCAAACATGAGGAACAGTAAGAGTAACTCTGTAGAAAGACTGAATTAACCTGTTTCTGGTTTCTTTCAAAAATGCAATTATATAATTTGCTAAGAACCAGTAAGATCCACATTTCATGCTGCTTTCATGGACTTGCTGTCATTCAAAAGATTATCGTGTTTAGGTGATACAGGCAGATATGACAGGCAACAAGCTGTGTTGGTGGCCTCAGTATTTTTCTGTGCCAATTACCTATTACTATAAACCAGATGTCTTGGAATAGGTAGCAACCCCTCTCTGTGCCTGCCTCACCTTCTAATTTTGATTGTCTTGCCAACATAATAGCAAAGCAGAAATGGAATCCAAAATTGCCAGCTGTTGATTACATGTAATATAGATGGATGTACATTTTATTTGTTTCTGGTAGAATTAGCTGGAAGTGATATTTATTTTTACTATTTTATTTCTCCCTAAGGATCTGGTTGGCTTTCTGGGCTGCAAGTGCACATTGAGAGCTCATGTTGAGCTTCTCGTCCACCAGCACACCCAAGTCTCTCTCCTCAGGGCTGCTGCCCAGCCAGTCACTGCTCTGAACCAGTCACTGCCCTGCACCAGTCACTGCCCTGCCTTTCTCTTAGAAACATAACAGCATAGAAAATAAAAAAAAAACATGCTCCTTCAGTACTATTTTATCTTGATGCATGGGTGGTTTTATATTATTTTATTATTTTCAAAGAACTTTTCCATCTTAGGAAGAAATGTATAAAACTATTTAATCAATAATATGTTTCCTTTTGATGTTATCATAACTGCTTTGCTTTTATCAGAGGATGAAATGTTTATGGTTAAACAAAGCTTGCTGAATGTTTATATGATTTATCAGCTTTGGGCAGGTGGTTTCTTTTCAGAAAGTAAACTGAAGACTTGGGCTCTGATCCAGGTCTGCCCACAAGCACATGCTTAATTTCAAGCACAGAAGCAATGTCCTTATAACCATGTGCAAAAAAAGTAAACAATTTTTTTCCCCTCTTATCTGGAACAAAACTTGAATTGGCAGGAGATGTCAGTCCTGTCCTGACTTTTTTTTTTCCCTTTTTTTTTCCTCCCCTTTTCTTTCTTTTTTTTTTCTCCCTCCCTCATTGCTTGGAAAACCAAAATAGGCTTAATTATGATTTAGTGCTAAATTCTATGGAGGAAAGCATAAACGTTTTGCCACTCCCTACTGCAAACTGGGTAGACACCTGGAAACTTTATCTTTAGTTCTCTACACATCAGCTTGTCATCATTTTTCAACATCTAGCTTCCACTGTAATGACACTGCAAGTGGGAGCTGAAGTCGCTGTTTCCCTGCTGATGAAGTAATCAACATACACCTGTTTTCTGCTGGGAAAAATGCAGAAGTTGATGTGGCGACTTTTTAACCTGCAAGATGATGACAAACTAGCATGCTGTAAGCATTTGAATTTGACAAAGTTTCTCTCACTGTTTGCATATTGAACATGAACAGCAGGACACTGATGCATGCATCTCTTTCTGTGATGACAGAACATTATCCTACATGTAAAACAATTACAGTCATGGCCAGTAGGGATAGAGAAATCTCACTGATTCTTTTATCAAGAAATAAAAAGCATTACTTAAGCTTGTAATGCGGATATTCCTGCAGTTCCACAGCATAAGAACATCAAAACCCTAGATTAGATATGTCCAAGCAATTATATAAGTCCATAAAATTCTTAAGAACCTTCTCCTCATGGCCCTTGGCCCATGAATGAAGCACAGCACATCATTCAGACTAAGTTCTTAACTTAAAAAACAAAAAGGAAAATAAAGGGGGTGGGGGGAGAAACAGAGAGAGAGACAAGTAACCATTTTCAAGTCAGAGTTGCGGCCGCTGCTTAGACACATGTAAACTTGGAGAATACATTAGCTGAAATATTCCTAAATAATGCTAGGAATAAGACTACAATCACCCAAAAAGGGAGATAAAAGAAAGCCCAAGGTCTGACCTTTGGGAAGTACCTTCTTGACAGCTAGAGCACTGATAATGTAAGGATCATGGGCCAGCTGAAGAGTTTTCATTACCTGTATGAACGTATCTAATAGTCTTTCTCTAGTTGTGACCAGACTCTGATGCTTTATGCTGTCTTATCCCATGATACAAAGTGAGGACAGGTATTAAAAAGAAACCACAGTACCATATCCTTTTACCTAGCAGCTATCTACACAAAGCTTTAAGGCTCTGGATTAGTACATTCTGAAATATACAGCATCTAACATGATCACCCCTTTGGGTGGGGGACGCCCACAGCCTCACATGCTTTGGTCTCTGACATTATCATGATCCTTTGCACATCCTACAGTTGTTTACATAAGCTTATGTTCTCTGTTACAAAAATAAAAACTTTGGTCCTCTTCCATTACAATCCCATGCATCCCAGTGAACATTAGGTGCTTTTTTCTATGCTTGACATCTCCTTGTAACTAGAATATCTGAGTTCGCAAGTGATCAGCGAGTCATTGAGATCTCAGATGGTTGCTTTATTGAAGGGGGGAAAAAAACCACAAACTGCTGCTAGGTTTAAAGTGTTTTGGTTTTGTTTTCATACACATTTCTTAAATGAGTAGGAGAGGAGTAGCTCATTTCCCTGAACACTGTTAAAAAAACATAAAATTCCAATTCTGGCCTACCATCAGTCTCATGATCCATTACAGTCCCTTAAGAGTCATGATCAGTTCTGCCTTTTCATTTAGTCATTGATTTATTTTCATGAGAGGAAGGGTTTGCTTTTGTTTTCCTCTGACACTACTGCTTTTAAATATGATACAAGCCTTCACTGTCTTAAATGTTGTGTCCTAGACACTCCTTTAGTAAGTCAACTGCTGAGGCCTTGACAATCTGAAAAGTTTTATGTTATTCCAATGTCGTTTTGTGTTATTCTAATGAAATTAAACAAAGTAGCATTCAAATGTCCTCTCCTCTAGCATGAATAAGGAACATGTCCAGCCACACTTGCTAACAATAATATTATGGACAGTAATGTTACACAGAAAAGAATTCTTAGAACACCTTTAAAGCTATGGGCAAAATGCTGAAAAAAATCAGGAAATACTTAATGTAAATTTGTTAGTACTTTTGTTCATCTTAATTTTTAATCCCATTTTCCCATGGTCCACTGCCTCTTTCATTTCACCATTAAATAAATTCAGTATTATTTCAGGGGGGTTGGAACTAGATGATCCTTGTGGTCCCTTCCAACCCCGACTGATTCTATGATTCTAGGATTCTATGATTCTAATATGCCTTACACCAATAAAAAAATATAATGGTTAACTATCTCTTCAGCTTTTCTATGGCAGTGATCACTACAGTATCTGAATGTGTCATAAATATTAAAAGGACTCTTCATAGCATCTTAGTAAGAGGAAAGCATGGCAATCTCGTTAAAGAAAACTGAAGGGAATTACAAAGAAGCACAATTTGAAATCAATTTTATTAACACAGTTAACATTAATGCATTTTCTATTTTCAGAGCAGTTCTTATAGAAAACACTGCAGCTGTGATCTCTCAGCAGTTCTGAAGATAACCTCCCCCAAGTTAAGCCTGAAGAAAATGAGAAAGATATCATCAATGACCAATCTTTTAAAACTTCATCTTTCAGTAACTTAAAATATTGCCACAGATGTTTTGTAGTAAAGGTAAGAACAGGCTTAGTTCATCAGGACACCATTTGTTTATTTATTCCTCTTAACCATCCTTTTCCTGCTTATTCAGTATACAATTTCTATTTTTACAGGGGAAAATCTGATGAAAGTAGAATTCTTTCATTCCCTAGTTCTGATTCACTCAGACAGCTGTCCATCCTCTCATTGTAGGGAGTGTGACATAGTTATCATATTACATACATACTAATAAGGGCTCTCTTCTGAACTACCAGTTTGTCTTAAACTTTTGGCCACTAATCTCAGTCTCACACAGGAAAATCTTGGATTTGTCCACGAACACCAGGCTACTTTCCAGCCACTCTTCCCCAAACCTGTAGCGTTGCATGAAGTTGTTGTGACCAAGCGCAGGACCCAGACCTTGGTCTTGTTAAACCTCATTCCGTTGACCTCAGCCCATCCATTTAACCTGTCCAGATTTCTCTGCAATTCCTTCCTACCCCCAACTAGATCAGCATTCCCACTGAAAACTTGCTGATGGGGCCCCCATTCTCCTCATCCCAATCATTATTAAAGTTATTTTAAGTGTACTATCTTAATACTCATTTACTCAGGACAAGAGACCTTAAATTATTTCTGCTTTAGTAATCAAACAAAAAACTTTCAAGAGCTGTTTACATCAAATTACAATAGCTCTGCCTTTTGGCTTCTGCAGTTAAAAAAAAACCCATAGGGTTTCATAAAAGTCCTGTGCACAATGTGGGAGAACAGAGTGGAATAATCAGAGACAAAGACATTACATATTTTTCTAACATTATCTGAAATTTCATGAATAATTAGCATTTCTATTAATTGCTTACCTCTTATGCTACTGGTTCTGAGAATAATTTCCCAGTCTATATTTATAGAAAACTGGCATTTCGTGCTGTAGCTGCAAAATGGTGCCATATGTGCCTCCTTTTGTAAGAGAAATAATCATCTATCTTTGGAAACATTTATTAAAATGTAAGATAGATACAATTTAATGAAGAGTTCAACTGAAATTAAATTTAATATTCTCTTTTAATTCTATTCCATTCAAGCTTTTGTTCCAACTTCATCACTATTAGACTATGTGAATGCCTATTCATTTCGCATTATTCAGCTGTGTATTAGTGTGTTGGAGTCATCTTAATTACCCTAAACCACCTAAAACTTGGGTATTAAGCCACAGAGGGGCATCTAACCATGTAGTCATATCTAATCATCATCTAGTCAGTAAAGCACCCACAGATGATGATTCATTGCTATCTAAAAATAGAAAGGATCAATTGTTCTACGGAGGTTCCAACCAGTGTTAAGTTAAAAATCCTGCAAAGAATAAATATTATTTGTTTGTTTATTTGTTTTTAAAATTACTTTTATTTCCATCATGCTTCAGTGTTGTGGCTGCCACAGGTGTTCAGGGAAAGCACATGCACCCTCCTTCCCACTGGAGCCAGGATGATAAAGATATGATTTTCTATGACAGTCACTGAGAGATTGTGAATATCATGGTACCTCACAGACTAGTGCCATATGCTGCTGAAATCTCATTTGTTTTTTCTTTGCTGCTGATAATAATCTATAATGAGCCATCTCACTGGGCTTCATGTGCGATGAGGCTTGGAGTCAGAGGACATATTTATGGTAGCTGATTCCACAGTGACTAAAATTAAAGCTCAGATGCTTAGAAGCATGGCTGTACAGATATAGAAAGAGTCATGCTTCTGGATACTCTGCAACTACTTGTGAAATTCTGTTTTGGAATTTAAATATAGTGGAACTAGGCATTATATTTCATTTTCACCTTGTCACGATGGAAAGCAAGCCGAAAGTTGCAGGGATGCAAGTAAGTTGGACACACAGAGAGATACAGAGAGATCCAGATACAGAAAAACCTCAGTGTTCAGCCTACAAGGCTCAGGGAATCTCAATAAACTATATTTATGAGAAGCACAGGAGAAATAATCGCTCTCATCATATTCCCTAGTACAACAACAGAACAGAGAATTTAATCAATTTGAGACAGTATCACAAACATGAATAAAATGCTTACCGCTTGACATTAGTATTGATATACCCCAACAAATTTCATAGGTACTATGTATCAATATGAATTCAGTAGTATTATAGAAAAGACCTAAATTGTTTAATAATTCTAAAGCTTGGAATAATTGTTTTAACCTTTATCCTCAGAGGTGTACATGTTAAGTTAATATACATAAGAATCCCAGACCTGAAGGTAAAATTTTATATGGTACAGTCCCTATATATCGGATTTCATAACTATAGGGGTTGACCCTATATACTCACGGACCCTATAGAATATAGAATATAGAATATAGAATATAGAATATAGAATATAGAATAAACCAGGTTGGAAGAGACTTCAAGATCATCACGTCCAACCTATCACCCAACACCACCTAATCAACTAACCCATGTAACCAAGCACCCCATCAAGTCTCCTCCTGAACACCTCCAGTGACGGCGACTCCACCACCTCCCCGGGCAACCCATTCCAATGGGCAATCACTCTCTCTGTGTAGAACTTCCTCCTGACCTCCAACCTGAACTTCCCCTGGCGCAGCCTGAGACTGTGTCCTCTTGTTCTGGTGCTGGCTGCCTGGGAGAAGAGACCAACCTCTGCCTGTTTACAACCCCCCTTCAGGTAGCTGTAGAGAGCAATAAGGTCACCCCTGAGTCTCCTCTTCTCCAGGCTAAGCAGCCCCAGCTCCCTCAGCCTCTCCTCATAGGGCTTGTGTTCCAAGCCCCTCACTAACTTCGTTGCCCTTCTCTGCACTCGTTCCAGCAAGTCAACATCCTTCCTAAACTGAGGGGCCCAGAACTGGACACAGTACTCGAGGTGTGGCCTAACCAGTGCAGTGTACAGGGGCAGAATGACCTCCCTGCTCCTGCTGGCCACACTGTTCTTAATGCAGGCCAGGATGCCATTGGCCCTCTTGGCTGCCTGGGCACACTGCAGGCTCATGTTCATCATAGCATCAACCAGCACCCCCAGGTCCCTCTCTGCCTGGCTGCTCTCCAGCCACTCTGACCCCAGCCTGTAGCACTGCATGGGGTTGTTGTGGCCAATGTGCAGAACCCAGCACTTGGATGTGTTAAATCTCATGCCGTTGGATTCTGCCCATCTGTCCAGCCTGTCGAGGTCTCTCTGCAAAGCCTCTCTTATCCTCTAGCAGATCAACTCCTGTCCCCAGCTTGGTGTCATCAGCAAATTTACTGATGATAGACTCAATGCCCTCATCCAGGTACAAACACATTTTGACCACAGTTACAAACTGCTACCTCAGATACTGGCTGGAAACCAGATGCATTAGAAGATGGTATGAGAATCCCACCAAAGTAGTGACTTTCTTTTTAATTTTTATCCTTACAAAATCAGAATTGTTGGAGTTAATAGTGGGGGGGGGAGGGGGGGGGGGAGGAGGAAAAAATCTTGATTTGATTTGCATTCATCTTCAAAAGAATAAACTGAAAAATAGGAAAAAAAATGTGGACACACTTGGAATGGTGTCTGTTTTTCAGTCTGAAATAGACACTGCTTTTAATATATGTATGAAAAAGAAATAACATATGAATATCTTAAGTTATTCATGAAGACTGATTATCTCTAAGAACTTATCTGGAAATCCTGGAATGATAATAGTGCCAACAAAACTTTGTTTCCATGCCTAAAAATCTTCACACTGAAGAGGTGATACTACAAGTACAAAACCAGCAGGCTGGATAGACATAGTAATTAAATAAATGAAACATATATTTTTTTTCAGCATATATTAAAGATATGATCAGAACTGTCTGTGGCCATTCTGCAGTACTCTGCACAGAGGGAGTGCATTTTGAAGCTTTTGGTAGGTTGAAGTATTCAAAGCGTTCAGAAGTTCCAATGGTTTTCTCTCACCCAGACTTTCCAAGAATTTTCTGATTTCACCTCTTTCCTTGAAGTTATTTAAACACTTTCTTATATATTCATAACCCAAAACATCTCCAGTTTCTTCATGGTCTTCTTGCTCTCCTGAATGAAATGTTCTGCATTTTTGCCAAACTCTCAACTAATCTCCAAGTTCCTACATGAAAAAGACACTCTCTAACCAACTTTGAATTGAATTTTCTCAGCTTACAAATCTCTTCTCCATTTAATATCCTTTTGTCCTATTGAGCTATTTTTTTTTTTTTTGATTGTTATTCTTTGGATCTCTCATCTACTTTGCCTTAATTTCATTACAGAGCATAACCTGAAATGAGGAACAGCTGAGTCTGAAAAAGAAGACACAGAAGAAAACAAGCCACAGAAGTCACTGGAAGGAAGAAAATTGGAGACCAAGTAAAAGCTTACACAAAACATTCCCTGAATGATTAAGATATAGCATAGGAAATTTATGATAATTCTGCACTTGAAAAGGCAAAGGGGATACCACAGAGCATGTCAAAGGATGGAGCTGATTTTGTTTTTTCTATGTCTTTTTTTTAGACAGGGACATGGGGGAGAAGTAGGCATGCCTGGTCTTAAGAATTGTATCACAAGACTTCTGCTCTGACTTTCAACATTTGTGCCTTTCTAGAACTTAACTCTTAAAGCAAATTAAGCATAAATCTCCTGCTTGTCACTGCAGCCCTACTAATAGCTTTATTATTTACTTTAGGAGCAAATAGCATCCTCATTTGGTTGTTTCAGTTAATATTGTGATCTTTGCATTTGTCCACTTATGCTTCAGACTCAGAAATGACTGGTGATTTGTACACAAGCTTGACTGTGCAAAGGAAAAACCAAAAAAAAAGAGACATTGCTCATATGAACTAATCATATCATATTCCAGGTGTTGCAACAAAGTGATCAACAAAGTTACTATATGTTTTATATTATTTAAATGTTAGAATAGAATAGAATAGAATAGAATAGAATAGAATAGAATAGAATAGAATAGAATAGAATAGACCAGGTTGGAAGAGACCTTCAAGATCATTGCGTCCAATCTATCAACCAATCCAACCCACGTAATCAACTAAACCATGGCACCAAGCACCCCATCAAATCTCCTCCTGAACACCTCCAATGATGGTGACTCCACCAACTCCCCAGGCAGCCCATTCCAATGGGCAATCACTCTCTCTGTATAGAACTTCTTCCTAATATCCAGCCTAAACCTCCCCTGGCACAGCCTGAGACTGTGTCCTCTTGTTCTGGTGCTGGCTGCCTGGGAGAAGAGACCAACCTCTGCCTGTCTACAACCACCCTTCAGGTAGTTGTAGAGAGTAATAAGGTCACCCCTGAGTCTCCTCTTCTCCATGCTAAGCAATCCCAGCTCCCTCAGTCTTTCCTCATAGGGCTTGTGTTCCAAACCCCTCACCAACTTTGTTGCCCTTCTCTGGACACGCTCCAGCAAGTCAACATCCTTCCTAAACTGAGGGGCCCAGAACTGGACACCACTAGACCAGCATTGCTATCTCTCACTAATTTTATGCCTAAACCCCATATATTAATGGTCATATGAGTTTTATTACTAGTGCTCTTGAAAAGCAAAATAAGAAAAATCTGTCCTTATTTGGGGAAGTCTAAGAAATATTCTTTTCTGAATAACTAATTAACTAATAACTAAGGGTTAACTCAGGAATAACTAATAACTGGTTCCTAAGCACCTAACTGAGGAATGTCTGCAAAGATTCAAGTGAAGAACTGAACTCCAGAAAGGATTCACAAGAATTCTCTTCCATTTGTCCCAAATTCTGGTGCAAGATTCCTAAAAGTTACCTGATTAAAACTGACTCTCAGTTTCTTTCTAGATCTGAGCTCAGTCTTCAGAGTGAAATCTAGAAGCCTGGATGAGGCAGTATTACAGTTTATGGAAAGAATTAATAGGATCAACGACAAACAGAACTGAAATGTATCTGCCTACGATAGCATCTTCAAGAAATTAAAGAATGACTCTGTAGGTTAACAGCTAAAGCAAGCACATGAAAAGAGTAGAGTTTAATCCCTACATCTAGGACTGTTGATACATTTTAGGTAATAATTGTGAAATGTCTGTGAAAGAGTGAGTTATTTCTCTACTTGGCTTCTGCAGAAAAGGTGAAGAAGGAGATACATGAAATAGGTTTTTGAATTAAAATAAATGTAAAAACTGTATTTTGAGAAAAATCCCAATTTCCACTGTATGTGGCAGTTAATTTTAAGACCAAATGTTAGATCAAGTCTTTCTCAAGTTACATGTTCCAGAAAGAGTCCTGGTCAACATTTTGAAGACTGAAGTATATTTGTTTAGGAATTAAAAAAGCATATCAATGGCTTTGCTCTAAAGCTAGCAGTGTGTCATTCACCAATGTATGTCCATGTGTTTGCTGGGAGCTCATGTTACTACTGTGTTCTCTGCCTGAATATTAAGGCACAGAATGGAGCTAAGATGTTCAGTTGTTAATACACAAAACTCTCAGCATGTCAGCACATATATTAACTTCTACATTAACTGCTTATTTTTAGCTAAATGTAGTTGTATTAATGTTATCTATCAGCCCCATGCAAGCAGCAACAAGTCTCATGCCTGTATTTCAGGTTCTGTTCTCCAACACTTAGCAATTCTAAATGATACGTTTCTGTATCCAAAATTATGTCAACCTCTCTGCTTTGTTTATAAATTTGTGGTAGGTCCACAAAGTCAGTTCTAGCAATCCCTAAAATTCTCCCTCTTTTGTGTGGCAAATAAAGAACTTGTTCATGTATAGAAAAGGCCAGAAATTCTTAATTGGGACTCTCAAAGAAAGGTTTAACCTCAGGGTACCTGGACAATCAATTGCTGCTTAATTAGGTTTATAATTACTAGTGACTGTCTCATTATAAAAGCAGCTGATATTGATGTGCTACTTGAACTCATCTCAGTATCATGAGTATGTGGTAGTAAACATCAGTAACCCAGGCTGCACATCAGTGCAAATGTTTACTTAGATCTCAAAAGGAAGCACAAACTTTGTCTTATTCTATGCAACAGAATTCTGGCTTTTTTTTATTCCTGGCAACCTTGTACTAGATTCTCAAGGACTTCTGATGTAGTCAAGCCAACGCACAATACAGAGCTCGAGTTCCTGCAGAAAAAATAGCGCTTTGGGGAATAAAATGGTGGTCACATGCAGATGCACATGATAGTAGCATAGTGCATAGCTTAGGCATCAGCTAAGACTGAGCTAATCACCTTGTATCCACATAAGTCATATGACAGCCATTGGTGTCCCCAAAAGAGATTTAACTTATCCAAGAGGCACCTGAAATATGTACATTAGATGTTTCAGAGTGTACCTACTTTAGCCTAGAGAAGAGGCTAAGGGGAGACCTTATTGCTGTCTACAACTACCTGAAAGGAATTGTAGCCAGGTGGGGGCTGGTCTCTTCCCCCAGGCAACCAGCACCAGAACAAGAGAACACAGTCTCAAGCTGTGCCGGGGGAAGTTTAGGCTTGAGGTGAGGAGAAAGTTGTTCTCAGAAAGAGTAATTGGCCATTGGAATGTGCTGCCCAGGGAGGTGGTGGAGTTACTGTCCCTGGAGGGGTTCAAAAAGGCTTGGATGTGGCACTTGAAGCCATGGTTTAGTTGTCATGAGATGGTAGGTATTAGGTAATAGGTTGGACTTGATAATCTCTGAGGTCTTTTCCAACCAGGCTGATTCTATGATTCTACTTTTTTTCCTTCACACAGGCTGGAGCAATTAGTTCAGTCTGATGTCTTTCTTTTGTGTGCATAAAGATGCATGAGAATAACCTTATTCTAAGTGTCTCTTTGCCTAAATTCCCAGAGAGTCAGATTGGACATTCTTTCTTGGAGTATGTCTAGTCAGTACTGACCATTTTAAGCTGAGTGTAAGTGTGGCTATCACATGTTTTATCTAAGGTCTTTACAACTAAACCAAAGTACAGAGTCTGTGCCAACTCATTCATCAGCCTAAAGCTTTCCGCTTTGCAAGAAATTATTCTGACCATACTGCTATGGATGATATAGTGATAAGAAACTCTCATATCAGAGGTGAATTTTGTAACCATTATGTGGCCAGTTGCTCTACTAAACCTGTCATGTTAGAGCAATTCCACGCTGCTTTCACAGTTTTTATCTAACAGTCATTTGACTACAAAGTGAAAATGGATCTGAAGTTTGGTGCAGCATGCAAAGCCAGTGAGAAAAAGGAGAGTCAAATGTGTATTTCAATCCTTACTACATTTTAACAATTATGCAATTTATGAAGGAGTGTAATGGTTTCGCATGAGGGCTAAACTGCCTGCTCTCCCAGAACTAAAGTGAGGGGAAGAGTAACACATAAAACTGACGGTTGAGATAAAGCAACAGGGCTTTAATAGAACATGATATATCATAAGCACAATGCATAATTACCTTAGCTAATAATCTAATTAATCTAATAACACAATGCATGATTGCTTTCTCTTAGCCTATTTGCAGAAGCAGCACAGTGGAACACACAGGGGGAAAAAAAGCAATAACAAACCAGCACAAACGGAGACTTGATGGGGTGCTTGGTGCCATGGGTTAGCTGTTTGGGTGGGTTGGATTGGTTGATGAGTTGGACGCGATGATCTTGAAGGTCTCTTCCAACCTGGTTTGGTTTATTCTAATAAAGGTTTATTCTAATAAACCAGAAAGCCAAAACCATTGCTACCTGACCCCATTCATTCTGCCACCATGTCTGCAGAAAAGAGCCAACACCCAAGGACGTGGAACCCAAAAGCAGCAAATGGAACAGAAAGCATTCCATGTTGCAATTGAACAGAAAGCCCCATAATACTTTGCCCCAGTTAGCGCTTCCATTTTTGAAGCTGGCATGACTGCAGTATGAATAACAGCAGCAGGTTTAACTCAATCCATGACTAGGGGGGGGAAACAACAACAAAAAATAGTATAATTTGAGTAGCAGGTAAACCAGATTGGCATATAAGGAGAATCTCCCTCCATTCAAAAAAAGAGGAAAAATAATGAAGTAAAATCTGTGTGAAGGTAGATGAATACATAGGCTATTATCTAAACAGAGCTGCATGGGTGGCATTAAACATAATCTTACTTCATCATGAGATGACCAAACCTTATTTAGTTTCCATCTGTCTTCGGCCAGCTCACAGTCATAGTTCCTGAAAGATCAAATTTTATGGACATTTTATGTCCAAGGACAGGATGTAGATGGTAGTAAAACCATACAAGCATTAGAATTTTAGATTATAAAGATACATCAGTTTTTTAATAATTTCATTTGTATTCACTATGGGGAGAAATGACTCCCATGTACTAGCCAAAACCAGCTATCTTCATGTGCTGTATGGGACTGGTGATTCATTTGGAAAATACTCTATTAGAATTGAGGTCCATTTCTGGAAGACATAAAGTATAACCTGAACTTGGGCTCAGTGATGGATAGCTGCATGAAGCAGAAATAGTCTGTGATAAACAGGATATAAAATTAGATTAGGTATTTGCCTTTTGTAGTAATAATCCTTTTCTGTGTAAGGATGATGTGGCAACAGCTTTGTCATTCGCTCCAGTTTTGAAGTATTATTGTTTCTGAAGTCCCCATCCTACCTTGTATACATGAAACAATGATGTCCTGATAACCAGTCATGTGTTTTACATGGACCTTCATGACAAATACTTCCTTCAGGATCACTCTGAGACTAGAAGTGAGTGAAGAGCTGTTTGTGAAAAAGAATTTGGTGTATTTGATCGGTTTTAAATCTCTTAAGTCTTTTGTTTTTGGCACTGGGAGTTCACCTGAGAAAGAAGGTAGAAATTAAATTATACCAGATTATCATAATAAGCACAGAAAATTGAAGCTACAGCACACTTTCCTTTCAAAACAAGCATCAGTCATTGAGAGTACACGCGTTTGGTTTTCTTTGAATGATAGTATAATGAAGTCTGGAAAACATTTTAAACCAGGCATTTTTCAATACTCGGTAGCACCTAAGAAAATCAGGAAATTTTGAATAAAATTGATTACATCTGAATTTACTTTTTTTTCTGCATGAAAACTTTTATAATCCATCTTTAAAAAAAAAAAAGAAAAAAAAAGAGAAAAAGAAAAACATCCTCCCACTAGCTTTCAAATGTTCAGATATGTTGCTTTAAGCAAACATATTTTTGTATATTTTTCTATATGGTTTTTTTCACAGAATTATTGAGGCTGGAATAGACCTCTGAGATCATCAAGTGCAGCCTATGACCTAACACCACCACATCAACTAGTCCATGTCACTAAGTGCCACATCCAATCTTTCCTTAAGCACATCCAAGGGAGGGCAACTCCACCACCTCCTTGGGCAGTCCATCCCAGTGCCTGATCAGCCTTTTTGTGACTACCTGAAGGGAGATTGTAGACAGGTGGGGGTTGGTCTCTTCTCCCAGGGAACCAGTACCAGAACAAGAGGACAGAGTCTCAAGCTGCACCAGGGGAGGTTTAGACTGGAGGTTAGGAAGAAATTCTTCATAGAGAGAGTTATTGCCCATTGGAATAGGCTGCCCGGGAAGGTGGTGGAGTCACCATCATTGGGGGTGTTCAGGAGGAGACTTGATGGGGTGCTTGATTGCATGGTTTAGTTGGTTAGATGGTGTTGGATGATGGGTTGGATGTGATGATCTTGAAGGTGTCTTCCAACCTGGTCTGGTCTATTCTGTGCTATGCTATGCTAAGCTATGCTATTCTATCCTGGCATCCAACCTAAACCTCCCCTGGCACAGCTTCATACCATGCCCTCTCATCTTGTCACAAGTCAACTGGGAGAAGAGCCCAACCCCATTTTACTACAACTTCACTTCAGGTAGTTGTAGAGCGTAATAAGGTCCCCCCTGAGTCTCTTTTCTTCCAGGCTAAACAACCCCAGCTCCCTCAGCCACTCCTCATCAGACTTTCCCTCCAGTCCCTTCACCAGTCTCATTGCTCTCCTCTGGACCCACTCCAGCACCTCAGTATCCCTCTGAAGTGAAGGGCCCACAGCTTCACACAGTACTTGAGGTGAGGCTTCACCAGGGCCAAGCACAGGGGCAGAATTATATCTCTAGTCCTGCTGGCCAAGATGCCATTGTCATTCCAGCCCAGCTGGGCACACTGCTGGCTCATGTTCAGTTGGCTGTCCAGGTTGCTTTCCAGCCACTCATCCCACAGTCTGTAGTGCTGCGTGGAGTTATTGTGGCAAAGTGTAGGACTCTGCACTTGGACCTGTTCTATCTCATACCATTGGCCTCAGCCCATTGACCCAGCCTGTCCAGCTCTCTCTGAAGCGTCTTCCTACTTTCCAGCACATCTCCACTCCGCCACAACTTGGAGCCATCTGCGAATTTACTAACAGTAAACTCGTGCCCCTCATCCAAGTCATCAATAAAGATGCTGAATAGAACTGGGCCCAGTACTGATCCCTGAGGGTCACCACTGGTCATCAGACACTGACTGGATGCTGCACCATCCACAACCACAGCCAGTATTTAACCTGTCAAAGGCTGCACCTGTCCAAGCCATGGACTACCAGCTTTTCAAGGAAGATGCTGTGGGAGACTCTGTCAAAGGCTGAAGTCTAGGTAGACCACATCCACAGCCCTCCCCTTATGTACCAGGTGGGTCACCCAGGCATTTTATTTGTAGGACAATGATGGCAGAAACCTATTAGCTATTAACTGCATTTGTAAGCATTCTCCAGTCCTCTCAGGGTGTTCTATTGAATATTTGTGCTGCCAGTTCTGCAATTTGAAAATTTTCTAATATGTGCATAGAGAGACAACAGACTCAGGTGAGGAAGTCTAAACTCTTTCAGCTTGCTTCATGAAGTATTATACATAAAGATGCGTATGTATTTATGTTTAAAAAATCAACTACATTTTAAAGATAAATTATTTATTTATTTATTTTACAATTCTCCTAGAAAATAAAGGAAAATAAGGAAGTGGAAAAAGGGAAATAAATGGTTAGGTGGATACAGACAAAGAGCTTTCCTTCCTTTTAGGAGGGAGAATGTTTGCGAGGAAAGTAAACTTAATAAATCTGAAAGTTGCATTGGAAGTCTGCTTCATTGCAAAAGGCAACATTATTTAAAAGGGAGGTTGTTGGGAATCTGAAGTATTGTCATTTCAATATTTTTGGCATTTATTTCATCACAACCCAGGAGTGTGATGTTTCTCAGTTTCCTCTTGGAAAATGCAATATGGCTTTTCCCTTGGCTGGTTCGCTCTATTTTTCAAAACTAATATCTAGTTTCCCATAGAGTAGCTATTTCAGTTTCCAGCTTTGACCATGTTGTTCATGGCCAAGCAGGACAGCCTAGATGAAGCACTGTCTTCTGTGAAGCTCTTGCCACTTGATTTGAAAGAACATTTCTGCATTTAGGCCATTAACCTGAAGTTTAGAATGGGAAAAGAATTTGAAGAACATTTGAGAGTATGACATATGTTTTCCAAAATCTTGAAAGTGTGATTCAGGTTTACTTTGTTGAAGAGACCAAGTATTCATGGGTTTCTGTTTCCACATCTCCATCCAGCTATCTCATGTGCTAGAATGATGAATGGGATAGCAAACCATTGTTTCCTGGCATGTATCAAAACTAAAAGTTGTGGTTTTCTAACATCCATATTTGATGCACACATAAATGTACAATTACATATACACTGGCATATGCATCAGATCCTAAGGGCTGCTTTAGTTTCCTTAATTCACATTTAGTAAGTCTCAGAAGCTACTTGAGAGCAAGGTATTTCTCAAAATAATTAAGGCATATTGAGTTTGAATACAGGCTTAAAGAAACACTCCCACAGATGCTCTTTACAATGTCACTTTTAAAATAAAAGAGTATGTTCTTTTTCACTGGAACTAGCTGGCTTCACCAAATGGTGTATAATTTTAAATGATAAAGCCCTTTTTCTAGCTCTTGCTTTTAGGGGTGTAATTTGAATACCCAGGAAATCAATATCTGCTTTGCTACATGATTACAACCAAATAATTGAAATATCAGAAGGGCAGTGAGCCATAGAGCCTTTGTACTGAGGAAATAAGACATTCTAATGACAATGCTTTCAGTACAAATGCAGTTCTTAATGTTATTGTGTGCAGCGTTTGAAAGTACTGGTTTTAGCACTCTGCAAAGAATATAGATGTGCAAAAATGAGCACCTGAAAACACTAGTGGCACTTTGGTGCCATCAGTTTTTAAACAGAACTCCCCATTGCTCCCTACAGTACTGCTACAAACAAGCTGCAGAAACTCCACTCAGGGGAAATATTATGCAAATTCAAGCCAAAGTGACAAGATTGATTTTGGACAAGTCTGAAGGCTGGAAACAAGCTGCTACCTCTTGTGAGCTAGGTACAGTGCTTTATGAACCCTGTTTCCTCTGAAAAAAAGTAAAAAGAAAAGATCTGTATAAGGGAAATACTTAATTCATGTTTTCATTTGTAAAGAAAAAAGGAATCTCTCTTATGATATAAAATCAGGAGAATCTGTAGGTGAAGAACAAGTCAAGGTTAATATAAATTATGTATCTGCTACTCAGTTGCAAGGCAAAGCAAAGGGGAAAAAAACAGGCTTTCTTATCAAAGAATGACTGCAATATTATTTCAAAGGTTTTCACTGTGATTGTAGGATAATAGTTTTAAAACTGGCATAGGCATGAAGGTTGAGCAGCTTACTTAATGAAGCACTAGCCTTTCATCCTAGCCTTGTAATTTAAATCCATCTTTCAGTCCTAAATGCAATGAGTGGCCTCATATTTGTCCCTCATGGACAGAATTACACATTATATAACTACTGCATGTAATTTGACGCAGTTTAGTACAACTGACAGCCATTTTATCAGTAGAACACCAAACTTCACCCGAAGGCTAAAGTAACTTTCCTCTTACACAGTAGAGCAAGTTTTAAGTGTGTTTTTGTTTTTTATCGAGGAGTCTAAAAATACTTAGTTTTTTCTCACTGCAAACCTCATTCCAGGTGTGATTTCTTATCTCTGCCTTCTGTATCCATCCACCTAAGATCCAGATTTCAATAAGGAACTTTGTTTTACAGGTATTATTTTCTTTGCTTCTATTTTCTTTAAATTTCCACAGGATTTCATGTTTAAATTTGAAATGCCAGTCATCTTATGGAAAGTATCAGTATCCGCTTGAGTGGGGACCTAAAGCAAGGCAATGTTGGCTAAAAATGAGATTTTTCAGAAGGTCTTACAACTGATTTTCAGTTACCTAATAGGGCAAATTGCATGCTTCAGTTATTCATTTCAATAATATAAAACATTTATGTATTCATAACTTATAAGGATTAGTCTGATACTACTCATAGATTCCAATCTAATAATACATTTTCAATACTTAGTAAATGGAATGGAATAGAATGGAATAGGAGAAGAGAAGAGAAGAGAAGAGAAGAGAAGAGAAGAGAAGAGAAGAGAAGAGAAGAGAAGAGAAGAGAAGAGAAGAGAAGAGAAGAGAAGAGAAGAGAAGAGAAGAGAAGAGAAGAGAAGAGAAGAGAAGAGAAGAGAAGAGAAGAGAAGAGAAGAGAAGAGAAGAGAAGAGAAGAGAAGAGAAGAGAAGAGACGAGACGAGACGAGACGAGACGAGACGAGACTGGAAAAGACCTTTGAGATCATCAAGTCCAACCTATCATCCAACACTATCTAATCAACTAAACCATGGCACCAAGCACCCCATCCAGTCTCTTCCTAAACACCTCCAGTGATGGTGACTCCACCACCTCCCTGGGCAGCACATTTCACTCTTTTTATGAACTTCTTCCTAACATCCAGCCTAAACCTCCCCTGGTGCAGCTTGAGATTGTGTCCTCTAAATAGTTACATTATATTTTGTGTTTGGATTTCCAATATAAGTGATCCTACAAACACTGATATTTAGTACCTATAACCAAATTTGGAAGATTTATTGATCTAGTAAAGTATATTGTCAGAATGTATGGGAGCTACTTTTGCTTACATCAGTAATTTTTCTTAATGCTTCAGCTGCTATGTAAATAACTTAAAAAGCCATTTTTCTTTCAGACATATTAATCATGTTTAGTGAACATGGATCTTCAGTTCATGTCAGGAGCTTTTTATTGTTTGTTCTTATGTGTGTAATTATAAGGTCAACTTTTCTGTCACATCCAGCCCCATGGCTTGGATTAGAATATCACAGTATCACAGTATAACTAAGGTTGGAAGAGACCTCAAGGATCATCGAGTCCCACCTGTCACCACAGACCTCATGACTAGACCATCGCATCAAGTGTCACGTCCAATCTCTGCTTGAACACCTCCAGGGACAGTGACTCCACCACCTCCCTGGGCAGCTGATTCCAATGATGAATGACTCTCTCAGTGAAGAACTTTCTCCTCACCTCGAGCCTAAACTTCCCCTGGTGCAGCTTGAGACTGTGTCCCCTTGTTCTGGTGCTGGTGGCCTGGGAGAAGAAACCAACCCCTTCCTGGCTACAACCACCTTTCAGGTAGTTGTAGAATAAGTAATATAAGAATATAAGAATAAGTAATATAAATAATATTTCTTTAAGAACGTTGGTTTCTTAATTTCTTCACGTGTATGCATTTGCAAAGATTAATTCCTATTCTCCTACTCCCATATTTCAATGGGACATTTACTGTTTTTTTTTTTCTGCATATTGTTTAGATTTTGACCCTTTCTGAGTGGTGAAAGCTAAAGTCTTACACATGTTCATGAAGCCTTTGGACAAGCAAACATCTACCCCAGTGAATCAGATCCTACCTCAAAAAAAAAAAAACAACTATAAAAGCATGAATAAAAATCTTTGATTAGTAACCAATTTGTTTCAGGCATATTTTTATAAACATTATTTTATAATAATAAATCTGTAGGCTAGCCAAATATGATTAATTTTAATAACTGTTATAGTCACTAGATTATTATTCAGATTATTAATCTGTTAATTTATTTGGCACATTGTCTTCACTTGTTTCTGAGGCATAACAGTAAAAAGTGACCCAGTCAAATTCTGAATAGGCCATGTATATATATTTTTTTTTAATTTGAAGGTACATCCTACATGTAATATTAAAACACTCATTATACATCATAAATTTAAGTTTGAAAATTAGGTTTATCCAATTCTCATGTACTATATGTACACTTACATCATTTATAATGAAACAGCTTCCTTAGTTTAAGTCATTATATTACAAAAGGAAAAAAAAAATATATTTTCCTTCTCCCTCAAAAAATAAATTTTCCAGTTCTATGTGTAAACTGGTGTGAGAGTCTAATAAGTTTGTCTCTCTTGATGTGAGTCAACAAAGATAAACTGATAGCAGAACCACTGGGAAGAAGGTGGAAAGAATCCTGTCTACCAATCCTGGATGCAAATCAGCTTGTGATTGCATTGTGATAACACGGGACTACAACAATGGACCCAAGGACCCAGCCATCACACCTTTAGGGCAAGATAATCTCCACCCATCAAGTACCCTGGGCAGGGTGATACAATGGGTTTTACCACCTGTTTCCTGAGGTGTAAGGAATGTGGGGGGCCTTGTCTGGATGGAGATGGAGTAGACGGAGATTCCCCCCCCTCCAGCCAGGATATTGCCCAAACACACAGCAATACACAGAACCTAAGGATTATTTCCTGCCACTGGAATTCCTGAGGGACAATATTTGAATACATACCTAAGGACTAAAAACTGTATAAAAGACTGGAGCAACTACTGGTTTGTAGAGAGAAACAGAGGAGAAAAACGGGGAGAAAAATGGAGATGAAGGAAAACACAGGAGACGGGCCAGGCCGCTGAGAAGAGAAAGCCGGGACAATGCTGCTCCGGAGAAAAGAAGCTGCCCAGAGGACCACAGCTCCAGCCGAAGCCTCAGCACCCTTTCTCTACAGACCCAGGCTGCCCAGAGGAGCCTCAACACCGTTCCTATATCAACCCAACATCTCCCCAGAGGACCACAGCTGTTCTCCAGCAAAAGCCTCAGCACCGTTTCCCTACAAACCCAACATTTCCTGCAGCACCTTTCCTCCACAGACTTTAACTGTCTTGGGGGGGATGAGGGGTGTGGTAATATAATTCTCTCTCTCTTCTCTCTCTCCCTCTCTATTTTCTCCCTCTCCTTTTCTTATGTCCACTTTATTTATGCAATAAATAGTCTAGCTGTTGATACTTTGGCCTCGTTTGTGCCTCTAATTTCACAACACGGGAATACTTAAAAGAACTGTGTCTCCGGACCTTGACAACTGGAGACTTTCTTTTAGCCAAGGATTTAGTCCTCTTTTGGTCTAACTTCAATCCACTTTATTTGTGTCTGTTTTCAAGTAGACAATGATTTTGGGGGAGGGGAGAGGCAGGGGAAAGCTGAAACATTATCCATTCTTAACAACACGATAAGCCGAGTCATTCTTGAAATGTATCAAGATGCATTCTTTTTTTTTTTAAATAATGACTTAAAAAGCATTTTGTGTGCCAGAGTGATGTTTTCCTGCACTCAGCTCTATTCTGACAATGCAAAAATAATGTTTACAATTACCTGGAAGATGATTATTTCTCTGAAAAATAGATATGTGCGTTTAGACTAATATTTTCATTCGCTTCTGTCCATCAGAGCTTTCCTGTACAGAAATACTATGAAAACCCGTTACTCAACAGTACTTGAATAATAGAAATGTCTGAGCTGTTTTTCCCTTCAAGCAAGCTGGAGGAACTGAAGAAAAAAAGCGAAGCACCCAAGAACTGCATTATGACTTGACATGGTACTTAGGTTCACCCTTCTAATAAGCCTAAAATACCACATCGAGGAGAATTTCAAAGACTGCCTTTTTACAAAGTCTGTACAGAACTGCCTTTTTCTCAGTCTCAAAAGCTTTCAAGGACAGAGAGGCCAGGATATGAACACTGTCTTGTCGACAGAATTCCCATCAAATATAGTGCATAAGGCAGAGTTTACAATTCTGGACTTTTTTTTTCTTTTTTATGAGAGAGATTCAGACAGTTCCTGGTTTAGGTTTTATTTAATTATTTAAGACTAACTTTGATCTTGAGTGTTTATTATGAAACCCCTTTGACAGAAGGCAAAATCCACTTAAATACAGTGATTATCAGTTTAGTATTTGTGTGCTGTGAGGAATGACTACACTTTGTCTTTTAGCATTATACACCCATGATTTTTCAAAAAGACATATGGCTTCATTAACTTAAAGGAAGGGGTTGTATAGTTGACACCAGTAGTTATCTACAGGCCTGGAGTATACCGATCTGTAAAGATATTGCCAAAGACAAATCTATATAGTGCTATTAAATTAAACCTGACATCTACCTCGTCATCATCATGAAAGAAGAACAGAAATGGCCATGGAAGCAAATATCTCATTAGCTAGTGTGAAAAAGTTTTAATTAGGGTAATTTTTCAAGATTTTTTTCTTACTGGGCTTGTGGCTTTTATATGTCCCTGACTCTTCAAATATTTAAAGTCAGTGTTGCTAATTTTCTATTGAAAATATATCTCTAGGTTAAACGGACAAAAAAATTCAACAACAATCTTATAAAGTTTTTTATCTTTTTTTCCCCCTCACATGGAGGAGGGGGAGGCGCCTCAACTCTGTAAAGCAGAAGCCAATCTTCTGCTCAGCAGGCAGCTGTTGGAGGAGTGAAGCTCAGAGCTGTAATCCAACACATTTTAATGCTAAACTTCATTGAAAACAGGAAGTAGGTCTTGGATTTCTGGACCTTCTTTTCTTTTTAGTTGCAATTCTTGTGTCTGTTGAATTAGGAAAAAACCCTTTTCTTTTATTTTCTTTTGTTTTTTAATGATACTTATGTAATTGTAGCAGTTACCATTACTTTACTAAAGAAGTATGATAAAACTTTGTTAATCACGTCCTGAGAAGACATTCATTGTATACATTATGTCTACATGCTGTTGAGATAGCCTGGGTTTAATAGGTGTATTTATTGATTTGTTAGGGTTAAGAATTACGTACTGTTTGTTGATATAAAAATAGAAATTTCATCAGATAATTTAACCTATAAATATTACATACCTTTATAAATACAGTTATAAGATTTATAGTCACAGATATAAAACTCTATAGAACTATAAATATCTCAAACTATGCCAGGGGAAGTTTAGGCTCGAGGTGAGGAGAAAATTCTTCAGTGAGAGAGTCATTTGCCATTGGAATGGGCTGCCCAGGGAGGTGGTGGAGTCACCATCCCTGGAGGTGTTCAAGAGGAGATTGGACGTGGCACTTGGTGCCATGGTGCAGTCATGAGGTCTGTGGTGACAGGTTGGACTAGATGATCCTCGAGGTCTCTTCCAACCTTGGTGATTCTGTGATTCTGTGAAATAACTGTAAGTATATAGTTATAATTTTGTATTTATTGCCAATTCCTGGGTTCTCTAGTTAGGAAAAAAGTGTGGGAGGAGAGTGAATTTGTGAGACAAAGTTTGGGTTTCTGTCTGTGGATGTTAAAATAATGATCAAGGAATAATACTATGGAAAAATGAAAACAATTTGAAACTTGCTTTGATTTTAGAATTTAAAATTGTGGTCTCACTCAAGCATGATGGAATACCTAAATTTTTTAAAAATCATAGGTTAAAAATTTCAGAGGTTTTTAAGCCCAGAAGGAGATTGCTCATTCAGAAAAAGGTTCAGTTAAAAGTCCCACAACTGAATAGGGCAAAAATTTCTGAATCTTGTATAGAAGAATGTTTAGAAGAGATTTTAAACAATATGACACCAAGAGGAAAACTGCCTACAGCTGTCTTACATTCAAGAATGGGCATGTAAACCAGAAAAATTTCTTAGCTGATAATATGTGAGGAAATAAACATTTCAGTGTCATCTTGTTTTTCATAATATAAGGGGGAAAAAGCAGAATAATCTATATTCATTTTAATTAAACTAAGACTTTTGATCTCAATAACAAAAAAAAAATGCATTTTAAGTAAGAAACAAGTTTGCCTTTTATATATTTTAAATATATAAGACAACAAATTTCACTGTAATATACTTAAGAAAGTAAAATATTCCTGTACTGGAAAGCTTAATTTCATTATTTATGTGGAATTTAGTTTAATCTGAATGTGGCATTCAGTACAAATTCTATTTCTAATAAGTTTTTCAGCCATGTGCGAGGAAAAGTATTAGTTCTGCTGGAATTTGTTTTAGATAATTTTGGATGCACATACCTGTAAAAATTGTATTACTATTTAAATGTAAAAAACAGAATCTCTTTTACATTCTCCTTACCCTTCTCTAACCCTTTCCCCTTCATCTTCCCCTTCTTCTTCCCCTTCTCTTCCATTTCCACATAAGTGTTGGACAGTGGTATCATTTTATTGTGTAAAAAGCATTTAATAGTATTAGATTCACAACCATTCCTCAACAAGAGAAGGAAAAGCAGTTTTCTTTCTTTCTTTTACTGAAATTCCTGTGCATTTCTTTTGTATGTTTACTATAATTGTCATGTATACAACTCTTATAGTCATTTTCATTAAAAAATGTCCTCAGAAACACTGCAAGCAGAGCTTCTATAGCAAATCTCAAACCTACCCACATGTTTAGCCTTGTGCTGTTTTCTTGGGTCTTTTAATATCAAAGCATACCTTCCAATGTCTATGAAGTGCAAAGTGAATACATTCCTAAGTCACAGCTGATTTTCCTTTTAGCATGTGTAACAACAAAATTGGAGGATCTTCAGGTCATGTTTCAGTGACTACCAACAGAGTTAAAAAAATTACAAGGCAAAAAGCAACTGTATCATTTAATGCAGATCCTCAATATGAGACTCTCAAATGAAAATGTTACACATGCAGAAGGCATATCTAAAGCTCACAGGTGGACTGGCTAGAGGAATCCTACTTTAATGGTCCCTGGGGGGCTTGAGGGATTAAGTCCTCTCTTTCACTTGGATAAAGTCTAGCAAAGGAGCTGCCTCCAGTGGAGAATGTCAAACCTATTGGAGGTCACTTTGTGTTGCAAAGCAGCTGCATAAAAGGAGAGTTAATTCTCAACTCCCCAGAAGTCATCTATACTTAGTTTTGGAACACAAGCTTCGTGTGGTCAAAGGCTAATGATAAAGTTAAGACATTTCTCAGATGAAAAGTAAAGGGCATATGACAAAAAAAATTAGAAAAAGTGTGGGGGAAAAAAGCTGACTTTGAGGGAGAAGCACTTAGAAATATTTCTATAATGTCTATAGAGTCATCTTTTAGGCACTAGCATCAAAAACATTAAGTGAAACACTGGTTTGGTTCCATTGCTAGATGGAAGAGAAATACACACACTGAGTTTATTTTTTATAAAAGCAATTAACTGTTCTTTTTTTCCCAGTGAAATTTGACAGGCTGTAATGCCCAAGAATCATTTACATAGCATAAAAAAAAAAAAAAGGATCAGCAGTAGCAGCAACACTGAGCCTCCTAGTTGTGTCTTAGAATATAATTCAGTCTCCATAGAAGAGAAAGAGCTGTCAAGACAATTCTCCTCTCTAGCAGTGGA
Source organism: Melanerpes formicivorus (assembly GCF_026170545.1). Lineage (NCBI taxonomy): Eukaryota > Metazoa > Chordata > Aves > Piciformes > Picidae > Melanerpes > Melanerpes formicivorus. The sequence continues at coordinate 7,185,506 of NW_027142354.1, forward strand.
ATAAATATATAAATGAGATAAAAGCATTGTAGAAAATAAATTCGGTTCAACAACCATGCAATTGGTTATTGAAGTACCACAGTGAATGTAGAATTTGGAAAATTGAAAAGCTAACTGGCTTCCATAAGCTGGCATATAAATGACTTTAAATCATAAGGCTATCTTCAAGATTAGCAGAAGATATTTCTTCATGGACAGTTAAACTAATATATGTATGTGTAAATACATTACATATATATATATGTATGTATATAAACATATCTGTTATTTCTAAAGTGATAAACAGCCGAAACCCATAGTATGAATTAATTATGTTCATTTTCAAGAACCCAAGGAAAGTATGTGAACAAACTGTGGAATGTGAGGAATACAGAAGTCAGCTCATGTAATGGATACAAAGGAGACAACAGATATTTCTTTAATTATGAGTACTTCTTATTCAAGGCAGTGTCAGAACCTGCTGCATACTAAATTAAATTACTGTAAAGTAGGCAATGGTATTGGATACCATTTCTTTATATCAAAGTATATCACTGAATTGATAAAAGCAAACGTAGATGCTGGTTCATATTTTGCAAATCTGAACAATGTCTTTCATGTGGTAGATAAAGAGGAGCTGTGGCTCAAATTTAATGTCTATATTGTTACTTTGCAGCTCTGAACTGTGTGTGAACAAATCATGACAAGTTTTCATTTTAACTATGAAGAAAAATCAGTATTTTTGAAGTATGTTTCATTTTATCTCACAACAATAGCTGTCATGTGAATTGTACCCTAAGCATGCTTGTTTTGCTGCACTGGTTTTAAAGAGAATAAAGAGTAAATAATTCACAGGAAGATAAGAAAAGCAGGATAATTGCACCTCTTTACAATAAATATGTAACAATTCAAAGAGACATTAAAATAGAAAGTTTTGTGTTTGTTGTTGGTTTTTTTTTAATTGATTAAAAAAAATGTCAAGACATGAAAGCTTACAATCTTTGCTCTCCATTGTACAGTATGACAGAATTGCTTCAGCCTATCTGAATTGGGATAATGCATTGCACAGATGATTGCCAGATGACAGCAAAGATGAGGTTTCTATCTATGAAACCTCTGTGGAGCAAAAGTATCTCAGGGTGATTGAAATATTCATTCATCATAGCCAGGGAAAGGGATCTTTTCCTGAGGCAATGGTCATGCTAACCTTCAGCGTGCACAAGAGCATGACAGTGACAAAGGCCACACTACATTGTAACAGCTTTCAGTTTCACATGATCATAAGAAATAACTCACCAAGGAAGAAAATGCTTCCAAATATATTCCAACACTTTGTCCAGTACAAGACAGAAACTCCACTCCCAATATGCCAACAGCTCCAAGAAAAATACAGTTAAATTAAGCCAAGAGAAATGACAAAGTTATTTCCTTTTGTACCAAGCATGAGATTTTATTAGTGCATATACAGAGTACAGAAAGAAGAATTGGATCATAAGACTTTTGGTTCAGTTTTCATGATACCTCTTCCAAAACCCCATATCAGATGACAGTGGTTGCTACTTTGATGAAGAATTGTCACACATTGCTGAGAAGGTAAACATGCAATGGAATATTGCAACCATGTGCTGCAGAATCAGTCACTGAAATCCACACACTATCTAGTGTGTGACTGAGTGTTTGGCTATGCTTTGGACTAGGAAAACATATCTTCTAGCCCAGTGAATTGTTCTTTTTTTGTTCTCTCCTCAGGCAGAAAACACTATCAATAACTACATCAAGATACCAGGCAGCTAGTATAGAAGGGCCAAAAAGAGGCACTACCTGGGTCTCACCTGTTCCTTCCAGGAAGATGATAAACACCTTAGGTTAGAACCATAAAACACAAAAGTGTAGAAAGAGTAGTACCACTTGGCTACTAGGAAATAAATCAGGGAAATCTATATCCCACATAAAAAAAAATGTTTTCAAGCAAAGGATATTAAATTCAGTGAAGGCAGATGCAATGGTTAACTTGCTAATACATATATATATCCCAGGAAATAGCTGGACAGGCCAAAGAATTTCAGATCACCCAGGGTTAAAGTGCTACTCGAACTGTATAGAAGGCATCAGCATGATGCCACTTAAGAAACTTAAGCACCGTTCTGAAATGGATTAAGACTGCACTTTATATTTAAGCCAGATCCTACTTTGACCTGGCAATAGTTTAACCTTGGGCTACACTCTCAACACACCCAGTTCTAGGGAATCTTACTGTAGAAGGGACCTAGCTCATTCAGGTCATTCTTGAATGTGCTTTTACATGCAACGTAAACCATGGGCACTTTTGAACATTGCCAGTGGAAGCACAAAGTTCTTTGTTGACTGAAGAAGTACTCATCCTTAAAGTGTGGATACCATGAAGTTATAAATGTTATTAGCTGGATGCTTGGTGCCAGAACATGCACAGAGTCACAAGAGTCACACATTCATCCCAGCAATTACAGCCACATCCAGAGAGAAGCCCTCTGCCATGCAGCCTCTCCCCATATCGATTGTGTTTCTGGGTAGAGCAAAGGAGAAGCCACAGGATTAGTTTTCCTGGTGTGAATCTAAAGCTCCCCTAAGCTGCCACCTCTTAAGAAAGATGTTCCCTGTTGCCCATGGACTGAGCTGTTTGCGTGTCAGTGTCCAGATGAGGATACAGCAAGAGTGGATTAGCAGTTCATTAAGGTCACTAGACTGGACACAGAAAATGGATATAGCTGAATAGAAACATTGTATGTGCAACAGGGGAGGTAATTATTTAAATTATTCTCATCAGTTTAGCACTGATAAGGCCTCAGAAGGACTATTATGCTGAGCAGTTTAAATAAGTTGTAGGAATACTGGAAAAAAAGCTTGAAGAGCAAAATAGTGATGAGGGGTTTAGGAAGAACAACCTGTGAAGAGAGGCTGAAAGCACTGCTTTGTTTAGTCTGGAAAAGAAAAGGCTAAGGGGAGACATTAAAATATCCATGAAAGATGCAAAAAGATTACTAGAAAAACAATTCATGGTCCCCACTTTATTTGAGGACAGAACAAATCATAATTGATTTAACTTGCAGAAAGAAAGATTTAAATTAGTTATTATGAAAAAAAATATTTCTTAAACTGTATGGATAGGTGCTGGAACATGTAACACAGGGAGATAGTGGAATTTCTGCTGTTAGGTCTTTTTTATGAACATGGTTAAGAAAAATCTATCTGCTACTCTCATTTTTGTGAATAGGAATGACCACTGCATTCCTAAAAATGAGATTATTTTCCTTCTTGAAAATCTACACCCACGTACATGGCTTGAGATATTATTTTAACTGTGTTTTCCCAGGAGGGGGAGTGGTGATGGTGGTGTAGGAGGAGGGAGGGGAGAAATTAAATATTTTTTTTTAAAGAGTAATACTAAAACCTGAAAGTAGAGCATGGGAACGTTAAGACTAAACCTCTAAGAGGGATTTTGGACAGCGTGTGCTGCTGTTGGGTGGTTTCAGTTTTTCTCTAAAGGGCTCTTTGCCTCTATGGTGAGGGCATTTTTTTAGAAGAAAATTACATCTCTCTGTCTGAAGTTGCATGACTTTGGTTATACCAAAGAGGAACTTCCATGATACATTTTGTAGTTTGTCATTGAATCTGAAAGATTTTTCTTATTCGCTGATGTTATCTCATGTAATTATTCCTTGTTGTGTTTCGTTTAATTGAGAACCTGTGACTGTTTGAGGCTGTGCCTTTAAGAAAGGGACAGTGCTGGAACACTCTGGCTGAATGCTTTGGAATAATAACAAAACCTATCAGATATTCTAAACGAATTTCATTGGTAGAATGCAACTTTAAGTTTGAATTCAGTTGGAATTTTTCTCAGTTTCTCTCTGTCCTGCTCTGCCCGGAGGAGGGAGTTTTGTTCCTGTATTTTTTCTTTGCTGTATATTTCTGTATATATATATTGTAAATACTGTATATTGTGTATATATATAACCTACATTTCATTTTTGCTTGTAAATATAGCATTCCTTTTGCTTCTCTGACTGAGTTAGCTGTGGTTTGGGTTTTTTTTAACTCTTTGTGGGGGAGAGAGAGCTAGGCCTTCTCTTGACCCACTACAGAACCTTTGAGGTTTTTGCTACATTACTCCCTAAAAGATATGTTAATAATGAGTCAGAAATGACAGGCACTCTCAAAAAACTCCAAGGAGAACTACTGATATAAGTTAATTTAAAAAGCCAAGCTCACATGTATGATGAGGGAAAAAAGAAGGAAAAAAAAAAAAGAAAGACAATAAAAGAAAAAAGAAGAAGAAAAAAAAAGCTGTGTTTTGTATCAATTAAGCTTATCAGTCCAGATGTGGTATGCAAGATAAACACATCTTTGTGCTATCTTGACACAAAGCAATAATTAATTGATTGTGTTAATTTTTGGTATGCTACACAACATCTCTCTTGATCAGATAACCAGCTATGCTATGCAAAGTCTCCCCAAGTATTCCAGGTCAGGTACTAGGTTGAAACTACCCTTATTGTAATTATTTTTCATAGCTTTAAAACTGGTGAACTTTTTGTGGGCAAAGTTTGAAAGCTCATATGCAGTCTCCTCAGAATGGTAGGACAGCTGACAGCTCCTCACAGAGCTGGTGCTCCTCCTTGACTTCCTGATGATGCAAACTGCTTGAGCAGTTGCAGAACAGAGAAGTCACTTTGGAAAGGGGGTCATCCGGTACAGTAATGCAGCTTTATATGCCCCCAAAGTAATACCTGTAGGAGAACAAGGGTAAAAGGTGTGAAATATCTGACTGTGGTGGGTTGAAATTTCTCTCCCAATATTAACCTCACCAGACCAGCCCAGCTGGAAGCAAATGAAAGCTGTATTTACAAGCAAAACTACAATCTACAATGGAATTCAATGAATATGTACAAAATATACAGTATGTACAATATTTACAATATGTACAATATATACAGTATGTACAATATTTACAATATCTACAAAGAAGGCAGAAAGGAGCAGAAAAAGTTGCTGTTATATTTAATCAAAACAGTGTAGCCAAGGTTAAGCAGAAGCAAGTTAGTATCTCCTCAGAGTGACAAAGCAAGAAGAGAAAAGACGAAAAGAAGGAATTGTTTTGGTACAAGCAAAACAATCTCTCCAATAGGTGGGGAGGTGGGGAGATTCAGGCTGGATGTGAGGAAGAAGTTCTTCACCATGAGAGTGGTGAGGTCCTGGAATGGGCTGTCCAGGGAGGTGTTTGGGGTGCTGTCCCTGGAGGTGTTTAAGACCAGGCTGGATGAGGCTCTGGCCAGCCTGATCTAGTGTGGGATGTCCCTGCCCATGGCAGGGGGTTTGGAACTAGGTGATCCTTGTGGTCTCTTCCAACCCTGATACTATGACACTACTATAACAGAATTGTTTAGAATTATCTTTATTTTCCTTTTTACACCCAATAGTGATTTATTTACATTTTACTACTTTTGTGCTCAGGATGTGTGAAAAAATTTAAAGACATAGCCTAAACCTACCACACTAAGCCACACGGTCTTTCCAGGATTCTGTGAAGCAGAACGGGCAGAGGCAGATTATTTTATTCTCTGCCTTGTATTCCGTACAGCATTGTACATATATTTGGGTTATCTCTGTTTAAAATAGCAACAGTTCTGACAAAGAAATTCACCATTTTCAACCTTTTACATTGTGCTAAAAATGTTACAACATTTGTAAAGGGGGGTTGGTGGTTCTGTTTTTGTGGGGATTTTGCTGTTGTTACTTGATTTGGTTGTTTGGTGGAGGTTTTGTGTGTGTATTATATTATTATTGTCGTTGTTGTTGTTGTTATTATTGTTATGATTGTGATGATGATGATGATGATGATGATTTTACTTTGTGTGAAGGGTTTTTGTTTGGTTCTTTTTTGGGGGTTTTGTTAGTTTGTTGTTCTGTGTTTTTTCCCCTAATGTACAATGGGGTTTGTTCACTGTGTTGTGGTTTTCTTTTCAGTTTTTATCTTTTATTTATTTATTTATTTATTTCCCTCTGTTCTTTGCTGTTTGGTTGCTGGCTGCCATGCTTTTTGTTTCATAACCCACTCTGTGTTCAAAGTCAACTGTGTCAGTGGCTGGGTCTGGAATAGAGTATATATTCAATGTACTCCTATGGAGACTGGTAAATCCAGCACAACAGCAGTAATGGAAAACATATGTGTAAATCTGATTGTCTATACAGCAAACACCCCTATTTATAACACATTCTGCAAGAGTATCTCAAATTATTTTGGTTCAGAAACCTACAAATAAACCAAATATTTTTTACACAGGGCAAAGAAAATAAAGGAGAAAAATAAAAGAAAACAAGAAAAAAATGCCATTGAAAAACAAGATGGTTTAAGGGCCAGACTTAACAAGTCTGATTAGATCTGGAGTCTCTTATCTGTTTGTTTTCTCCTCTCTTGATGAATGCAGTCTATTGAACATTGTTTATCTTGGTTGAAGAAAATCTTAGATATTTTGCCACAAAGAGATCTATTTCAAGGAGCTTGGAAGTTCTCATTTTCTCCCTAGACCAGCTGGCATAGTACAAATCTTGCCTTATAACCTCAGATATAACCTACAACAATGTTTCTACTGTGTAAATCCTGATTGCATATAAAAGTTCCTAGTCTGATATACATTCTGATAGATAATATTTTTTTTACAAAGCTGTTTTGCTAAATCAGGCTGTAAAATAAGTTATCCAGAAAAGGCCTTCTCAAATAAATGAAATTTGTTAGCTTTGATCTTATCAAATGAACTTAAAAATAGCTACAGCTACATGAATCCATGAAAGTCTGACTTTCTAATGTATCACCAAAGAAGATAAAGTTTTTATCTTTTCCCATAGCTTTGGTATGCTATAAGCATGGCAAAATGTTCACTTAATGAAACAAATGTCAATGTTGGGTTTTTTTTTTCAAACTGTTGCTATTTTCAAAAGAGGAGTCTAAAAACTGGCTATAGAAGCTGAAAACCAAAAGAGTAAAAACTTTAAAGACACCTAGTCATGTGATATTAATTTGCCCTGGAAGTTTCTTTGTGGTTGCTTAAGACATTAGTAAGTACTGAAGCAAACTACAGAGAAATGAGGGTCAATCCAGTTGATACTACAGCAATAATTTTAGTTCTCCAACTTTGAAGGATTAAGATCTAATCCAAAGTAAAATATACATTCTTCTACCTATTCTAATAATAGTTAAAAAATGCACTCTGACATTAAATAAAGAGCAAACTTTTATCATTTCATAGCTTTTTCTTTCTTTTTTTTTTTTTTTTTGTCTTCTGGTAAGATCATTGCTTTTGATCCAGAGGGGCCTTATGAATGTAAAGTTGTGTGTGTAGATTTATGGTTGCTATGGAGTATTGAAAAAAGGTAGACTGTGCTATCATCTCAGAAAGTTACATATAAAAGAGTTTCTTCATACAGCAGCTCCACACATGCATTTCCCATTAATGCCTGGAAAAGAAATATAGTACATATATCCCATTGGAGCAAAATAAGAATCTACTGCATCACAATACCAGATAATTAAAGCAAGTCAATCTCACACATTCTTCTTCAACAGAATGGACAGGATAAGAAGAAAACACAGAATCACAGAGTCACCAAGGTTGGAAGAGACCTCAAAGATCATCAAGTCCAACCTGTCACCACAGACCTCATGACTAAACCATGGCACCAAGTGCCACGTTCAATCCCATCTTGAACACGTCCAGGGAGGGCGATTCCACCACCTCCCTGGGCAGCCCATTCCAATGACAAACGACTCTCTCTGTGAAGAACTTTCTCCTCACCTCAAGCCTAAACTTCCCCTGGCACAGTTTGAGACTGTGTCCTCTTGTTCTGGTGCTGGTTGCCTGGAAGAAGAGACCAACCCCCTCCTGGCTACAACCACCCTTCAGGTAATTGTAGACAGCAATAAGGTCTCCCCTGAGCCTCCTCCAGACTGAACAATCCCAGCTCCCTCAGCCTCTCCTCATCAGGCTTGTGCTCAAAACCTAACTACAAGAAGTTGATGGCTGATTCTTACACTAGTAATCTGCAGACAGTCATTTAATTCAAAAGAAGGAAACTATTCCTATCAGAGCATATCTGAGTGTAGTTTGGTGTCTCCTATACGCAGAAGTGTCATAGACAAAATTAATCTCTAACAAGGGTGTTTGCCAAATGCCTGTATTAAATCTGAAGCTTTAATGAAGGCTTGTCTGTTTGAAAGTGCTTGGCTTGTGTGGTCTTGTAATGGTAATTACAGTTTCCTTCCAAGTAAGAAAACTAAACTAAACTAAACTAGTAATTTAAACACGAACAACAAAAAAGTAGTTTTCAAAAGAAAAGTCTTCAGATTCCCACACAAAGGAATCATCACTTATCTACACCAGGCACAAAATAACAATGTTGTTAATCTGTCCTAAATTTTCATCTTGAATTTTATACTTTTCTCAGAGATCCAAGAAATATCTTGGTGGCACCAGACCTTCTTAGATTTTGACGAGTAAAAGATATGCTGGGAAAGATATCTATCTCACCACATTTCTTACTTGAGGGGAAAAAACCCTGCACCTTAGCTTTTTGGTTGGTTTAAATGTACAGGGATTGATTTTTGTAGCATAAGAATATGTGCATGCCTGTCAGGACAAGATATAAGAACACACCACACCATGAGTTCCTTCTGTGTCCTAGTACCACTGCAAGAAAACCCAGCACGTGTACAAATCCAAGCAGCTGAGCACAAATGGAGACACAAGTACTTCCAACAGATCCCTTATCTTGAATTACTGGCCTAATAAATATCTTCACAAAAGTTTTGTTTCTTTCAACAGCCATTCATTATTGCTTTTTTCATTCTTTTTGTTTGTTTGTTTATCAGAGGCTTTCCTTTTCTCAGATCCCTTCATCAGTGAAATTCACAATTGATAACCAAAGCTATTGCCTGTAAGGCTAACGATGAAATCTACTAAATGTTAAGCTATGAAAGAGCATAATAAAGTAGGTGTAATGGGGCAAGGATGAGTGGCTGCATGTTAAATGCATTTTGCTAGGTTTCTAGATGCACAACAATGACAGAAATTGCCTTTAGGCAACAAGGTTGTAGGTAGTATAATGGTAGGTTGGAGAGTATTGGATAGTTTTTGAGGAAGAATCAAAGCCTACTAGACACATCACTTTCTCTAGTTATAGAGGAGTGGAGTCTTGGGAGACCAAGAATTTCTTTTCCTTCAATCTGAAATGGAATGGTAGAAAAAATGGATGGGCAATAAAAACATAAATTCAAGAAAATATTAAGTCAGAAGAAAAAAAGCAGTTAATGGAGAGTGGTCAAAGAAGAATACCCAGAAGTGTTAATACATAACAGGAAAAAATGTGCTAGGTACTAACTCTAATAGCAGGTTTTGGTGCAGAATAATCAATGGATCACATTCTACTACTGTTACAGAAACTACTGGTAGAAGTAGCATAAAAGAGAAAATTAGGTGGCTAATTTGTCTAGAGAGATGATACCAAGGAGAGGAAACTGAAACTTCTGGTCTTTTTGATACAAGGATTAAACTCATCAGAAAAATAAAATGTGGAAAGTGTGGAAGCTTACAAACTCATTTCTGCAATAGGCAGATCTTCCTCTTGGAAGGTGAGTTAAAAGTTAAGATGGGAACAATTCTTGAAGTTTACTGAATATTAGAAATGTATCCCAAAGGAAGCAACACTGAAAGAGACAGAAAATTAGTATGAGGAATTGAGGAATCGCAGAATCACAGAATGTTAGGAGCATGAAGGGACCTCAAAAGATCATCTAGTCAAACTCCCCTGCCACAACAGGATAACCTATACCAGATCACACAGGAATGCATCCAGGCAGGTCTTGAATATCTCCAGAGAGGGCTACTCCACGAGCCCCCTGGGTAACCTGTTCCAGTGCTCTATCAGCCTCACAGTGAAAAAAATCTTCCTCGTTTTCACATGGAACTTCCTGTACCTCATCTTCCACCCATTGCCTATTGTCCTGTCATTGGGCATCACCCAGAAGAACCTGACTCCATTCTCTTGGCACTCACCCTTTACATATTTATAAACATTAATGAGGTCACCCCTCAATCTCCTCCTCTCCCTCAGTCTCTCCTCTGCACTGGACTCTCACTAGTAGCTCCCTGTCCCTCTTGACCAGAGGCACCCAAAACTGGACACAGTATTCCAGATGAGGACTCACCAGGGCAGAGTAGAGGGGGAGGAGAACCTCTCTTGGCCTACTAACCATAGCCCTTCTGATCCACCCCACAATGGCATTGTCCTTCTTGGCCACAAGAGCACCTTGCTGGCTCATGGTCAGCCTTCCATCCACTAGGACCCCCAGGTCCTTTTTGCCTTCACTGCCCTCCAACAAGTCAGTCCCCAGTCTATACTGTTCTTTCCCAGGTGCAAGACTCTACACTTGCCCTTGTTGAACTTCATTAAATCTCTCTCTGCCCAACTCTCAGCCTAAGTTTCGCTGACTGGCAGCACAACCCTCTGGTATGTCAGCCACTCCACCCAGTTTTGTGTCATCAGGAAACTTGCTGACGGTGCTTTCTGTTCCTTCATCCAGGCCATTGATGAATATATTGAGCAGAACTGGTCCCGGTACTGACCCCTGAGGGACTCCAACAGTTACATGCCTCCAACTAGACTCCATCCCATTGACCACAACTCTCTGATTAAAATACAGCAAGTATTAGTGATAGCTTGCATGGGTAAATCCATGAAACACAATTTGCTCTTGCAATCAGACATGCAACAGCAGGAACAACCCACATTGATAATAATAGACTCAACTTCATTTAGTTTATAATGGGAAACAATAATTATGGTAAGCACCCTTAATCATCACTTTTTCTCTCACCTTGTCCATTTATGCACAGACTTACATGCATGTAAAAAGCAAGGTGTCATGGAAACCTGCTTACTGCCTTAGTCCAATCCATTCCTGCCTGGCATTTTATCAAACCGGTAGGTTTATACAGCAAAGACATTTGCCTGCACCTCAGGGAGAGTAAAATTACTCTGACACACACAGTTCTCATCTTAAAATATGTAATCTATTATACACTAATAAAATACTGTTTTTACAAATGGAACTGATTATTTAAGTATACAACACATTTAAAAATTCCTTTTATGGAGAAAAGCTGTTACAACAAAATGTTCTGCTGTAACTCATTGTTTTCAGAAACTACTCAGAGTCCAAGAGTGAACAAGTGAACAAATTAATGACAATCCAACTCCTCTGACAAAATGTTGGGAACCAGAAATAAAATAATGATTCATCAGACAGATTATTTTTTGCAATGAATAGTTCAAGCAAGCTCTACTCAGAGAAGATGATAAGCTGTTCATTAAGGGCTACTTAATTTGTTATTACTTTATCAAGATTCACAATATAATGTAGAAAAGGCAGTTTAGTGGTTTGAATGTTTGAATAACAGTTTCATTGCATTGCAACTTGTTGAAATTATTAGAAAACAATAATGTTACAAAAGTAACAAAAGGTAGAGATTTAGCAGAAGTTACCTCACAACATTTGCAGACATACCTTATTGCTACATTCCCAAAAAAAATACAATTTAAGGAAGGTAAAATAATTTCTGTGATTCATATGTTTTGCCATACTATTTTTCATCCTGGTTTCATCAGGACAGAATCACAGACCAGCCACGGGCAGCTCTGAATCAGCCAGGAAGATCCATGCAAAAGGCACACAGACTGGATGAGGCACTGAGTGCCACGATTTAGTTGATTAGATGGTGTTGGGTGATAGATTGGACTTGATGATCTTGAAGGTCTTTTCCAACCTGGTAAATTCTCTATTTGGCATAACAGCATTAAATAAGCTTCATGATACATTCATTACTTCTTTTGCAAAGGACGACACCTGTGTGGATATTCTATTTAGGACTGTATAACTGAGAGAGCTCCTCTAGATCTCCAATACTGCATAACTGAGAGAGCTCTTCTAGATCACCAATACTGTTCCCTTGATACTACATCCTGAGTGATGTACCTCTTGATGCAGTGCTTAAGCCTTGTCCCTTTCTCCCATTGGAAGGTATTACACATACTACTAGTAGCAGCTTTCAGACAACACCTGTTTTGTACATCAGTCATTCTTTATATGAGGGTTGTTTATACGGGTCTGGCTTAAGTTAGAAGAGATAATGAAGATCTCTAAAATCCATATGTAAACTCTAGTCCTGGTTTAACATTTTCACAAATAAATAAATAAATTAGCATTTAAGAGAAGAAAGTTAATGAAATGTATGATGGGCAGTGTAATGTTCCTCAGCCTGAAGTCAAGGTATTTTGTATCTTTATCTCCTACTTTTCAGAAGTTTTCAGAACTTACACAGCTAAGCTTTTACTTAGACACAAAGATATGATATCACTGATGCACAAGAAAGCAGCTTTTCAGACAGAAAGGGCAGGTGATCGGTGGACTTGCACAGTAGAAATCAAAAGAACACATAGTACAAAGTTGAAAATCATGCCCTGCAAGAGGCATTGTTGTAACTTTAGCTGCCTAAGGTGAGGAGAATGATGAAATTAGCCATCCAACCTTCTTCTTTCTTATAGTGGAGAGAAAAATTCAATTTATCCTTCATATTTGGGACATTTCATTTCAAGAGGGGTGTATTAATTTTTCCTGCAAAGTACAGAGGGTCTATGAGCTGATCAGCTTATACTTAATGTCATGATTTTCATATACATACATGAAATGAATGCTTTCACAGGAATAAATGTCCCATTTGACTTATATAGTAAAGCAAATCAGCCAAATGACAGCTATTGGTTCAAGAGTTCAGAGGGCATATTAAAAACATAATATCCACTCAGTAGAAAATAAAATCAGGTATGCTTCCAATTAGATTACCTCAAATACATTAGCATGCCTTCCTAACACATTTATTAATGAGGTGGAAATTTATGCCAGATTTGTTTGAATGGTTGGGTCAGACATTGAAATGCACTTGAACTGAACTTTAAAACTAGTTAATAACAATGAATACATATCTGAGTGTAAAGGGATAGTATTGCTAGTCTACTGTCATGTCTAAAATAATAGGACAACCTTTTTTTTATTTGGCTATTTAAACTATTTCAATAATAATTTCTACAAATTTAACCAAATCTTTATTCACTGTCAAATCCAAGAAGAAATCTTTTTGTTTAAAAACATGCCATGTGATCAAATTATTGAAACAACAGACAGTGATATCTCTTGCATTATATATCTGTGCCACAAGATGGTTTTGGAGATCACAGAATCACAGAATCACACAGAATCACCAAGATTGGAAGAGACCTCAAAGATCATCAAGTCCAACCTGTCACCACAGACCTCATGACTAAACCATGGCACCAAGTGCCACGTCCAACCCCCTCTTGAACACCTCCAGGGATGGTGACTCCACCACCTCCCTGGGCAGCCCATTCCAATAGCTAACAATCCTCTCAGTGAAGAATTTTCTCCTCACCTTGAGCCTAAATCTAAACAAAGAATAAAAGTTTACGTTCTCTTCATAAAGCTTTGATAGTGCTCAGGGCTCATTAATCTCTGCTTTAGATAATGTTGAGCCAAATACTGATAAAATCAAATGCCTGAATGTTCATAACTTAGATTCTGTGGACTCTAGAACACTTTTGCTAAGAGGCTTCGCAGCATTTTAATTTTTGTGTGCAGGTGTGTGATCCTGAGTAATAACTAGTGTAAATAAATTGCATGAAAAAAAGTTTATTCAATTCCCTTTCATAAAATTTCAGGGAGTAACAAGGGAACAAAGCCTCAAAATCTCTTGAAAACTGTTCATGGAGTGATTCCTGGAAAAAAAAGAGTGTAGGGGATTTGTGGAGGTGCTCAGGACCCTGAGTGTGCATGAAGTGCATGTGCTTTGTGGCATGTACAGGATCAGAAACAGAAATACAGAGGGGGATAGCCTGAAAAGAGCCATTAAGTATCATGAAGAGATATCAAATTGGAGGGGACCCTGGAAGGGGATTGTCAGCGGCAGCCCCCACTGTGGATGGGTGGTTATGCAAACACACAGAAGGATCTATATGGGTGGAGGGTCCCTGTGATCCACTAGCCAGGGGTAGAGCAGAGCTACCTAGGATCTGGGGATACACTGAGGTGTGTGCTTCTGGGATTAGTTCCTGGGCCTGGGACATGCATAGCTGTTTAACAGCCTGTAACTGTCTAGTATCATGATTTATCACTTGTGTTGATATTGATCTTTGTTAGCATGTTGTCAATAAATCGATGAACAGCTTCAATGATGTGGTTTGAACTGCATCAACTGACTATTTTTTCTCTGTGACAGGATCTAGCCCTGTTCAATTTTATTTTGCCCAAGGTCAGAAACGTGATTATTTTTTCCTAATATCTAGATCTCAGACACCTTTCCCTTTGTTCAGCATTGTAGATTGGGGAAGGGGATGGAAGATGGAGCAGACAATCCAGAACTGATAGTTGAAGTGAAGACCAAACACTGTAATGAAAACATCAAAACTCATGTTTCTTCTGCATATCTTATTCCAAACTCGTTAATTTGTCTACTATTCTGTATCTGTCTTCAGTTCCTCATGTCATCTTTCCTTTGATTATCCATATAGCAATTCCCTTCCTTTTTCTTGGTGAAGCAAAATAAAGAAATATCTAAAACATAACTTAAAAGGAAATATATTTTTATTACCACTGAACTTATGGCAGGAGTCACTCTTAACTTCTATTCTTCCTTTTCTCTATTGTGCTGATCTTGTCTGTGTGGACCATAATCTACTTTAAGCTCAAGCAAGTTCTAATTGTCTTTTTTTTTATGGCATAAACACTGACATTTAACTGAACAATCGGCATCACCATGGCAACAGGTGTAAGAATGTTCCTACCATAATAGTTTACAGGGCAAATTTTGTGAAGCTTTATCTTGTGACATGGAGTACCCAAATATGAAAACCCTTAGTTTGAAAGATAATTAAGCTGCATTTTGCACTTCAAAGGCAACTAGACCAATATATAATGTATTATAATTTCTTCTGTCTTGTTTCAAAAGAAAGAATATTTTAATTTGTCCACACAACCTCAATAGGTTGAAATTTCCAGCTGTTTATAACATTCTGTGTATCTATTTCTGAGTGTTGAATGTAAACTGCTTAGTTAAGGTGCTTGATCATTGAGAATCCTAATTGAAGATGACATCAAAAAGATAAAAACAATATTGCAATTATTTTCCCTATTTCTTAACTAGATGGATAATCAGGGAGAGGATGAAGGAAGAAGTACCCAGATGACATGCTTTCACAAAGCACATTTTCAAGTTAAACTCAAGTAGATACTTGGGTGCTTTGCTTAATCAGAATCCAAATCTCTTGGAAGCAGCTAACTGTCTGGAGCAGGTAAAAGATTAGGTTAGGATATCAGACAAGTAAGATTGTTGATTTATGCCTTCATAGGCCACCCAGAGCTTGCTTCAGGCTCTTTTCTTTGAAAAATTATTCCTCTGCATGATTTATTAGCTATTTTCTGAGTTTAAATATTAAAGTTCTGTCACTTTCCTGGAAAGTAATTCATGTGCAGTAATTGTTGTGAGCTGGCTGACTCTTTCAATGTCTTCACACTGAAAATTTGTGAAGGAAGGAATTGACTCCTATGCTTTAATGCTGTCCTATGGTATATAAAATCTCCATGAGGAGTCACAGAAGCATTCAGGTTGGAAAAGACCCTCAGAATCACCAAGTCCAACTGATAACCCTACTCTAAAAAGTTCACTGTTAAACCATATCCCCAAGCGCCACATCTAAACAACCTCTAAGCACATCCAGGGTTGGGGACTCAACTACCTCCCTGGGTAGCCCATTCCAATGCCTGACCACTCTTGCTGTGAATTTTTTTTTCCTAATCCCAGTCAAAACCTGTCCAAGTTGCAGCTTGAGGCTGCTCCCTCTTGTCTATCACTAACTACCTGTGAGAAGAGACCAGCACCAGACTCTCCACCAGACTCCACAACATCCCTTCAGGTAGTTATAGAGATCAATGAGGTCTCCCCTCAGCCTCCTCTTCTCCAAACTAAACAGCCCCAGCTCCTTCAATTGCTCCTCATAAAACATATTTTCCAGGCCCTTCACCCACTTTGTTGCCCTCCTCTGCACTTGCTCCAGCATCTCCACATCTCTCCTGTACTGCGGTGCCC
This sequence comes from Melanerpes formicivorus, assembly GCF_026170545.1. Taxonomy (NCBI): domain Eukaryota; kingdom Metazoa; phylum Chordata; class Aves; order Piciformes; family Picidae; genus Melanerpes; species Melanerpes formicivorus. The sequence goes on from NW_027142354.1 coordinate 7,201,726, forward strand.
AAAACTGGTCACAATATTCAAGGCGTGGCCTTACCAGAGCTGAGTACAAGGGGACAATCACTTCCCTACTCCTGCTGGGCAGCATTTTTGATACAAGCCAGGATGCCACTGGCTTTCTTGGCCACCTGTGCACACTGCTAGTTCATATTCCGTTGCTTGTCAATTAGAACCCCCCAGGTCACTTTCAGCCAGACAGCTTTCCAGCCACACTTCCCCAAGCCTGTAGCATTGCTTGTGGTTGTTATGACCTAAGTCTGTGAATTAGTCTGGATGCTTAAAATTTGACACATGTCAAAGTAGCCTCCGAGTTTCATGGATACTGAAAATTAAAGGACCACAAACTTGAGGAAAATAAGATATTTTCCGGTATACAAAACTTCATTATATTTGTGTGAAAAAGATAATTCCAGGTACATTATAATCTCTCTGGTTTTTCTAATTTAAGGATTTATTTTTGTTTTCTTTTGCATTGAGGCACTGGTGTTGTTTTGTGAAGTTACTAACAAATGAAGGTTCAGTAGAATCATAGAATCATAGAATGTTTAGGTTGGAAGGGACAATTGAAGGTCATCTAGTCCATTCCCTCTACAGTGATCAGGGACATCTTTAATTAGATCAGATTAATCAGAGCCTTGTTCAACATGACCTTTACTATTTCCAGGGATCTGGTTTCTAACACTACACTCAGTAACTTTTTCCAGCGTTTCATCACTTCTGTATTTTTTTTCCCCTTATATGTAGTCTAAATCTACCCTCTTTAAGAACATCACCGCTTCTGTTGCAACAGGCCGTGCTTGAAAGCTTGTCCCCATCATTTTTATAAGACCCCTTTAAGTTCTGAAAGGCGGCAATAAGGTCTCCCTGAAGCCTTCTACTTGCCAGGATGAACACCACCAACTCTCTCAGGCAATCCTTGTAAGAGAGGTACTCTAGCCCTTGGATCATTTTTGTGGCCTTCCTCTGGATCCATTCTGAAGGGTTAATGTACCTTTTGTGCTAAGGGCTCCAGAGACAGACGCAGTACTTCTGGTAAGGTCTCAACAGAACAAAGCAGAGGGGTAGAATCACTTTCTTTGGCCTACTGGCCACACTTCTTTCTATGCACCCAGCAATGTAAGTGGCCTTCTGGGCTGCAAGGTCACATTGCGATCTCAGGTCCATCTTTTAAGCAACCTCTACTCCAAGCCTTTCTCCACAGGACTGTTCTCAATCACATCATCCCCTAACTTGTATTAATACTCAGGCTTGCCTCAACCCAAGTGTAGAACCTTGCACTTGGACTTGTTGAACCTCATGAGATTCACACAGGCCTACTTCTTGAGCTTGTCCAGGCTCTACAGATGATATCCTATCCTTCCTGTGTGTCAACTGCAGCACTCAGATGTCACCTGCAAACTTGATGAGAGGTGGAGTCACTATCATTGGAGGTGTTTAGGAGACTTGATGGGGTACTTGGTGCCATGGTTTAGTTGAGTAGATGGTATTGGATGATGGGTTGGACACAATGATCTCGAAGGTCTCTTCCAACTTAATCTATTCTATTCTATTCTATTCTATTCTTGATCCTACTATGTCATTGATCTAGATATTAAAGAGTATTGGTCCTTTTATGGACTAATTGGCTAGTCAAGCCAGTGACATTGTATCGAGTTTATGTTTAGAAGATTTCCAGAGTTCCTTGGTGGTGATATTAAAAAATTATAACTGATATTATAATGAGTTATCAAATTCAAAGTAAATCTGGTTTCAATTTCAATATGGATAATGTATTCTCGGTTCGATGGACATACATGAAGAATAAGTCAAAACCAGAAGTCTCTGTATTGCCTTCTCCCTTCTGTTGTGAACTATTCAAAAGTGCAGCTGGGTGCAGAAGATCCAAAGGATTCATTGTTTAGGTCTGCAAGACCTTAGCAATACTGTCTACAGTCACAGGGGTGACCTCACTCAGATGAGTCACAAAACAACTTTATGTGGCTTACAAGTACCTGCTAGCAGTACAGGCTAAACACATAGGTTTTGTAACAACATTTTATATAGGAACACTAAATAAAATGTCTTCTATGCATCAGTAACTCTATTACTGACACAAGTGTTGCACTTGCTGTGAAGTTATGGACAACATGGTTTTTTGTCATACAGCACTGTGAGAAGCTTGAAATTATATATTTACTAAATGTGTTCTTATTTTACATCCTAAATATTGAAGAGTCAAAAATATAGGAGTAGCATCGATTTTAGCCTGAAATTTTGAAAGTTGTTAGCAAGAACTGTCTTTCCTTTTACATAGCACTGCAGCCTGACAGACTTCCTTCCACTGAGAAATCTGAGGCAGCTGCAGCTGATGCCTACTTTGATTTCACTTTGTCATGACTGTGTTGGCATAATTCAGTTAAGCCAGGCTCAGAAATTCTCATTTTCACACTGAAGAGCAAAATTATTTTACATATAAACCAACAATTGATGAATCTGTCCCTTGTTTGTCTATTTATAAGATAAACATAACCCTGATTCTATTTTCAAGAGTGTTCTTACCAGCAATCAAAGAGTTCTCTTAAACTCTGTTGCTGCTTTGTGGATCCAGATGTCTAACTGGATACAGGGACCACACAGCCATCCCACACATAACTGCAGAATAGAATAGAATAGAATAGAATAGAATAGAATAGAATAGAATAGAATAGAATAGAATAGAATAGAATAGAATAGAATAGAATAGAATAGAATAGACCAAGTTGGAAGAGACCTTCAAGATCATCTCATCCAACCTATCATCCAACACCACCTAATCAACTAAACCATGCAACCAAGCACCCCATCAAGTCTGTTCTTAAACACCTCCAATGATGGCGACTCCACCACCTCCCTGGGCAGCCCATTCTAATGGGCAATCACTCCCTCTATGAAGAATTCCTTCCTAACAGCCATTTTAAACCTCCCCTGGTGAAGCTTGAGACTGTGTCCTCTAAAGCTATCCCATGTTCACAGCACAGATCACATTCAGGTAGAAACTGTCCTAATAAGATTGGTCCATATTGAAAGGCCATGTTTGGGAAGGATGAGAATTAATAATACTGAACTATCCTGGGAGCTGCTAAAATTTTTTTGGGGATAAGATGAATAATACATTTTATATTTTATTATTAACTTGACAGGGATTCTTAGAGGAATTTCATAATTGTCCTTTTTATCATTCATCTTTTCTCATGTGCTAAGCCATCTAACACTGTTACTTTATTTTTATTGCCAGAGGATGAAATCCACAAATACTGAAAGGCTGATCAAGAAGAGGAAGGTGCTGCAACATTTCAAATGTTAAGCTACTCTTACAGGTCTTTACTGGTGGTTACTTGGTGTGAAAACACTTCCTCAGCAAAGCCTGCCAAGTGTGTACGTACACACACCTTACAGCAAAAACCCCCAGTCTTTTCCTGGCATGAGTTCTAACAGAAACAGTTTTACTTGCAGATTCAGCTCTACAGAATCAATTTCTCTTGTGAAAACTAGGTGCAAATATTGGCTTTTGTGTGATGAGGGATTATGTACTTCATTAAAATGCTGAGCACCATCCCTGAGTGCCAAACACCTCCTGTGAGTGTTCTGTGGCCACAATCTCACAGGATTTAACACTACAGGCTTTACATTAACATTTGTCTCAATCCTATAGGTCTTAATCTCATGAAATTACTTTCAAAAACTCTTGTTGACTTGATTGGGAAAATGGTAAGGTTGAATATAAAGCAGAAGACTAGAGGGGCATAGCTGGTTAATTGAACACGGCTGAATATAGTCCTATGAAATTTCAGGAAAGAGATGCTTAGATTTGCAGTCCAGAAGTAGAACAAACTGCCTGTTTCACACGTCCTGTATACCATATCCACAAAACACAGCACTGTTTAAGAAACTTGAAACCTATATTAAAAGATCAAAAGCCAGAAATACATTTTGCCACATCTTGTCACATCAAAAGCACTCAAAACACAAAAAAAACCTTATGTTTTTAAGACAACACTGACTTACCCAGGCAGTCATGGGAATTGGATGGTGTTGTGCTTTCATTGGGAAAGTTATGGGGGTAGAGGAGCAAGAAAGAAAAACAAAACCAAACCAAAACACAATAAAACAGCAACAACAAAAAAGGTAACAAAAAGACACAGAGTAAAAGCTAAGCAACAGTGGTTTAAATGTATGAGCTAAACAACAATACAATCCCCTGAATGATATTTAATGGCACAGGAAAATATATCAGGATGAAAACTATGACCAGTTTAGTGGCTGATCATGTGCAATGTTTTTTTTTGTGATCATCATTGTTGTAGCAAAAAGGAAATGAGAAGCTAAGCTGTGTCACAGAGGGAAAATAAATATCCTTGTGACTAGCTGAAAAGCACATTGGAAAGCCCCTAGAATATTGTTTTAGTATAATAAATAAATAAATAAATAAATAGATTTAAAAGTGCAGCAGAATAAGATATCCTTAAAGAGAAAAAATGAAGTGTATCATAAGCTTTAGTTCCCACCTTCAAAACAATCTTTTTAATGTGCAATGATTTCTCTTAACCTTTTTGAAGTGTTTCTTTAAAGGGACTAAACCTTTGTGATTCACATCAAATGTAATGATGAAGGAGTCAAGTGATAATTTTAACTAAATCTCACAGAAACAACTGTAAGAGAAAATACAAGACAAAAAGGAACAGTATTATAATTTTAAGATGTACACACCATGCAAAGTTTTAAGAAAACATGGGGGAAAAGAGTCTTCTAATCTCAAGACAGTATAATTGCAGAGAAAAGCGACACAGCATCTCTGCGTGAAGTGACTGGATTTAAAAATACCAATATGCTGGGTTTAGAGTTTTCACTTTTAGATGCCTGAAATCAGAATATGTGTTATACCACATGAAAAATCTTGAGATGAGCCATGAAGGTGTCTGGCTAGCATCAAGGCAGATCTAGCATTTGATGAAAAATTACAAAGCTTAACATTATTTAATGCTGAACTGAACAGAGTTAGAAGAGACTTAGCCAAGGCACTAAAAATTCAGAACTGAAAAGTCCCTCCTCATTATCCTGTGGCAGAGTAGCAGTGGCATAATGCATAATGATCCCATAACAAAGGGAGTCTTTCAATGTAATTAAAAGTCAGTAGAATGGAACACAATTATAAGATTTTAATTTTTTTTTAAGCCAGTGTGTGGTCAGCCAGGGAAATTCATTGTCACAGAAAATCACTGAGATGTCACTTATGTCAAAAACTGGGAAAATGCTATGATAACTTCTTAATCATATCCAAATTTTTACTTTTATTTTAATATGTATGGGTGTCCACTGTAGAGAGAAAAGAAACTACACTAGACATTATAGACATTATACCACTATATATACATTCATCTAATGTAAATACATATGGTATGCTGTCCTGTTCCACAAACTGCTTACCCACAGATGTAATATTTGTCAAGATAAACGTTCACATACCAGAATACTCATTTCACATGAATTTAGCAATCTGTAAGTTGTTTGTATAAGGTAGTCAAGGCTAGTCTTTCTTTAAACAAATCAGAGAAAACATTTCCAGAAATCAAACCACCTCACAGAGTGATTCCCTCCTTGCATTTACTTTTTTCTTTATAAACAGTGTGTGAAGTAATTATCGTGCAACTAATCAGCTAATAAACAGTAGATTAATACCATCCTCAGCATCTGTGTTCTGCCTGAAGAGACAGACATCTCCAGAAGCAATTTGTCCCATTTAAAAATAAATGTCTAAAGCAGATGATAGGATTCAGCCTCAGATTTCTTAGTTCTCTCCATTAAGTACAGGAGGGAGCTGGAATCGTTTAGCCTGGAGAAGAGGAGGCTCAGGGAAGACCTTATTGCTGTCTACAATTACCTGAAAGGTTGTTGTAGCCAGGAGGGGGTTGGTCTCTTCTCCCAGGCAACCAGCACCAGAACAAGAGGAAACAGTACCAAGCTGTGCCAGGGGAAGTTTAGACTCGAGGTGAGGAGAAAGTTCTTCACAGAGAAAGTTGTTAGCCATTGAAATGGGCTGCCCAGGGAGGTGGCAGTCACCGTCCCTGGAGGCGTTCACGAGGGGATTGGACATGGCACTTGGTGCCATGGTTTAGTCATGAGGTCTGTGGTGATGGGTTGGACATGATGATCTTTGAGGTCTCTTCCAACCTTGGTGATTCTGTGATTGGCCAGCTTTTTGATGAAACTCTTAGAATACAACATTTTTTATGGGAAAAACCCTCTCATAAATGCTTTGTTGAAATAGGGATCATTTGCTGACTTTGCACGCCAACAAATTGTGCAGTGAAATGATTTTTTGACAATGAGGCATAAGATCTGATGAGAGGCTGGAATGTATGATAACTTCTAGACTCATGAATAGCTTCCCTGAATGTTACTACGCTGTGTGCTTTCTCTCAACCAGCTATGCTATGAGGTGAAGCCTCTCTAGCTTCAGACACCATCAGTGGAAAAGGGGGAAAAGGGCAAAGACAAAATCAATTTGTTTGATATTAACAAGTACAAGAGTATATCCAGAGGACAGGATCCAGTTTCTATGAGGATAATATTCCCTTTTTATTTTTCCCTGCCCAGTGAACACTAATGATCACTGTGTTGCACAGGACTGTGTATCAAATTATGATGTCTCACTATGATAAGTGTTCTCATTTTTCAGATATCTAACAAGAATGTTTTAAATGTATCTTAAAATACTGATAAATGACAGCCAACAACAAAAAAAAATAATAGAAATGTAAGTCAATTATTAGAGAACAGATCCTGAAAAATTGCAAAATGCAGTTTACATTATCTGCCTAACACTGAGAACATCTAAAACAGATACATGGAATTGAAATTCCAAATAACATTATTTCAACGGCTTGGAGAGTTGGTATAAAATATACAGATCTCTTCAGAGATCAAGCTGCCTAAAATTAACAAGTAATTAACTAGTAAATTACTGGAATTATATCATGGTTTTATACAAAGAGTTTTCTTTAGATATCTTAAATTACATAGTAAAAAAAGAGGAAGCCTTTCCAAAAGGAATCAATAGAAACACAAGGATGAATTTGGCATAATTTCCAGTATGTGTACTCATACAGATCTGCAGTATCACAAAACTAAAGGCACAGATACTATTTCTATTTTACCATAAATCTATGAAATTATTGTTTTGTGTAAAAGAATGTGTACTGTAATGCAATTATTTAAGCTATATTATAACTTAGAAAAGTTGGACCAGATGATCCTTAGTGTCTTTTCTATCCTGGCATTCTATGATTCCATGTGACTGTAATTCTGTGAAAGGAGTAATATATACTCTTCATGTGAGAAGATGCTAACATTGGCAGTTGACTGCTAAAACAGCTTATGTCTCAGCCCAGCAGGCAAGTTTGGTTGGTTTTTGGTTGTTCATTTTCCAGTAGCTGTAGAGCTGAAGTGTAACATTTTGTTGGTGAGGACATGATGTCCTCACTACATCAGTTTAGGAGGATGAAAGTGCTTCAGACTCATTACAGCCAGATTCAGAGGACGGCTTGCCTACTATCCCTAGAAACAGCTGAGGTGTTCTGTGAACATATATGCACCAGTCAGGTGCTGTCCAGAAGGAATCCAGCTTGTGTGCTCTAATGTAGCCCTGGGAGAGTGAACAATCAGTGGTAGATCAGCTTGAAATACTCACTCCTGAGTCAAAAGAAAACACTAATACAGGAACATCCACAGACTGTAATAGAAGGGTCAGTAGAGTCCTGCATTAATTCATATAGGGGACTCATACGTCTCTGAGTGAGGAGATGTGACATAAGCCAATATTGTCCCAAATTCCATGGAACAGTGCCATTTACATTAGCTAGCAGAAAGAATCTAGACTGAACTGTGCCCCCCCCAAAACACTGCTGTGAATTATGGTACTTAAAAGCCATTGTACTGAAGGAATTCAGAGGTTTTAGATGTGCTCATCAGGTGTCTCTTGGAGAAACTGACAGTTACTGTATGCAGTCCCTTCTGGAGACTATTCTCTACATCTCTTCCCTTTGCTGAACAGACTTTCTTTTTGTAAATGTTATTTGCCCTGACTTCAGCGCTGCAGCACCTAAACACAGTATTAAGGATTCTGCAGATATTCCTTGGAAGAATGTGCTTTTTAATAATATTTCCCAGCTTTGAAGAAAAAGCTTTAGCTTGAATCATCAAAGAATCTTACTATTCACATATTAAAAAAAAAAAAAAAAAGAAAAAAAGAAAGAAAAAGAAAAAAAAAATAAGTAAAGCTTTTCTAGTGCAAGAATAATTAGCCTCTTTCTATTAATGCACAAAGTGAAATGCAGAAAAGAGATGGCTGTACAGTGAGTCAGTCACACAGTAGTAACTAGAGCCTTGGTTATCAACTTACTTCCAGTGGAGAAACGGTATTGGCCATGGACAGATGAAACAAACTCATGATTATAGTGTAAAGAATGCAACTCACACTGAGAATGTTTGGCAATTTGGGGAAAATCATGCAGTCTAACAGCTCTTTTGTGTGACAAACCCCAAAACTTAAATGATAAATATACACAGTATTATCGTCAGCAGGATAAAGAGGATAAGGCTTTCATAGATCCTTTCTGAAACAAATTACATAAAAATTACCAAGTTTAGGTGAGGTAATGAAAATATCTAGGAACTTTATAACCCTGGGTTAACACTGGGTTAAGATTTGTTTTGGGATTTTAAATGTCATAGAATCATAGGGTTGGAAGGGACCACAAGGATCATCTAGTTCCAACCCCCCTGCCATGGGCAGGGACACCTCATACTAGATCAGGCTGGCCAGAGCCTCATCCAGCCAGCTCTTAAACACCTCCAGGGACGGGACCTCGACCGCCTCCCTGGACAACCCATTCCAGGGCTTCACCAATCTCATGGTGAAGAACCTCCTCCTCACATCCAGCCTGAATCTCCCCACCTCCCCCTTCATTCCATTCCCCCTAGTCCTATCACTACCTGAGAGCCTGAGAAGTCCCTCCCCAGCCTTCTTGTTAGCCCCCTTCAGATACTGGAAGGCCACAATTAGGTCACCTCGGAGCCTTCTCTTCTGCAGACTGAACAGCCCCAACTCCTTCAGTCTGTCCTCATAGGAGAGGTGCTCCAGCCCTCTGATCATCCTCGTGGCCCTTCTCTGGACATGTTCCAGCACATCCATATCCCTCTTGTAATAGAAGCTCCAGAACTGGGCACAGTACTCCAGGTGGGGTCTCACCAGAGCTGAGTAGAGGGGGAGAATCACCTCCCTTGACATGCTGGCCACACTTCTCCTGATGCAGCCCAGGATCTGATTGGCTTTGCGGGCTGCAAATGCACATTGAGAGCTCATGCTGAGCTTCTCGTCCAACAGCACCCCCAAGTCTCTCTCCTCAGGGCTGCTTTCCAGCCCATCACTGCCCAAATCTCTTTATTCCTAAACCTTTTTTCTTTTTAATTACATAAAGAAATAATGTTATTCTAGTCAAATTAAGAATCATTCACCAGATAAAATAAATTAGTATTAAGTGGAATATATTTTCATCATAGTGTCTTAGGATACCTAAGTATTCTCATCGTATGTGCTGACTATTTGGAGTTTTATACAGGAGTTTACTACATGGGTTTTCAGGGTATTTTCCTTATCTGTGAAGTACAAGAATATATACCAAGAATTTTACTCTATAATATTTTCTCCATATTTTTACTCAAACATAAAAGATCTTACCCAGAGCAGTATAGTCAAACAACATGCTACTCTCATGATGGAGGAGTTTATTAATGGTATCTAGAAAGGTCACTGTGACACTGCAAAGAAAAAAATGGATATAGAAACTTGGAGATTGGTTGATTCATTTCACAGAGGTAAATACTCAGTGCTGCATAACTGTCTCCTTTTAATTAGCTTGTCAAAAGATTTTGACAAAGACCTCCAGTGGATTATTGAGTAAACCTGGCCTGCAGATTACCTCTATTGAATCATTTATTGTCTTTTCAAGCTTTTAATAGAAGTGATCTAGTCGTTCTATTTTCTTATCAATTCTCTGCTTCTTTTTTGTTTGCATTAGTTACTACAAGGTTTTCCAGCAACTGTTTTGTTGGTGTTTTTTTTCTTTCCTGTTTGATATAGTAAGGCTGTGTGTGAATATACACCATAAATCTTCCTTGATATCTTTATTTAGCTCTTCTATTTCTCTTTTCTTTCCCTACTTGTAAAAGTATCTTTATGTGAATGAACGACATCTTCAGTTTGACACTACATTAACACAAGTTGCTCTTGGAAGTAAATAGACATTTCCAAACAAAACAAAATAGTATTAGTTGCCTTTCTCAGTGCCCTCTGACCTCTAACCTCTGTCTTGCTGACCATATTTTAATTTATATTAGCAATTCTCTAAGCACAATTCTGTGCCACCAAAACACATTGTACGAATTGTATTAATGAGATACAAATGTACATGCTGGTTAGTTATAACTTGACAGAATTGGGAATATAAATGAGAAAAATGTCTCTCACAACTATTTTCTGACTTAGAATTCAAAAGACATGGAGGGAAGGATGAAAAAGACTAATTGTACTTTCCCATTAAGCATTTCTGAACACAGGCACAACTTATTCTCAGAAGTCACTTAGTGAAAGTAAAGTTAATTAATTATCTTACCAACCTTTAGTAGAGAGTGGGTAAAATAATAAAGGTAATGGTCAGGTACAGGCATAGTTACAGGCAGTCCAAAGAGCCGTCAGAAGTGAGGGCAGTCATTCACTAGTGAAGTACTTAGCTTATGCTAAATGACATAGTCGGAGAACGGTGTTCTTTGCCTCTGGTTATGTAAGGATCTGAAAGCAAGTTAGCACTTTAAAAACAACTGGCATTCTAATAAGGGATGATACAGTGTGCAATTGCCGCAATGAATCCTAGTCAACATGGATGTTTTTTGGTTTGACAGCATCAATAACTTACTTCCATCCAGACCATCTAAAGCAGACTCTGAACATTACAATCTAGATATTAAATAATGTAAATCAGCCTTATTTCTAGCTTTCTAGCATTATATAATAATAATAATAATAATAATAGTAAAGCAGCCTATGCTGTTAAAGCACATTGTCCTCTATCTTGAATGAATTTTGGTTTTGTTAACTGGTTTATCCATTAAAAAGTAGTCTTCAAAAACTAGTTCTTTGTGTTAGATCCACTAATTTCACATGAAATTTCGGAGGATACTAGAGATTCACAAAATTAGTATTTTCCTTTATCAGTCTTCAGATCATTATTTCCTTTCTGTTGGGAGGCAGTGAAACTTTCTGTTGTGCTGAGAGGATTTGGATCTGTACAGATTGTCATGTTGTGGGGTGTCCAGAGGAGTGGTGACGAGAGAGCCTTATTCTCATTGTCAGAGTTATTTGAAGTTCTTGGAAAACCCCAAAGATGCCAAATGAGGTGCTCAGTATAAATGTTGCACACTTTTGTACAGTGTGGTGCAGGAGTACGAAGAGAGAGAAGATTATATGAATCTGCTTCTCTTTCCCTGTTTTGTACCCTTTTGCAGGACATATAGAATAGGCTTTCAACTTGGATGAAGTGGATGGAGATTTCACGAGAGAGAAGGAATGGAATCGTTTCCTGCCTTCTGCACAGGTTCTAGGAGGACTAGTTTTTTTCCATTAAAGAAAGGCATTGTTCTCACTTCATTTACCATATCTAAGTTTTACCCTTCATTTCCTTTACTTTCTTTCACTAGAGATGCATTTTGGCATAATATGAAAAAGATGTTTTGCTTGGAAGCCTTTTTACTTTGAATGAGATGCATTCACAGAAATATGTGTGTGTATATGTGTATATAGATAAAAGGTTTGCATTTATTTCTGTTTATACACAGTTTTATTAGTCTAATGGTAACAAAGCTCTTTTGTTTGTTTTACTTTTTAAATTGGCAAGGAAACAAAAAGAGCACCACACATATCCATAAGGAACCACAGCCTGAAGTTTGCAGTTGCCTAAAGAGTTTTGTATATTTGATGAAATTATATGCTATGTAGCAAAATTACATGCAATTATTGCAGTGTCCAAAGTCTCTAAAGGATTGAATAATGAATTGTTAATTTGAAATATTCATATAAAACAGTTGAAAGAAAAATCTTTGTGCATAGTTTAAGGTAGATAAGGAAACCTCTAAGAGGAAAAAAATAAAATCTGATAAAGTGAGTGTATTTGGGAAAATATGTTTAGTGTGGCACTACAGTCCAAAATAGATGCTGTATGCAGTACATAAAGATATTAATTTGTCAGCAGTTTCTCAGTGCCAAAATGCTTTACAAAGTTTTAAAAGAACTATGCAGCACTCTGAGTGGTATGCTGGCAAGATGCCTACTCTTGTTCTACTGTTTCAGTATAGTTTTACTTACCTCATAAGGATATGAACATGATTACTTTATCAGTTCTTGTAATGTCCATTTTGTCCTTCTCAAAAATATCTATACTTTGTCTTCCAAACATCGAGCTCCTTTATCAGCAGACTAAATGAAGGAAAGGGGGGGGTGGGAAACAAAAAGAAAACAAGAAAACTATTTCATCACCCAACCCACATTCAGAGCAAAGCAATTAATTTGATGGGTTGACAGTTAAAAATGGTAGCTTCTGACAGACATCCAGTATGATGGCAGCCAGAATGATATACTACTGTACATCATCTTTCCTTAAAAGGGAAAGTAAATCAGGCATCCCAAAGGTAAGTTCTTTGTATTTCATTGAAGCTTTTAGGTATTAGTGCATCTTTGTTGTGTATTCCTGACAAGCTGTAAAGAATTCTGATGTACTTAAAATATATTAAAGAAGAATTCACAAAGGGCTGCATGCAAATTCTACAGAGAAGCAGCAAAGAGGCATGCAGAGGGCAAAGAAACCAGCAACACGTTGCTCAGTCACAGCACAGCTGCTGTGCAGATATCTGTAGTTGCCAAGGACAGTAGGGACAGGGAGCAGGTTAGCAGAACAGTATTAGGACCATTATGCTCCCTTCAAAGTCCATTAGCTATTACAGTAGTTAAATAATCACAAGTGACTTCTACAGTTCTGTTTTGTACAAATGTCTGTGTATGAAAGGAAAATGAGCACAAAGTGAGCAACATTCTGTGATTTTTGGTTGCAGTGAGGCAATTAAATCACACAGATTAGAAAACACTCACAAAATTCTTAGTATTTATGTCTTGGAAACATCCCATATACACTTCACAGAGTCCAGTTATAAAGAGAGAGGAAAGACAAGTGTGAACAGACCCTTCAAAGATGTTTTCTGTGAATGCATATCTTTAAACCTTTATTAGAATAAACCTTTATTAGAATAAACCAAACCAGGTTGGAAGAGACCTTCAAGATCATTGCGTCCAACCCATCAACCAAACCAACCCACCCAAACAGCTAACCCATGGCACCAAGTACCCCATCAAGTCTCCTCCTGAACACCTTCAATGATGGTGACTCCACCACCTCCCCGGGCAGCCCATTCCATAGCGCAATCACTCTTTCTGTATAGAACTTCTTCCTAACATCCAACCTGAACCTCCCCTGGAGCAGCCTGAGACTGTGTCCTCTTGTTCTGGTACTGGGTGCCTGGGAGAAGAGACCATCATCCACCTGTCTACAACCTCCCTTCAGATATGGAAGGAAAATTTGTATGTTTTTTAATTGAAGGATAAACATTAGCTGGTACTAAGAGTAAATACTTCATGCTTGTGTTACAAAAGAAACATTAAACTGGGGCACAGTTGACTTGCTCAGCAAGGAAGTAAATTGCATAATAATCCCATAATGCAGAACCAACATAATCACTTTGGTGTGACTTTTAGTCCATTGGATACCATGTTCCACCTCTTCTTGGAGTAGCAGCAGGACCATTTATGGATTTCTCTTATGGAATTATCCTAAATATATTATGTCTGCCTTTTATGGCAGAAGTATAAGACTATGTAGTAAATGGAATTTTAATTATGCAATCAATGTCAAGCTGCATTTTGGACTTATAGCTGGGAACAAATCTATCACCTTAAACTCTTTAGATGTTATGTCCAGATAACAAACAACTGCACTTACATAATATAATAAGATTTACATTTTCTTGCAACTGTTTCAATTTAGAATAGAATAGAATAGAATAGAATAGAATAGAATAGAATAGAATAGAATAGAATAGACCAGACCAGGTTGGAAGAGACCTTCAAGATCATCATGTCCAACCTATCATCCAACACCACCCAACCAACTAAACTATGCAACCAAGCACCCTGTCAAGTCTCCTCCTGAACACCTCCAATGGTGGTGACTCCACCACCTCCTCGGGCAGCCCATTCCAATGGGCAATCACTCTCTCTGTATAGAACTTCTTCCTAACATCCAGCCTAAACCTCCCCTGGCGCAGCCTGAGACTGTGTCCTCTTGTTCTGATACTGGCTGCCTGGGAGAAGAGACCAACCTCTGCCTGTCTACAATCCCCCTTCAGGTAGTTGTAGAGAGCAATAAGGTCAATTTACAGTAGTCATTAGGAAGATTTAGCAAGATAGAGCATTTACATTGATTTTTTGCTAGCTTAGTTGTTCCTAGTTGCCAAACAACAAAGACTCACTAAAGAAATATTAAATATATATATATATATATATATACATACATATATATAAGAAAATATATAGACAGTTACTGGGTGCCACATCCAGCTGGCAGCCAGTCACTAGTGGTGTGCCCCAGGGATCAGTGCTGGGCCCTGTGCTCTTTAACATCTTTATTGATGATCTGGATGAGGGCATTGAGTCCATCATCAGTAAATTTGCTGACGACACCAAGCTGGGGGCAAGAGTTGATCTGCTGGAGGGTAGAGAGGCTCTGCAGAGAGACCTTGACAGGCTGGACAGATGGGCAGAATCCAACGGCATGAGATTTAACACATCCAAGTGCCGGGTTCTGCACATTGGCCACAACAACCCCATGCAGTGCTACAGGCTGGGGTCAGAGTGGCTAGAGAGCAGCCAGGCAGAGAGGGACCTGGGGGTGCTGGTTGATGGTAGGCTTAACATGAGCCTGCAGTGTGCCCAGGCAGCCAAGAGGGCCAATGGCATCCTGGCCTGCATCAAGAACAGTGTGGCCAGCAGGAGCAGGGAGGTCATTCTGCCCCTGTACACTGCACTGGTTAGGCCACACCTCGAGTCCTGTGTCCAGTTCTGGGCCCCTCAGTTTAGGAAGGATGTTGACTTGCTGGAACGAGTCCAGAGAAGAGCAACAAAGTTGGTGAGGGGTTTGGAACACAAGCCCTATGAGGAGAGGCTGAGGGAGCTGGGGCTGCTTAGCCTGGAGAAGAGGAGACTCAGGGGTGACCTTATCACTCTCTACAACTACCTGAAGGGAGGTTGTAGACAGGCTGATGATGGTCTCTTCTCCCAGGCACCCAGTACCAGAACAAGAGGACACAGTCTCAGGCTGTGCCAGGGGAGGTTCAGGCTGGATGTTAGGAAGAAGTTCTATACAGAAAGAGTGATTACGCTATGGAATGGGTTGCCTGGGGAGGTGGTGGAGTCGCCGTCATTGAAGGTGTTCAGAAGGAGACTTGATGGGGTGCTTGGTGCCATGGGTTAGCTGTTTGGGTGGGTTGGATTGGTTGATGGGTTGGACACGATGATCTTGAAGGTCTCTTCCAACCTGGTTTGGTTTATTCTAATAAAGGTTTATTCTAATAAAGCTACAATCCCCTCTTTACAAATAGCATATCTGTCATGCACACTTTGGTTAATCTGTAGATACAAACTTTGTGACATCAAAAATTGTTTCATTGAGTTTTCCAAAATTTACTGTCCTCTGTCATTCTAAAGCTTAGGTCGAACTCCTCTCTAGGATTGGCTCCCAGATCCATTATTTCAGGTATTGTAATTTGTCTCAAAAAATTTAAAAACAGAAAACGATTGAATTCAAATTAGCAACTGAGTGTTAATTCTATGGGATATTTTATTGTGTTCCACGGCTATAGCCTTGTGCAAACATTAATGAGACAAAACTTCAAGTACATTGCCACAGGAGTTTTGATTAAAGGTTGCATGCGCTGATGGTCCTCATTTAGCAAGGCATTTACACTCATGCTTATTCTTAGGAAGATAAAATCTAGAGAATATTGTAAAAGGCATGTGTATACATGTATCTGTACACACACAAACATTCACACACATACATACTCACAGGAGGCTCAAGGGTGACCTCATTGCCCTCTACAATTACCTGAACGGTGGTTGTAGCCAGGAAGGGGTTGGTCTCTTCTCCCAGGCAACCAGCACCAGAACAAGGGGACACAGTCTCAAGCTGTGCCAGGGGAGGTTTAGACTCGAGGTGAGGAGAAAGTTCTTCACTGAGACAGTTATTAGTCATTTGAATGGGCTGCCCAGGGAGGTGGTGAAGTCACCATCCCTCAAGGTGTTCAAGAGGAGATTGGACGTGGCACTTGGTGCCATGGTCTGGTCATGGGTCTGTGGTGACAGGTTAGACTCGATGATCCTTGAGCTCTCTTCCAACCTTGGCGATACTGTGATAATTCAAGGTCTTTGTCCTGTTGTGAGAATCTAATAAGTTTGTCTCTCTTGATGTGAGTCAACAAAGATAAACTGATAGCAGAGCCACTGGAAAGAAGGTGGAAAAAAATCCTGTCTACCAATCCTGGATGCAAATCAGCTTGCGATTGCATCGTGATAACACAGGACTACAACAATGGACCCAAGGACCCAGCCATCACGCCTTTAGGGCAAGATAATCTCCACCCATCAAGTACCCTGGGCAGGGTAACACACTGGTTTTTACCACCTGTTTCCTGCTGTGTAAGGAATGTGGGGGGCTTGTAGATGGGGGAGACGGAGATTCCCCCCCCCTCCATCCAAAAATCTTGCCCAAACACACAGCAATACACAGAAAGATTTCCGGGGAAACAAATATTTGAATACATACCTAAGGACTAAAAACTGTATAAAAGACTTGAGCAACTACTGGTTTGTGGAGAGAAACAAGAGAGAGAAACAGAGGAGAAAAACGGGGAGAAAAATGGAGATGAAGGAAAACACAGGAGACAGGCCAGGCTGCTGAGAAGAGAAAGCCAGGACAATGCTGCTCTGGAGAAAAGAAGCTGCCCAGAGGACCACAGCTCCAGCCAAAGCCTCAGCACCCTTTCTCTACAGACCCAGGCTGCCCAGAGGAGCCTCAGCACTGTTCCTGTACTAACCCAACATCTCCCCAGAGGATCACAGCTCTTCTCCAGCCAGAGCCTCAGCACCGTTTCCCTACAAACCCAACATCTCCTGCATCACCTTTCCTCCACAGACTTTAACTCTCTTGGGGGGATGAGGGGTGTGGTAATATAACTCCTTTCCTCTTCTCTCTCTCTCCCTCTCTCTTTTCTCCCTCTCCCCTTCTTATGTCCACTTTATTTATGTAATAAATAGTCTAGCTGTTGATATTTTGGCCTCGTTTGTGCCTCTAATTTCACAACACGGGAATATTTAAAAGAACAGTGTCTCCGGACCGAGACATTTAGTGTATCCGGACCGTGACATTTAGTGTCTCTGGACCATGACACCTGTGTAGGTCTCTATAATTCCTTCTACACATCTCAACATTGAAAAAGTTTAGAAAAGTATTTACCAGGCAGTGAATTGGTGAAATCTGTACAAGTTACCTAGTCAACCATTTTCAGAGTAAGAAAATTAATATTATAGACATCACACATTTCACACAGCCCATATAATATACAACTACACTGTTCTTATCCAGAAAATTAAATAGCCATTTAACAACCGTTAATGTTAACTTCTCTCTTTCTTTATGTGTTTTTAACAAATCTTGATTTTGCAGTGGCTAGCATAATCACTGAATAAGTGAATCAACTGATGCATTTTGGTACCTTTTTGGTTTGTTTGCTTTAAAGCAACTTAGCATATATGCATAAAGTTTTGCCTGAAGCTTTACATTCTCCTAAAATGTACCTATGATGATCTCCTTCTTTTTCAGGAGGATTTTTATTCTGCAGCTGTTAGAACATGCACATCTACATTCAATTAGAATGTTATTTGATATAATTTCTCCATGCTTTGATATTTTAACACTTTTGTTAATGACATCAGATAAACTTGCACATGTTTTGCAATTCTCAAAGAATTCACTCCTTAATAAAACTCTTTCAGGTATAGAGTGACTGCTAAGTAAACTCTTTGGTCAAAGTTATGCAATGTTTTAGACAATATGAGTAGTTGATTCTTCAATGCAGCACACAAAAATGATGCCTTCATCATTATATCCTCCTTCTGACCCCACTATATTCCTCCTATCTTGTGACAAATCACCAGTTTATGGACTTCCTGAGCTCAGTGTTTTATCCTTAATATTATGACTAGTAGACTTTAATTAACTTTTCCTCTATTAATTTGCCTGCTCACTTTTCAAACATATTTTTAGTTTGGCATCCAAACATCCTTTGGCAATGTGTGTCACATTTTAATTATGTGCTGTGTAAAACAAGCTTCTTTTTGTTTGTTTTAAAACTTCCACCTGATAAATTCCCTTTTGAGCCCCTTGGGTTTTCTGCTGTTAAAAATTGTAGATAATAGTTGTAATTTATCAGCATTATCCATTGCCTTCTTTGTGTGTTCCTCTCGCCTTCTGCAATTGTCTTACTTCCAAGCTTGGGAGTATTATATTAAATACATCTCTTCTTGTAGTGAAGCTGTTCTTCAACTGAGAATATTTTCTGTCTTTCTCAAGTTCCTCTCTATCATTTTCATAATTACTTAAACAGTCATATTTCCATGGTGCTCACCAGTTCTAAACCAGCTGCTAGGCCCCAGCTGAGGTGGGGCACCTCCTGGAGGAGCCTGCTGGGGACCATCCCCCATGGAACCATGTGCCAACACCTGCCCCTGTGAGGTTGAGCCTGGAATATTGTGTCCAGTTCTGGGGCCATTACTTCAAGAAGAACAGGGAACTGCTTGAATAAGTCCAGCCCAGAGAAATGATTAAGGGATTGAAACATTTCTTTTGTGAGGAAATGGTGAGGGAGCTGGGTCTCTTTAGCTTGGAGAAGAGGAGACTGAGATATAACCACATTTATGTTTATAAATATGTGAAGGGCTAGTGTTGGGAGGATGAAGCCAGGCTCTCCTCAGTGGTGACAAGGATGTTAGCTGGAACAGAGGTGGTTCCATGTAAACAGAGGGGAAAACTTTTCTGTTGTGAGGGTGACAGAAAACTGAAACACTCTGCCCAAAGAGGTTGTGGAGTCTACTTCTGTGGAGATATTCAAAACCTAACCTGATGCATTCCCCTGTGACTGTGACTTCTCCAGGTAGTCTTGCTCTAGTAGAGGGTTTGAGCTGGATGATCTTTCAATGTCCCTTCCAACCCCTAACATTCTGTGATTCTGTGATTTACAATACTGTATATTTCACACATTGACTGAAGCATGGATTAACTGAACTAGAGCTGCTTATCTCTCTGAAAGATCATGCAAAGCTTATGATTTTTCAAGTACCATTCTCTTCTGCAAATGCTTTGCTTATGATCACTTCAAAGGGTAAATAAAGTGAAATCATACATGTAGAAAAAAATACACCCTGGCCACCATACTCAGACAACACACTCCTTTTTTTGCTTTATAGCAGCACACATACTATTTCGGCTGTGTTGCCATAGCAAGCAACAGTAAATAGCCTTTGTTCAATTCACTCTTCTCTTATCTTTCCTTTCATTCCAGCCACCAGCTCTGGAGAGCAATTTAACAGAATATAACCTTGCTTGTGCTTGTATTTCTGACATAGATAGGAGTGAGAAGAGTAGCCTCACCTTACCTTGGATATATTGGTACCTGGATAGTCCATGTAACAAACAAGTTTTTAAATTTCCCTCAAAGATCTGATCTGGAGGAACACTACTATTCAGTGCAGAGCTGCACATTCACTTTTAAGTTTTATAGCAGTTGTATTACTTACTTAAGTAAGGCTGTATTCATCCTAGCTGCTAATGGAACCTTTGGAGTGAGCATTTGAATTAAAAATTGGTTTGTTTATTTGGTTGCTTTTTAAATCATCTAGCGACTAAGAGATTGTATATCTATTACAAAGTGCTGCTTTTCTGCTTTCTTCATTGGAAGTTATTTGCACATTTTAACTCAGCATAAATAATTGTTTCAGTCAGGTCACGGCCTTCAGAGTTCAGATGGCTGTCAGCGTTCCAGCCGAATGGCATCTGCGCTTACATCCTGCTTCGAGGGGAAATGCAAACAATCATGCTGCTTCAGGAACAAAAATCTCAATATTTATGTTAAAATCACTTTTGATTAAAAGCCAGTTATGCTGAAGATGATGCAAATATTTCCTGCTTTTGTTTGGGCAAATACGGAGATAAAAGACCTGAATCTAAACCCACTTTTCTGCTCCTCATTGAACTGTCTGTAGTTTTGAAATTATAGCTGCTCTATAACCCTAATCAGCCACTACAGGATGCCAGAATGTGAGACTAAACCAAGTAAGTATGCAAAGGCAGTGACTGTTAGATACCTCTGAACTGTCACCAACTTGGGCAGTGTTAGGGGCTCCTAGCTGATTGTGTACTCAATGACATTTGATATTTTGTACAATCTGCAGTACAATCTTAAATCTGCAAATGATTCAATTTTGCAGGGGCACCCAGTTCTAAGGTTCTTGACCCCTTTTTTAACATTGTTTGGGAACCTGGAAATTTTCATTGGCTTTATGAAGATTCCATGTAATACAGTTCAAACAGAAGAGGCAAATGAAAAACATAGTTTGGGATGGCATCTGCATGAGATTTGAGGTGGATCTACTTGGGTGAATAGCAGGTAGCATTCAAGTAACATGCAAGATTTATAGTTTTGTTCTCTCTTCACTTAAACAGGGTTGAAATTCACTCTTACACACAAGGGTTCCCTGTGTGTATGTGATGAAGCTGTATATTAACATGTGGTAAAGCCATACCTAATAATAAGATAAGGTTAAGATACCAATATCATTATTCTCAGAACATTGTTCATAAAATAATGTAATTTTAATATATCTGGAAATAATTAAAGAAACCATTCATCTCTACATTAAAAAAATACCCACTTGAGTACATCATAGATGTACTTGAATGCAGAAGTCCCTTTAAGTAAATTATTACAAACAGGAATGAATTTAAGCATAGATTGTGACTCAGACTCAAACAATACATTCCTTAGTGCCCAGTGTTCCACTGTTCATGAATAAACATAACATGCACAGTATGATGCCACAAGGGAAAAATGATATAAGAAGAAAAGTTCCTCCTGCAAAATAAATGCCCTGTAAAGTAAAATAAACACAAGACAGCAAATGGAAGAAATAAAAAAATAAGCAAACTACAAGGCTATGGACTCATTGAATCAAGCAGACACGTGAGGCATCCTATTCTGTTTACACTTTCATAGCATGATATTAATCAAGCTATCTATGTATCTATCACAGCATTTCTATTGTTTTTTCCCAAGTTTTTTATATTTAGATCAGAAATGAGGGCTACTGTTTTAAAAAAATATAAAAAATTATGTATTTATTTTTTTCAGAATCTGTTTGTACTTCCCACCTTGGTCAGCTCTGTTTGCCATTGTAGGTTAAAAGAGTAAAACAGTAAAAGAGATGTACTAAGTTTTTATTTCTCTGATTACCTCCTTCTCATGCCTATCCTAGTGAGCCAAGTTTGAATTCTTAATACAGGGCGTTCAACAATCTGTAAAAAAGTTCACTGAGAGCAAAAGAGAGCAAGAGAAGGATAAAACAGAACCCTTGGCAGAAAGCCTTTTTTGTAGGTAGTTCATACACATACTAATTTCTAATGTACCATTCGTGATTCTCAGAGACGGATCAAACTTGAAAGAAGATTGAATTCAAGTGCTATGTTTGCTGCTTGAACTGAACGTATCGCATGGCTCTTATCATCTTCAAAGGTTGCCTCCTACTTTATGAATAATGAGTCCTTAAAGCAATGTTGTCAAAACACAAATGCAAGTCAGGCATCACTATGCACAATTATAATTGTTGAAAGAAGACACAAGTAGTAAAGGGCAGAGGTGGCTTTCCCAACCCCCCAAAAAAAAGAAATAATATTTCCAGAGCCCAGGGATAAACTTTGGTCCAAGCAACAATTAGACATTTTAATCCAATTATTCCAATTATAATAAATCTTTCTAATTAAAATTGAATATAAATTGGAATCTTACATTGAAATATACTCAAACTTCATAGTGTTCAAAAGTTATTTGAATATTAATGCAGACTTAGACATCTCAGGACCTTCTCTGACAATATTAAGAGGATTTCAAGCCATATTGGTGAGCATGATCTCATCTTCTCATATTTATTTTTGAAGCACTTCAACTTGGCACTACATGTTAATGTGTACAGTATTTGTATTGCCTATTAATGAATAGCTCTAGGCAACAATGGTTAAACATAATTTTTCAAGATTTTCCCTGTAATTATTTTATTTTTCACTTGTAAAATGTTTTTTTCTAAAAAGTTAAAGGCTTAAAGTGAAATCAGTACATTTGCCACTCTGCAGGACAGTAAAAAAGTTAAGGGGGTAGATAATAATAATAATAAAAATAATAATAAAAAAAAACAGGTTGGAAGAGAACTTCAAGATCATCGTGTCCAATCCATCAACCAATCCAACCCACCTAAATAACTACACCATGGCACCAAGCACCCTATCAAGTCTCCTCCTGAATACCTCCAATGATGGTGACAACACCACCTCCCCAGGCAACCCATTCCAATGGGCAATCACTCTCTCTGTATAGAACTTCTTCCTAACATCCAACCTGAACCTCCCCTGGCACAGCTTGAGACTGTGTCCTCTTGTTCTGGTACTGGCTGCCTGGGAGAAGAGAGCAACATCCACCTGTCTACAGCCTCCCTTCAGGTAGTTGTAGAGAGCAATAAGGTCACCCCTGACTCTCCTCCTCTCCAGGCTAAGCAACACCAGCTCCCTCAGTCTCTCCTCATAGGGCTTGTGTTCCAAACCCCTCACCAACTTCGTTGCCCTTCTCTGTACTCGTTCCAGCAAGTCAACATCCTTCCTAAACTGAGGGGCCCAGAACTGGACACAGTACTCAAAGTGCGGCCTAACCAGTGCAGTGTACAGAGGCAGAATGACCTCCCTTCTCCTGCTGGCTGGGCACATTGCAGGTTCACGTTCAGCCTACCATCGACCAGTACCCCCAGGTCCCTCTCTGCCTGGCTGCTCTCCAGCCACTCTGACCCCAGCCTGTAGCACTGCATGGGGTTGTTGTGGCCAATGTGCGTAACCCAGCACTTGGATGTGTTAAATCTCATGCCGTTGGATTCTGCCCATCTCTCCAGCCTGTCGAGGTCCCTCTGCAGAGCCTTGGTGTATCCAGGAACTCAATTTACCATTCAACTTCAGTGAGATCTGGGATCCTAAATTCCTTTGTAGGTCTTGACCAGAGGTCTTGTTCATGTACACAAATTTAGAATGCAGAATCAATCACTTATAAACAGCATTTTTGTATTTCTGTGCTCTGTCCAGTAATACAGGGCTCCTGAACTGGAACTTACACAGCTATTAAATATTAAGGGGGTGTAGGTGCTCAATCTATGCAAAACCATAATTTTTAAACTCTCCTTCACATAAGTACACGTTTACTTTCAATTAACCTGAGAACTCTATCTTATATGACTCCAATAAACCACCATTTCTAATAATTAATATTGCTTTAAACATAATTTTCCTGCTCTAAAATTAAGCAAGATTTCAGAGGCATTAAATTTAAAATTAACAGCCTGGTCTTAGAAAAGGAGAATTAATTTTTCTGTTCAAGAGTTTTAGAACAGTGGTATCGTAAGAACTAGAAGGAAGAAGTTAGATAAACTAATAGGATGTGAAAAACTGAACTCATACAATGTACAGTAGTTTTCATCTTGTTAAATTAAAAATAATTTAACATTTACAAAATAGCATTCAACAGAAGAAAAGTCTGCATATACAGCAGAAGGACAGTAAATGATTTGAGATTAAGCCCTTTGATATTTTACCTTGCTCTGTTCAAATGTTGGTCAAGGGCTATGGTGACTTTCAAGATGTTGGATCTAATATGTATCTGGATGATATTTTGAGTAGTTCAGTGGGAGGGACCTTTTCCTGCCTCGTGCATGCCATTGCGTGGCTTATCCAAATTAGATCCGCCCTATATGGATTGTACCCAGTTTCAAACTGCAGATCCCTTTGAGTGTATTCTGTCAGATTCTATTTGGGGGATAAAAAAAATATATAAAAAGAAAGAAAGAAAATAAAAATGTGTATAAGCAGAATGGCCTTTATTAAGATTCACATCAAATAGACTATTCACCCTGGTTACTTCAAATGCTTGCAACAACCTGAGGCAGCTTCTGGGTAACCCTGAATTTGAGATGGGAAATAACACTGTTAAACATACTTGAGCAGCTTAAATAAGCAGGCAGTCAAACTGTGCAAATCAGAGAGAATATAAAAAACAAATGAACTTACTCATCTTGGTTCTGCCTAGGTAGCTGCTGCATAACAGATATTTAAGAATACTCAACTGAACTTCCTTCTAGTACATTAGAATAGAATAATAGAATAATAAACCAGGGTGGAAGAGAACTTCAAGATCATCGTGTCCAACCAATCAACCAATCCAACCCACCCAAACAACTAAACCATGGCACCAAGCACCCCATCAAGTCTCCTCCTGAACACCTCCAATGATGGTGACTCCACCACCTCCCCAGGCAGCCCATTCCAATGGGCAATCACTCTCTCTGTATAGAACTTCTTCCTAACATCCAGCCTAAAACTCCCCTGGTGCAGCCTGAGACTGTGTCCTCTTCCTCTGCTACTGGCTGCCTGGGAGAAGAGACCAACATCCACGTGCCTACAACTTCCCTTCAGGTACATCCCTTTAGGCACATCAGAGCCAAGCCTAACTCTCCTGGAGTGCCTGGCAAGTGTTAACTGACAAGAGCTTGGAGTGGTGAATCTTTAAGGAAATGAAGGACAGCAGGTAGCCTATCACTGCATTTACATTAAACAATATCAAACGTTTGTGTTGGGTCCATCAGATGCCTCCCCAATGGACTTTAAAACACTAACTAAAGCATTAGGAAACCATCTCATAACTTCTTTGTTAGTCTCAATTTACACTTAGTCCAAGGAAATGTTTGCAGAATGGAGAAGCTGTATATGCTGCTTGTCTGCTTTAAAGAAATGGTGTGGTGGGTGGAAGGGTAAGGCCGAGAAGCCTCCTCCCTTCCCCCTTGTAAGGTAAAAGGGAAAAAAAAAATTGAAGGGAAAGGAAAAAAAAACTCGCAAGCTGAATTAGCAAAGCAGTGGAGCTATATTTACAAAGCAATGTAGGGTTTGCAGGGGATTATTTACAAATTTACAATATCTACAATATATACAAAGATATACAACAGAGTAACACAGAAATGAGAGTAAACCCCTCGGCAGAGAGGCGTCCCCCACCTCCGCTCTCCCCTCTCTCCCCCCCTTTCCCCAGAATGGGATAGAAAGAGAAAGGAAAGAGAGGAAAAAAAAGTTAGAAGCAGCTCGTGTTAATTGCAAGGGAGTTAGTATACAGGCCTGTTATCTGGTTTTCAAGGCCGAGGCCTTGGCAGAAAGCCCAGCACAGGCAAAGCTGCTGCACGAAGCAAAGACGGAAGCAAGACTGACAGAAAAGTGCTGGAAATGTCCACTTCACTCCCACTTCAGAAGGTGCTTCCTCCCACTCGTCCAATGAAATTAGTTTAGACTATTCCTTCCGTTTACCAACTTCCGTCCACCATGTTCCCTTTCTTAAGGGGGCAACGTCAACCAGCCACAAATGGACAGTAAAAAATAATAAGCATCACACAGTGTGTTCTATTCTTTATTTTTCTAATTTCTAATTTTGTTGCTATTTCCAGCATGCTGATAATTTGAATTTTTATGTGCTCCTGAAAGAACAATTAAAATTACTTTATGTGAGATCTCAGTAGAGAAGAACAAGAAATTACTAGTTGGCCAAATAGATTAACATTGAATAACTATGAAAGTCAAAAGATAAATGCTTAGAAATACTTTCCACAGAGTTCTTGGTCTTTCTGCCGTTTTGCTGAGATTTTTTTTTTTTATTATTATTATTTTACTTTGAAAATAATCTTCTGAACTTTAAAGTTAATAACAATTTCTAGTTTTAATTTAGACTTAAGAAAAAAAAAGCTTAAGAAGAGCAACAAAATTACTGCTTATAAAGACACAAGGAAGAATGAATAAGTAAGGGTTTGTACCTTATTAGCCTTATAGCTTATATTCTTGATATAAAGAGATTGACAAGATGGAGAGGGATAAAAAAAAAAGAAGGGCAAAACCTCTGTATTAAATGATTAGTACTTAAATACTGGAAGTAGTTTTCTATGAAGTTGCATATCTCAAACATGATAAATGGGACTGTGATGGAGCAGTGTCCTGTCTGTCATAAGACACACAAAACAGTAATAATAGAATACCAAGAATATTCATTTGCACCCCACAAATGCCTCTCAGCCTGAGTTAGAATGAATTGGTTTTGACAGTGAGCAGGTAGTCTTTTGATGGAGCTGTAAGAGAATAGTCTATACCCAACACAAGGCAGTAAAACTATGTGATTGCCCATTGGAATGGGCTGCCTGAGGAGGTGGTGGAGTCACCATCATTGGAGGTGTTCAGGAGGAGACTTGATGGGGTGCTTGACGTCATGGTTTAGTTGTTTGGGTGGGTTGGATTGGTTGATGAGTTGGACGCGATGATCTTGAAGGCCTCTTCCAACCTGGTTTATTCTAAATAAATCCTAAAAATAAATTCTAAATAAACATATAAACATTTTTTTCCCTCTGATTTTCTGGGCAAAACAGGTGGATGTAAATGTTCCACCAAAGAATGGGCTGCAAAGAGACAGTCAAATCAGGGCAGGGTTTATGCAGGCTGCACAGGAATCCAGCTCTTCTGCACCCAGCCTCCATCAATCTGCAGGTCTGGGCACCACTCCTATGTAGAAACGGTGGCAATTATTATCCCATTTCTCCTTGTTTTGTAAACAGGCAGAAGCACAGTAAAATCAGAAGATGACAAAGAACTTTCATTTCAGGTTCCTCTGCCAAATGCTCAATTTGCAGATGACTGCAGTTGCTATAGCTGTGGTTAATTGAAAAGATAGGGGGGAAAACTGTGTGTGTGTGTATATAAATACCTGCATATATAAGGGGAAGAGAAAGGAAAATTAATAAAAGCTTACCTTTTGTATTTAGGAACTTTATAATTGATGTAATTAAGCAGCATAAAAATACTAAAAAACACCCCACACCAAAAAAACCCACCACAAAACAAACCAAAAAAAACCAACAAAACATAACCAAAACCCCAACAAAACACCAAAACCAAAATTACTCATCATGGAATAACCTGGATGAAGGGATTATTCATTCTTAATTAACCTTCCTATATTTTGTTAGTGATGGTATAAAAAAAACCCAAAATCAAGGCCCAGCACTAGAATCACAACCTTATCTTTACGTACGTATAGATTATCTATTAGAAAGTAGATTATTATGGACCATAGGATGCCCCAAAACCCTGATCATTAGACAGGGACTCAGGACTTGCTTGAGTTCTCCATCAGCTCAAGGACACGGATTGCATTTGTGTATGAATGGGAATGGAATGAAGTTGGAGGTGGGGAGATTCAGGCTGAATTTGAGGAGGAAGTTCTTCACCATGACAGTGGTGAAGCCCTGGAATGGGTTGTCCAGGGAGGTGGTTGAGGCCCCATCCCTGGAGGTGTTTAAGAGCAGGCTGGATGAGGCTCTGGCCAGCCTGATCTAGTGTGGGGTGTCCTTGCCCATGGCAGGGGGGTTGGAACTAGATGATCCTTGTGGTCCCTTCCAACCCTGACTGATACTATGATGCTATGAAACTGGGTTCAGGGAGCAGCCTGGGAAATGAAGAGCTGGTTTCATGATGTATCAGCATTTGCTTATTCTTTATATAGTTTACCATATGGCAAAATTTGTTTTCTTCCCCTCATATTCTCTGTATTGACATTATTTTCCACAAAATGATGAAAAGCATAAATAAAATATTCTTGGCTGCAAGCCTCCTCCATTGAAATCTGTATGAGAGGGGTAGGGTTTTATTTATTTTTTTTCATGTACTTGGAGTATAAAATCTGAAGATTACTCAGGATGCCCTATTTTGATAAGTGTTCTCTTCATTCACACTGCTGCAACACAGAAGCTGCAACAGAGAAGCAATTGCATTGTATCTCCTTCCTGATAGACACCCTTTTTCCCTTTTTTTCAAACTAGTAACCTTAGAATGCAAGTTGTTCAAATCACTTCTATTATACAGAGTGTATTCAATATAGCATAGAAATGTTTGCCTACTAAAGGCTCTTTTATAATGGCTTGTATTGACTTTGCTGTTTTTAAACTAAATATCAACCATAAGGTAAGAGTGGGAAGGAACAGATGGAGAGTTCATTTCTCAAAATGTATTGGAATCAAAATACATTCTTTAAGATTCATGTCCAAATGTGGCCCTGGGAAATTATAAATGATATCTCTAAACTGTTTTTGTAGTGGTGTTTCTGATACACTGTTATCATAATGGTTGTGTAACAAAGATAATGAAATCCTGTGCACTATTATTGTAATGGATAAAACTGTTGTCTTAAGCAAGGAAAGGGGACTGTGTTTCAAAGAGGAACCATTTTAAAGAGAGTAACCACAATAGCTTCCACAATCTATCAGTGTGACTATTAATATTTTATGTCATTAATCTTGTTGCCACTGTGTGTACCTGTGTATCTGTATGATATACCTAACATATTAACAGCTTCCACAATAACAGCCTTACAAGAGTATTTATTAACAAGTCTTTCACCTCATCTTGGCTCAGATACCTTCATCTTACCATCTACAACTCATATCTTAAGTACCTTAGACTCTTTTTGTAGCCAATGGATAGAAACAAGAATAGGATAGGATAGGATAGGATAGGATAGGATAGGATAGGATAGGATAGGATAGGATAGGATAGGATAGGAAATTAGAATAGAAAAGAATAGAAAAGAATAGAAAAGAATAGAATAGAATAGAATAGAATAGAATAGAATAGAATAGAATAGAATAGAATAGAATAGAATAGAATAGAATAGAATAGACCAGGTTGGAAAAGACCTTTGAGATCATCGAGTCCAGCCTATCACCCAACATTATCTAATCAACTAAACCATGGCAACAAGCAGCCCATCCAGTCACTTCCTAAACACCTCCAGTGATGGTGACTCCACTACCTCCCTGGGCAGCCCATTCCAATAGCCAATCAGGATTTTGATCCTTATCTATTTCATGTTTGTAAACATTAGGATCATGTGTTGCATATACAGTGCTAGTTTGAGTCCTTTGCCTCTGAAGGAAGCCTTGATTAAAAGGTCAAGTATACACATTTACAGGCAGATGTGTGCTAGATCAGATGAATCTGAACTTCTGCATCACTAGAGAAAGCCTTTGATTAGAAAATGGAAGAATGTGTGAGCCTTTGCTAAAAAAGGACCAGCCTCCAACAGCACATAAAAGAATTTTTTTTTCCTTTTACTCTGTAAACAATTCCTATTTGTGGAAACATTTAACTTACAGAAACTGATCTATAAAACCTGGGAGCTCAGAGGCAGTAATTTTTGCAATGAATGGTGCATTTATCACAGAAATGGAGCAAATAGTTTTTGGCATCATATTGGTGCATTGAAGGATACTGGCCAGTTATTTATTTCATTTTTATCCAACAGGAGACTGAAGGAAAAGCATTGCTATTAGTAAAGTTAAATGCAGAGACCATTTATGTGTTCCTCCAACCAAGAGGGCCAATGGCAACCTGGCCTGTATCAGGAACAGTGTGGCCAGCAGGAGCAGGGAGGTTATTCTGCCCCTCTACACTGCACTGGTTAGGCCACACCTTGAGTACTGTGTCCAGTTCTGGGCCCCTCAGTTTAGGAAGGATGTTGACTTGCTGGAATGTGTCCAGAGAAGGGCAACAAAGTTGGTGAGAGGTTTGGAACACATGTCCTATGAGGAGAGATTGAGGGAGCTGGGGTTGTTTAGCCTGGAGAAAAGGAGGCTCAGGGGTAACCTTATTGCTTTCTACAACTACCTGAAGGGAGATTGTAGACAGGCAGATGTTGGTCTCTTCTCCCAGGCAAACAGCACCAGAACAAGAGGACACAGTCTCAGGCTGCACCAAGGGAGGTTTAGGTTGGATGTTAGGAAGAAATTCTACACAGAGAGAGTGATTGCCCATTGGAATGGGCTGTCCGGGGAGGTGGTGGAGTCACCATCATTGGAGGTATTCAGGAGGAGACTTGACAGGGTGCTTGGTTGCATGGTTTAATTGATTAGGTGGTGTTGGATGATAGGTTGGATGCAATGATCTTGAAGGTCTCTTCCAACCTGGTCTGGTCTATTCTATTCTATTCTATTCTATTCTATTCTATTCTATTCTAACCACTGGAAATAATTATATGAATTTGGTATTCAACTGTCTGGTTGCTTCTGACAACTTATGCAGTCAATGTCCAAAAGCGTCTTCCAGTAATCTTTAGCATGGGAAATACTCTGCACCAAACTGAATAACTGGTGGTCAAGTATTAAAAAAACCCAAACCATTATATTTAAATTTTATTACACTTTACTTGTATACAGGGTTGGTACAAAGTAGAGATGTGACTGAGTGGGAGTTTTTTACCTTTCTTCTTTAATGTGAAAATGTTGCAATTTATTACTTTTAAATCTTTGGGTTTTGCATTGGACTAGAAGCAAGGCTGCTTACAGAGAAATCAGAGGAATTTAATATATGTTAAAAAAATAACTGAGAAGAGGTTCCTACTCCTCCCCTGCAATTCAGGAGACAGCATCTTGTAGAAACTTCCAAGGTACTGGGAAACTATACTGACTTGTTTCAGCATAACTTGGATACACCTCCTTGGTTCCTGGATGCCTGTCAGCTAGAAGTTAAGCAGTGAATATACAGCTTTCTAGCTGGCACACAGCATGGCTATAAGGTGCGAAGGGCTGCCAGCAGTCCTGCAGGTCGTCTGTGCTGTGTGAGCCTTGCTCACCACTGGCACACTCTGCAAACAGAAGAAACTCAGGTTCACATCTAAAGGCTCTGCACAAAGTAGCTGTTTGCATTGCAGAGTAAGAGGTCTGACTGCTGGAAAATTCAAGTCTCTTATGTTCCAGTTATGATCAGCAAACCTAACAAGTTCTGAGATTATTTTTTTTTATGAAATAGATCCATTTCCCAGAAATCATTCATTCCCGTGATAAACATTGTTAATTAAAGAAGTACCTCAGCAAAATTCCTGACCAGCCATACTAGCCAACAGGCTTTAACCAGACTTTGTAGTGATAACTTTGTAAATTAATTTTTTTCATTTTAATTTACAATATGTTTTGTTATATGCAAGGAACAAAAGATGAGGTCTCCTGCAGTTAATTTAGCACCTGTACATTCTCAGAAATGATAATGAAACACTACACAATTCAGCCTTTATAGGGCAGTGAATTCTAATCTTGTTGGGGTGGTTCTTTAATTAAAATGTCTATTAACTTTTCTGGAGTTAATGCAATTATGGATTTATTGCTTCTTGCCATTCTAGGAATTTATTTATTTTATTTTTTTTTTATGGACCAATAATATTTAATTTACAAAATCTTACCTTAGGAAAAGAACAGTTCAACTGAGTAACATACACCTATAAAACTATCCACTTTCAGAAATAAAGTATTTGTTTAACAGTTCTGAATAAGCAACATGTAATAAAAGGCTTTTTACATTATGTCCTGGATTTACAATCCTCCTTTACATGTTAAAGAACCATATTATAAATTTATTTTACATCACTGTGTACATTTTATCACATCTTTCCATAAGTCTAGAGTACTTTCAGGACACTTTCCTTCACATAGTATGTTCTATCTATTTAATTTGTAAGTGTTCATAGAACTTTCATATTTAAGTTTCCTTTCTTTCGATGAGGGTAATACACTGACACTACCAAACAGGTATTAAGGTAATCTCAATTAGTATTTCTTGGTTCCTTGTCTTAAGAAATCTTCAACATTTTCTTTTGCCTATATACATTACCTTGCTATAAAACACTGACCAAAAAGAGGTAGTAGTGAAAAAAATTAGTAAATGACTGTGCAATTCCCTTCCAGGATGGGGAGGCAGACATCACAAGAACTGAACAGAAGCATGTCTGAGATCTTACACAGAGTGTGCAGTGTGACCCGGTAATCCACTTGTGACCCGGTAATCCCCTTGTGACCCAATGTTTACTGCTAATGCTTTCTACCATATCACTGGAGTTAGAAATGCATGTGTTAAACCATTGCCTTTCCAGATATTTATAGCTCCCCACTTGCAGTTAATGCATTTTGTATTAGCCCTCAGTGTGAAGAAATCATAGCTCTGTATACCAAGGGATAAACTCCAACTTAGATTACTAGAAAACAGCATCTGGAGACTTAGGGATATTCACTGAGATGCCAATTCTATTGCCTTTCCCCTAGTAAATGGAGTTTTCATCGTATTTCTACCCAGACTTTGGTTTTCTTTTTTAAAATGTGGTTTGAGACAAAAAAGGTGGAAAAGTAAAGCTCTCAAACACGTCAAAGGCTTGACCCATTAGAACAGTCAAGACAGAAAATTATTTCACATAAGCTTTTAATAAAAGTCCCGAGAGTGAATTGCACTGGTTTATGAGTACAACTTTGTCCTGTTACAAGTTTTAGCACAATATAAATATCAAGTTGTGCAATACAATATACATGTCATGGTTATACTGCTAGTCAGAAGTATAAGGTTACACAGACTTATGGAACCATTGCCCAACAATACAAAATTAAATGCTTGAATACCTCTAAGGCAGTCCAGCAAAGAGTGCTTGATCTGATGTGTACTGAGGGTGGAGGTGGAAAGACAAATAAGTAGGTGCATTTTGTGACCATAAATAGTAGTTCTTTCACTTTATTAAAATCATGTTCCAGATAAGGCAATATGATGACTCAGATAAGGCAATATGATGACTCCGATAAGACAATATGATGATTCACAACATTATGCATTGTGTTGTGTAGTTGTAGAGATTTGGGACAAGAAATTATTTTTTAAGGACAATTAGAGTTTTGGCCATTTCAGGAATCACACGTTTTAAAAGTTGTGTATTAATTAGAAAAGTAAAGTGTCAGCTAAGTCTTTGTTAATTGCTATGCTCTGACTGCAGAGAGAAAATTATTTGTTGTTTCCTTTTCCTGTTTTTATAAAGGCTGAAATGGCAGAAACTTCTGCTAAGGAAAAATCAGCAACAAAGAAAACAGCATCTGTAAAACAGAGAGTTTTCAACAATTGTGCAAAATGACAACATCTTGGTTTTGCTCTTAAGAAGAGAGCTAAAAGCTGCTTTAGGATTCTGGCAATGGAATTACCTGCTTAGCCTGGAGAGGAGGAGACTCAGGGGTGACCTTATTGCTCTCCACAGCTCCCTGAAAGGAAGTTGTAGACAGGCAGATGTTGTTCTCTTCTCCCAGGCAGCCAGTACCAGAACAAGAGGACACAGTCTCAGGCTGTGCCAGGGGAGGTTTAGGCTGGATGTTAGGAAGAAATTCTATACAGAGAGAGTGATTGCCCATTGGAATGGGCTGCCCGAGGAGGTGGTGGAGTCACCATCATTGGAGGTGTTCAGGAGGAGACTTGATGGGGTGCTTGGTGTCGTTGTTTAGGTCAGTTGGATTGGTTGATGGGTTGGACACGATGATCTTGAAGGTTCTGTTCTGGTCTATTCTATTCTATTCTATTCTATTCTATTCTAGTCTAGTCTAGTCTAGTCTAGTCTAGTCTAGTCTATTCTATTCTATTCTATTCTATTCCATCCTGAAGTGGAACATTCTCAGGTCTTTCCATATCAGAGGAATGGAAGCAGAAGTTGCAGAATTTCCCTGCACCAAAGTCTCTAAATTCATAGTCAGGGAAAAAGTTTTTAACTCTTCCCATTGAGGATGGGCAGAGGAACACTGCCTCATTTGATGTCTTACTGGTGGCTTTGAAATATTGTCTAGCTTGAATGGATAGGAGAGTGGTCATGTTTGGGTGTCTATTCTAATACAGGAATGTTGGAGATTACATGAGATCAGGTACAGGAATCTTAAGGCCATGTCTCTGTTAACAGCTATTTATTAAAGTAGCATATTCTGCAATAGTTCTACAAGACTGTGTGATACACATCAGGACTTTCTAAAGTGGTGTAGCATCCACAAAGGAATCTTAAAATAGTCTCACAGTCCATGTAAGCTGAAGGACAGTAATTAGTTTACCACTACTTATATTGAATACCACTGCTGAATCTCTGTGTTGCCCAGGAACACTTTTCCTGCAAAGACATTTATCTTTTCAACCTGCTCTATAATAGCTCAGGAAGTTGATATTCAATACAGTCCATAAGAACAAGCTGATTTGAAATTAAAAAATTGATTAAACTTGGTAGAAAAGGTAGCTTAAAGATGAATGGATTACAATAGACAGCTACAGTGATCCCATTCTTCTGTTTATCTTTGTTTCAAGCTGTAGCTAAATCAAGATAAGAAGCAGAAACAATTTCTCTTTTTTATTTATAAAAACCTTTTAATTACTCTAATAGACACAGATGAGCATTGACTGCTGCCTTTCATTGTGAGTTAGGAGGAAGCTTGGAAACACAAACCAATTTTGTTTCAGCTCTGAAACATGGCTGACCTTAGCTTCTCTGTTCAATGTAAACAAACTCCAGTAGGAAACATTGCTAAAGTAGACAGAAAAGGAGGACCAGTTGCATGCACAATGCTGTTTCTCTTCTCTCTAACTTCATTTTACTGATAATGGTGGAAACCAAGTACCTAATAGTTCAGACGTTACTTAGAAAGCATCCAACAAAAAGTGCTCGTGCAGGCCTTTTCTAACATTGTAGTTTAAGACTGAGACAAATATACAGATAATGCATTGCTAAGTGGTAAAAAGTCTTATGCCATTATTCTTAGCTTAGAGTACTCATAAGGGTTTGGTGTATTATCAGCTAGACAATCTAATAATCCTTTCCATCACTAATTGTATAGATCTGGATTCTGGTTTTATATACCTCAATAGAAATGTGGACTATTTCAATACATATGAGGCTGCCAAAGGTGTACAATAGAATCTAGTTACCCATGGATGATATTGGAGCAGCCACCAACCCTCTTCCTACCTAACCAGGGGGCCACAAGACCCCCTGGCCTTTATCCCTATCCCAGTCACCTGGTAGGTACCACGAGGACTCACCATTGAAGAGAAGAGGATCCCTCAGCCCAGATGGGCTCAGCTTGGAGTTTCTGCCTTTCTTGGGGGGGATTAAAAAGACAGAGAGGGTAAAATGGCCATACCTTAGTTGGGAGGAGACTCCAACAGAGCCCAGGTGCTCTGGGATTTGAGGTGAAAAAGAGGGAAAATGGGGCAGATGGGGTCAAAAAAAGGCAGACTGTGAAACCAGTGTCATTGAGAAAGAATGGAGATTAAAATAATATTCAAATGTGAATTATTGACTTGTAGTGATTGCTAGATGCTTGCTCTGGCTATCTTCAGGATGTTCCACTACTCTTGGATGTTAGATAATTTATTGACAAACCCAAACATGATTTTGATAAGCCAATATTAAGTTCAATAAACAAACCAACCCACACAGCTTCTGCTAAGGTAATTGTATAGCTATCATCTCATCAAACTCTTGATCTCAACCAGGGATGGGGGGGTGGGGTTTGGGGACTCTTTTTCTGCCCATCTGTGTGTGGAGGAGGGGGCTTGTTTCTGAGAACAGGCTGTGTGAAGCCAGTACACTGCTGGGCTGAAGAGGAGCTAATGAGTTTAGCCAGCAGAGCTGAACAGGAACAGTCCATAGCACAAGGAACTCTGTGGCTTCTCCTGTGTGAGTGTGGGGACAGTCTGAGTATGAGATGGAAACACTTTGCTCTCCAAGCACAAAGGCATGAGTTACAAAGAAAAGGAAAGAGTTCTTCCAGCAGGAGAGCTGTACTGGTCTTCCATGAGTGGTTCTTTGGTCTTAGGACATGGGCTTCAGATCCAAATTTGAGTAGGCGTAAATCTCAAGAGCTGCCTGTATTGGAGGCTGAAGTAAGCATAACTGGCAATGAGTGGGAAAAGCAACCTTTTAGAATCATAGCATCATTAAGGCTGGAAAAGTCCTCTTATACCATTGAGTCCAACCAAAACCCAACTGCCACAACCACTAAACTGTGTCCTCAAGTGCCACAAGCAAACAAAAGGGACTTCAAGACACTGGGAAAACTAGTTGATGAATCAGGGGTACAGGTAATTTTTTCATCAACATCCTTAGTTACAGGAAGGAATACTGAAAGGCACAGGAAAGCAGATGTAATTAACAAGTGGCTCAGCAGCTGGTGTCACCAACAGAGTTTGGGGTTTTTCGATCTTGGGAAACTTTCTGTGGCACC
The DNA here is from genome assembly GCF_026170545.1 of Melanerpes formicivorus. NCBI lineage: Eukaryota > Metazoa > Chordata > Aves > Piciformes > Picidae > Melanerpes > Melanerpes formicivorus. The sequence continues at coordinate 7,238,390 of NW_027142354.1, forward strand.
AGGTCCACTAGTAACAGATGGAGTACATCTGTCCAAGAGGGGGAGAAAAATCCTAGCACATGAGAATAACCTATCCCACAGAGGGAAAAGAGTTTTAGAGGGGGGGGGGTTGAAACTAGTACCCACAGACAGGAGTCTGAGGGTGGTAAGATGGAGTCAGGGGTGAAACCAACAGCCCAGCTGAAGTACATGCAAAAGACATCCAGCCTACAAGTTACAAAAAGCTTATCCTAAAGAACTGATGACAAAAAGAGAAATCTCTATTAAAATTAGGAATTATTCTCTTTATGCAAAAGAGATGAACATTATCTGCATCATTCCACCTTAATAATCAGACTATTTTTTAACGGGTGTCTGAGCTAAGTAATTGTTTACAGACTAGACAGTTATACTTATTTTATCATATATAGGACAGGTCAGAAAAATGTTAACTAATTTGCTCTTTTTCTTTTTACATAAAGCATATCAAAAGGAAATTCCTATATCAGTGACTTACAAGAAAAATAGTCTAGTTTACTTCACTATGAAGTCATTTCTGTATAGTAAGAAGCACACAAAAACTCCATAAGATCTAAATTTTCCTCTTTTTCAGTAGCACTCTTCAGACTTTTTAGCTGTTTCTTGACAGTAGTTCATCTTAAATATTAAGGGAAAGGTCTTGGAAGATAGGTGGTTTACAGGCCAAACAAGATGCTTATCTTTATTCTTCAGAATGCTTTAGACTTTTTTTTGGGCTGAGAATGGTTCAGGAGCTCTACTTGTATTACATCCATGGTGACCATTTCAACTATAAACCAGATTGATAGCACAGCTTCTGAGAGCTCATTGAAGGTTTCTTCCCAGGGGCTATGGAAAACATCTAGTTCTCAGGCTAGGATAGCACTAATTCCTAAATTATTCTTATTTCATTGTAATTTCATATTTTTGTCCTGCAGAGCATAAATTGTGCATTCTAAAAGGACTAATTTCTCCTGGGACTCCTGTCCTGCTCAATTTCATATCTGATCTCTAATAATTGCTCTCATGCTATTATTATGTGTCATGTCTTGTATTTTTACATAAAATTTATATATGCTTAAATTGTTTTCCAAAAATTCTGCCACTTTTCTCCTGCTTACCTTGTTTCTGAGGAGAGGAGGAACCAGAACTTATGTCCACTTGTTGTTTTCTTATTGGTTACATTATTGAGCTACTTAGAGTGGAAATTGCCTGAATGGTAGTAATTTAAATATAAGCTAAGCATTTTAGGCTCATCTTACAGTTAAAAGAAACTACTACTGGACCACAATTTATGTCATCTCTCTCAGACAACTGATTTACCTGAACCATTCTAGAGAAGTGCTTAGTTATCCCTATTGCCTATAAAAGGAACTGTGCTGGTTTGAGCCTTACATGGAGTCTAAAAGCCCAAATGGTAACAGAGATTCCTCCCCTCTCACTTTCCTGTTAAGATTAGAATTAGAATTAACCAGATTGGAAAAGACCTTTGAGATCATCAAGTCCAACCTATCATCCAACACCACCCAATCAAATAAACCATGTCACCATGCACCCCATCAAGTCTCTTCCTAAACACCTCCAGTGATGGCGACTCCACCACCTCCCTGGACAGCCCATTCCAATGGCAAATCACTCTTTCTGGGAAGAAATTCTTCCTAACATCCAGCCTAAACTTCCTGTGGCATAGCTTGAGACTGTGTCCTCTTTCTCTGGTGCTAGTTGCCTGGGTGAAGAGACCAACCCTCATCTAGGTACAACAAAATCAGGTAGGGAAAAGCAGAGGCCAATTCACAAAAGAAATAGTCAGGAATCGGTTTGGAAGTAAAAGAGGTAATTTTTTAACAAAAAATATGTATAGCAAGAATAGGGAGGGTTTACAATGGTAAGAGATAAGGATAAATAGGAAAATACCCAACACCAAGCCTGGATGGCCCTTTATTCCCTGGATGTGATTGGATTACAGTTCATTAGAAAGTGCATATTCAGCTTGGAACATAGGCCCCTGGTCAGTGCAGGAAGTAGAAGCAGCAGCAGATGACCTCTCTTGAGCAGGGGAAGCAAGGCAGTAAAAAATGTCTGCCCTTTTTATAGGCTTGGTGGACATGATGATGGACTGGAATGAATTACCTTTGATCCAGGGGACCCCTCCTCCTGGGATGGGGAAAATCAAGTCTCTCTCTGCCCACCTGGATCAAGTTTCTTTTGTCCACCTGGGGCTGGGTTCTTTCAGCCCGCTTCAAGGATGGGTACAACCCAGCACAGGAACATAGGCAGGTTAATTTTATGTAGGTTTTTTAAAAGTTCAGTTAGGTAAGGTTAAGACAACTCAGACTATGCACATTTAATCTTAAGGGCTCCATTTTCTGTGTCATACTTCAGGCAATCTTGCTTAGATATATAAATATTTAATAGAAATTATCACTTGTATGAGAAAAGAATAAGGCAGACAATTAAATTCTGAAACACAGAAATGTTCTGAGTGGGTCAGTCAGGACACCCACTGCTGCAAAACAGAAAACCTTGAAAAAAGGGGGAAAAAATTCCAAATCAGATTATCATAGAATGCACAGCTACAAAAATGTGCCTGTTTGTCAAAATAATAAAAGTTTGAAGCAGAACTGATCAAATACAGAAAGATTTTTGCTAAGTGCTGAAACAGTTGGAAAAGTATTTTTTCCTCCCAAGTCCTACTTTTAACTTCCTTTGATACAAGGTGGCACAAAGTCAAGAAAGAACTTGAAACAAGCTTCACATTAATATTTGAAAAAGGGCACCCAATGTGTTTGATGTGGCGCCCTTCATGCAAATCATGTAGTCTGAGAGAAATCCCAATAGGAAATACGATTCTTTCTTCTTAGCACTTGCTTTTTTTCCAGTTGATAATAATGAACTTTTCACACTCCCGTTGCAACCCCCCTGAGCTATACAGAAATGAAGTTATTACTCACTAGGTGCTGCCTATTTGGGTAGGATTTTTTTGTTGTGGTGGTTGCCTTTTATTGATTTCTTTTTGTTTTGTTATTGAAAGTACAATCTCAGTTTAACACGTATTTTGTACTTATTTTTCCCCAGGCTTCTGAATGATGGAACCCAGACATTTTATCAAAACAACAAAATACCTGCTCTCACCTAGGATTTTTTAATGTGAAGATGTATATACATGATAAAAAATGTCACGATGATATAACATTGAGTGTTGAGTTCAGCAGAGGAGGGTCTAGGTGTGGCTGAATATAAAGCAGAGCATAACTCTTAAATGTAATATGTTTGTTTTAAAATAAAAACCACTTAATTATGTAAATAATAGTAAGTTGCACCTCAGAGAATTTTCCAGACATTACCATGTAAAGTATGCAGGTCCACCCAAATTTCAGAGCACTGTAACAGTATTGATCACATTCCCTTCTCTTACTCTCATTTGTGCATACTTCATTCCCTTGTATAGCAACTAATATATCTCCCATATTACACAACCCACACACTTGTTAACACTTTCTGAAGGGACAGGAACCTTTCTCTACAGGTAATTTCTTGATTATACATTGAAAAATTTCATAGATAGATTCTGGTAATCGTTGAAAATAGAAATAAATGTCACATTCTCCCACCAACCCTAAGGGAAAAGGAGCCCTCAGAGTTTTCAGAAGGAAAAGGAAAAGGAAAAGGAAAAGGAAAAGGAAAAGGAAAAGGAAAAGGAAAAGGAAAAGGAAAAGGAAAAGGAAAAGGAAAAGGAAAAGGAAAAGGAAAAGGAAAAGGAAAAGGAAGAAAAGGAAAAGGAAAAGGAAAAGGAAAAGGAAAAGGAAAAGGAAAAGGAAAGAGAGAGAAAGATAAAGAGAAAGAGAAAGAGAAAGAGAAAGAGAAAGAGAAAGAGAAAAGAGAAAGAGAAAGAGAAAGAGAGAGGGAAAGAGAGAGGGAAAGAGAGAGAAAAAGAAAAAGAAGAAAAAGAAAAAGAAAAAGAAAAAGAAAAAGAAAAAGAAAAAGAAAAAGAAAAAGAAAAAGAAAAAGAAAAAGAAAAAGAAAAAGAAAAAGAAAAAGAAAAAGAAAAAGAAAAAGAAAAAGAAAAAGAAAAAGAAAAAGAAAAAGAAAAAGAAAAAGAGAAAAGGAAAAGGAAAAGGAAAAGGAAAAGGAAAAGGAAGAAAAAAGAAAGGAAGAAAGAAGAAAAAAAAGAAAAATATGGAAAAAAAAAACCCAAGATTCATGGTTGAGGAAAGAAGGCAAAATCAGGAAAGGGTGAAAGAAGGAGAGAAAAGATGAGAGAGGAAAGGAAGTAAGAGCACTTCTAAAAAGTAAAATGGGAGTAAATAGAAGAAAAAATAATGATTACAATCTAGTGAAGCATATGAAAGGATATACTGCAATAAAAACATGTAAATGTTGAGACAGAAACTTATTCTGTAAGTATGCGTTCCTAAGGACAAAGAGAAAAAAAGGAAAATATCAAAATCATGATGTTCCTGTGCATGAGAATACAAATATTATCATATTTTCCAGCAGGTTATGATTATTGAATTCTTTCTCATTCTTGATTTTCAAAAATGCTCAAAATTTTGTATGGTTCCTAATGTATCTCTACCATTATAATAATAAACTAATGTATTATTGATTTCTGATCATAGAACGTGTACAAGGCCATATAAAAGCATTGATAACAAGAAATTAAACAGCAAGGTATAAAATAAATACTTCTGATAAGTATTCCAGCTTGAGCTCATGTAACTGAATTATCATTCCTTGATACTTGCAAATATTAATTTACTTTATTGCCTTTTCTTTTGTTCTCTCATATATAGGCTTAAAATTGATTCATCAAATCAATAATAAAATTAATAAATGAATAATAACTATGAAATATTGCTGCATAAGCAATCGTTGTTCTCACATCTACTAGGGGTATTTAATTTACATTGTGTTACTAGAAAAGTTGAAGAGCCCCCAATATACCCTGACAAACCTTGCACTCCACCCAATTTCAACTCTACTGGGAAATTTGGAACTGAAATTTAGTTCTCTGCTGATGGAAACTTTCACATAAATAAGGATGAAGATGCTATTAAATAGAAAAGTAAAAACTTGGTCCAACTGAAATAAATTACTATTGTTTTGCTTCAAAAAAAGGAATATTTTCATGTTCCTGACATACTTCAGGTAAGCTGCCTTTTGAAAGAGCTAGTTAAGGGTCTTTGGGTTTTACTGCTAGAGCACAGATACAGGACACCCATCAATTACCCAGGAGAGACTTGGACATCAGAAACTAAATTTTCCCTTAAAGGATTAATGAAGACTGACCGAAGTGGGACTCTGCAGAGGAGGGAAATCCATAGGTTTTCTTTTTGTTAAGGGACATTACTTCATTTCTTCCTCATTCCTTCTCCCATTTCATTCTTCTTTTTTACTTTTTTTTTTTTTTCCTTTTCAATTTCTTTTTATTATCTAATCCTGGTTCCTTCTTTGAATAGCACAGAGCTTGCCACAAGCTGAAATAACACACCTGCTGTCCAACTTTTTAAACAGAACTTCACTTAAACATCTTTAAACTAAAGAAAACCAAACACTTCTGTTACCCAGTGACTTTAGCATTCATTAGATACACACACGGCGTAAGACTGTGAAGAAAGAATATGTTCATCCAAAAAAGAACACTTAACACAATTAGAAATTTCTCTTTTGAAGATAGTTCCACTCATGTAATACTAGTATTTTTTTCTTCATACATAAAATACTTTTTATTTTAGAAATGCAGAATTATGAAAACTCACTGAATATTCCTGGGCCCCTCAGTTTAGGAAGGATGTTGACTTGCTGAAACGTGTCCAGAGAAGGGCAACAAAGTTGGTGAGATGTCTCGAGCACAAGCCCTATGAGGAGAGGCTGAGTGAGCTGGGGTTGTTTAGCCTGGAGAGGAGGAGGCTCAGGGGAGACCTTATTGCTCTCTACAACTACCTGAAGGGAGGTTGTAGACAGGTGGGGGTTGGTCTCTTCTCCCTCAACAGCACCAGAGCAAGAGGACACAGTCTCAAGCTGCACCAGGTGAGGTTTGGGCTGGATGTTAGGAAGAAGTTCTATACAGAGAGAGTGATTGGCCATTGGAATGGGCTGCCTGGGGAGGTGGGAAGTCATCATCACTGGAAGTGTTTAGGAGGAAACTTGATGTGGTGCTTGGTTGCATAATTTAGTTGATTGGGTGGTGTTGGATGATAGGTTGGACACAATGATCTTGAAGTTCTCTTCCAACCTGGTCTGGTCTATTCTATTCTATCCTATCCTATCCTATTCTATTCTATTCTATTCTATTCTATTCTATTCTATTCTATTCTATTCTATTCTATTCTATTCTATTCTATTCTTCTACTCTACCCTACTCTACTCTACTCTATCCCATCCTATTCTATTCTAATGTCTAATTCACAGGTCTCAACTTGCACAGTTAGTTAGGTTGCTAGGCTTCTGCTACATTTTCTTCTTTCCCTCTGTTAACATATCTAATTAACCAAAGCAGCATGAACTGGGTATTACAATTAAACAGACAATTTTGAAATTGCTTTTGACAAAGTGGAGATTAACATGTCCTTTTCCTGATTATTTGCACTAATGAAAATTGAGCGCCTGAATGTTCACACACAGTGAAAACAAGCAAGACACAGAGGTGTCAGGGACATGATTGAGCAAAATATTCCTGTAAAATCTCACTCTGGAGAGAAGATGGGGGAAAGAAAGTAAAAAATAATGATTCTGTCATTTACTCAGCTGTTGAAACAAAATCTCTGTCAAAAACACATGCATAGGCTAAAGGATGTGCAGCAAATTGTGCTTTGATCTAGGTTAAACAGGCAACTCTGCTGAAGACTGACATTGAAACTGAAGCATAAGGATGTGAATTCTTGTTGTACACAGTTTGAACAACTAGTAAAAGCACACACGGGAAAGAGATTTTTTAATGAAAAGACAAAGAAATAGTAGTAGAAATTACATGTTTCCAAACAACTTGTTTTTTAATTTAATTTATTTGAACATTGCCAAAACCTCTAGTTTTTAAGAAGTTAGCAAGTTCTGGACATTCATAAAAACAAAACAACAAAAAAATAAGAGAAGTACATGTTCACCTTTTTGTTTATTTCTCCCTTTTTCTCCCCTCTCCTCTGACTCCTGTGAGCTGCAGAGGATGGTATGGAAGCAATTGTCTCCATGGGGTCTGGAATGGAGCATGTGTTTTCAAAGAGAGACAAATTAGATCACTCAGGGATGTCTCAGGGGTAAAATTCCTTTGGCCAAAAGCTCTTATCTATTTATTTTGAGAATACATGTTCAGAATTAAAAATTTTCAGAGAGAATAAAGGACCAAACCCCATGCTTTCTAAGAAGAAAAAGACATGGATTGATATGTTAAATTAAATGGGCAGAAAGGCATACTCACATTTTTTGACACATGATCTTAAACCTCTTGTTTTCATTTTTTGGGGGAAACAGTGAAAAATGTATCTGTGGCCCTTCTATGGTAAATATTACTCAGGAACCATCTGATTTTAGGTTTGAGCCAATAAGCAGAATATTCCACTCTGGTTTCGCTTTGGAACTCTGTGTACTGTGAGGTTTTTCACTTTGCTTCCTTTGAACCTTGTAATGTCATAAAGCAAAAAACAAAAACAAACAAACAAAAAACAACCACCCACCCAAACACAACAACAGAAAAACCCCACACCCAGAAAGGCATGATAAAAAGACACAAATGATTACAAGCCATATATTGCAATAAGCATGGCTTAGCTATTCTCCTTATCATTTTTTCATCTGCTGGCTTTAAACCAAAGACAAGCATTTCAATTACCATTTCCCAGAAAAGCACCCTATAAAGTACAGTACAGGCAAAGCCACTCTCTCTGTTTACCTTTTCATCTGTATTTGGGCCACAGCAAAACTAGAATGTAATATTCATGACACAAAACAAATGCAAGCAAGCATTCAGGATGTACTGAGCTTGCACAGAAAAGTGAGGATGCTAGTCTTGGCTTTTATCACTGTTACCACATCTTCGATAAGTATAATTTAATAAAAAGAATAACTCTGAAATAGAGAGGCACAGAACTTTCAAAGGCCATAATAGTGCACCACTGAGCTACAATAAATCCAAGTTTTATAGAGTAGCTACTGCTTGAACAAATCCTGCATATATCAACCATTTCTCATATCAGCTCTGTAAGTAATCACCTCTTACTCCATGTATGTGTGATGGATCTTTCTGGATCAAGGAGAAGGGTCCTCCAAAAGACCCACCCTTCTTTTCCATTTGGGAGTCTGAGCGCTGTACTTGTCTTTTTCCCTACCCCTTCACACCGCCTCCATATTTTGCAGCAAAAAGAAGCATCTGGTCCAGAGCAGCTAAATCGTATGGTATGTCAGGGAGTTCTGCCAACCTTGGCAGAAGGAGTCACACAACTCCAGCTGGCTGCAATGGCTTTCCTTGTCCAAAAGATATTTATTAGGCAAAAATAAAAAGTCTGATTGCAAGCCCCAAATAAACTTAAATAATGGTTACAAAATGTAGGACCATGAAAGAAGTTTTCAACAAAATGTTTCTGGTTTTTATCTACATTAAAAAAATAAGCCAACACAAAACTAACAACAACAAAAAAACTAAAAATAATAAAACAAGGTGACTGCTGAACAGACTGAAGCCTTCTTCACATCACAGGCATCTAAGAACATACACTTTCTTCATCCCAGAGGATGCTTTCATCATTGTAAGGGGAAATTAATCTTTACTTTATGAAGCTGATTAACTGGGGAACTTGGGGATGAAGTATGCAGGGTAGGGTGCATATTAACATGTATATTAACTTGATTCTCTATTTTATTTCTTCTTTACAAAAATATTTTCAAAGCAAGACCAGGAATATGTTACCTCAAGCCTGGCTTGAAGCCAAGGAATGTGCAGAATAATATCCTTGCCTAATATACCTCATAAACAAATTAGGAGGAGAATATCACTTTCTCTGAATAAAATCCCAAAGACAATATCTTCCATTTCACCTGTGGCTGTGCTGACTAAAATTAAAGCACTTCTGCGCTTCTTTTCATTTATAATGATGGAGATAATCACAAAAATACATTATTTTCTCTTACACCAGGACCGGTGAAAAAGAGACATATTAATGCACAGATTATCTTTTCTCTTTTTTTTTAAACATTTCTTGCTTTTTATTTTCTTTTCTTTTTTATAAACAGCTACAGCCAAAAAAAAAGAAGCTGACTTAATTCTTTCCTCTCAACACCCACCGTAAACCTGTGAAGACACCTGTGAATAAACATGGAAAACCCCACTTTCATTTATTTTGTGTTTACAAACCAGGGCCAAGTACTAGCAGAGTCTGTATTCTGGCAGTCAAGCACGGAAAGTGCGAGCCCCTGCAAGGTACACAGCAGGAGCACCAACAGGCTCGTACATGATCTCCTGATAGGGCAGCCGCTGTTCTCCACTAGTAATATCCAGGGCTGTCTGGAGCAGTGAGACAGGCTGTAGCTGGTGGCCCCCTGGAAGCCCTTGGCCCCCTGTGCACCCTGACAGTGTTCAACTGAACAAGGATGCTGTGCAGGTTTAAATATGCTATAGAGCTTTCCATACTAATGTGCAAAAAATGTTATTTTGGTATGCATCAGATGAAAAGGCAATTGTAATGCGAGTACCTGAGGCTTAGCTTTGTACTAGAGCCTTCTGTGTTTAAGAATAACAAGCTCACATTTTTGAAGAATTACATGAATGTATTACTTTATAGTATGAGAATCTCAAAAGGTGCATCTTATTTACTATGTATCCCCCTACAGATAAGATTAGTTCTCGTGTAATCTAAAGCTACTCTCTGAAGCAAAAGATTGTTTTTTCCCTCTGTGTGTGGCTTCAAGGCACCAAAGCCTGCTCTCTACCATCACTGTCAGCAGCTTTCTTCCTTTCAAGCAGTAAAGGGTCACTAATGGTGCAGTAATGTGTTCTGAGAGGGAAAGGATAATTTTGTACAAAAGGATCCAAAACATCCCTGTGGCAGGGGTCTTTAACCAGGCAGCAAAGTCTGAAAGATAGGACATAATGGCTACAACAGGACAGCATGGTTAGGGTGTCATCAAATGACCTGACTCCATGATGGCCTAGGATGAACTCTGATCACTTCATGCCAGACCTGCTGAAAATGTGATGGACTTTCCTAGGGGCATCTGAGATTCAGTAAATGCCAAGGCATGTTTAAAAAATAAAACAAAAAACCCAACAAATCCTCCAAATCATTCCATTCAAAGATACTGTATTGCAAAAACACACTGTAAACATGTCTAATGTTGAGGTTCCTAGTGCTGAACTTAGCATAGGCAGCCCAAGGTCACTGATCAAAAGTCAGAGTATATTCACTATATTTAGACCTACATATATTTTAACAGATTTTTTTAAATAGATTATTTCTGAAAGTGGCTCAGTTGGTAGTGCTATAAGACCCTTAATGGGAAGCTCGTGAGTTCAAGGCTGCAGTAGGCAGTAGTGTCCTCCCTACTCTAGTCATGAGGTCTGTGGTGACAGGTTGGACTTGATGATCTTTGAGGTCTCTTCCGACCTTGGTGATACTGAATACAATGGTCTTTGGTATCATAGTGAATACCAAAAGGGATGTGATTTCCCACATTGGTGTACTAAGTAAAGAAGCAAATCAAATCAAAACAAAGGGTGGTATTTAATGAGATTATTAACTGGTCAGACTATTAATTGGACACCACATCTGTTGCCTACTGTTTGAAAAGCATGCTAATAATTTTAAAAGGAATTCAAACTCTATATAAAATACTTTTTTAGCCTAGAGTCTATTTTTTATCCAAAAGAGGAAATGGGTTGATCACTGTCTGAGAATACTTTCAGAAGGCATAGAAATTAGATAAGGCTGCTATTTAAAGTAGCAAATAAAAGCAAAATAGACTCTAATGACTGGAAGCCAACATCATCCACATGCACATTTTAAACAGTGAGGGCAAATAAGAGTTGGCATAATTTCTGAAAGTTATGACTGTCCAGTGTGCAAATCATTTTACTGAGGCAGAGTGCCCTTCGGAGAATTATGTTCTGACAGCAAGTCAGAAACTTGGTTCAGGAACCAAGTTCCCGAACTTGTGTTGTGTGGGCTGTCAGCCTAACTATGACAATACCTTGTGGCCTAAGAAATCTATCATCTGATCTCTTAGCTACACGAAGATGAAGACTTGTTTTGGTGAAAGGTGTTGTAAATATCACTTGCAATTGGTGATTCAGAAGTAATTTGTAAGAGTCAGAAATCTTTGGGGGGAGTGGGGAGGCATCGGGGGGAGAATAGTGTAGGGTGCGTCGTTCAAGTCATGGTTTACTACTTACAAAATCATAACAATTTGATTTACTACAAAACTTCAGCGTACTAAATTGAACATACATCCAATAGTAAAAATCTCTTACAATTATTCTGCCACATCTGAAAAGATCTCTTCAATACAGGCATGCTATCTCCACGTACAGTTGGAGGTTGCTGAGGATATTGTTGATGATATCTGAACAGCAGCAATAAAAATAATTCTGTTGGATTCAGCTATGCTAGAATTACCATTCATACTGTTACTTTTAATACTTGATTATGCCAGTTTAGAGCTTGTCTAGGAAATACATGTAGAGAGGAAAAGCAGAGAAAATTTATATTATCCTGAACCTGACACTTGCTCTGTCTATTTCTTTGGGGAATGAATGCTTCAGACTGCTGCTTTTGTTATCCATAGCAATTTGGTCAATCCTACTTATAACAGCATTGTATTGTCTTTTAATATTGAATCAATGAGTCCTTCTCAGGTGATTATTTCTTTCAGATAAATTATCTTAAAATTCTCAGCATCCAGTCACAGAACCAGTTCATCATAGTGTGTGTGTAATCAGTCATGGTGCAGGGTGTGACCAAAGCAGACAGTGTCAAAATTCATATCAGGTAAAAGTAAACACCAAGCCATGGGAATGACTGAGTTCTTTGCAGGGCTGTGTTCAACACATCCTTTCTGGACAAGAATGTGTTATTTGTTTGGCACAGATCTCTCAGTGTGTAACATTGAGAACATTTACAGAAAAGTATGGAATAAATCAATAGTAAGATAATCATGTTATTTAGAGGGCAATTTTTGTGTTTGAGTGTTTCCTTAGCAAATGGCAATAAGTATAACAGTGTGAAAGATCACAGAAACAGCATCAGTCAGAAGAAAATGAGATGTAAACAACCCTACACAACTGTGTCAAGGACTAAGTTCACAGAAATTAAAACATAACCAGGAGATGAGGAGAAAATATTATAACATACACCACATGACAAGGAATTAAACTGATTTATGAATAAACAGATCTTTTTAAAGTCACCACGTTGCCTTTTCTTTGGAAAAGCCTTCATTTCTTGACATAATCTCTTCTTTCCTCTTTTGAGGTCAAAATATTTTGGTTTGGGGTTTTTTGTGTTTTGGTTGGTTGGTTTGGTTTGATTTGGTTTTGTTTGTTGGTTTGGGGTCTTTTTGTTTGTTTTGAGGTTTTTGTGGGGAGTGGTTTGGTTTGGTTGTTTGTTTTATTGTGGGTTTTGGTTTTGTTTGGTTGGTTGTTGGTTGTTTTTTTTAAGTAGGGACTAAGTAGTTATATAGCACTAATTCTGTGACTGCATCAGCAGATCAGGACTGAATACCAGGAGCATGAGATTTGTTCACACGTTGTACAGATAATTTCCCTTTTTGTCCTACATATTTTTCAGGCTCATGAACTGTATTCTCAAAACACTAGCAGTAAATATGCCTCGAAGAGCGTTTATATTAGAGGCAAATGCAAAGTTAATAAATCAACTATAAGATGCAATTTCCAAGGCAATAGTTTAGCTAACTGGCAGTAGGGTAAATGGTTGTAAAATTTACATGCATGCACAAACACCAGGAGACAGAAGAGGATCTTGTGTTCCTGCAAAATGTGGTTTTGGGAGGGAAAAGGTCAGGGGGAGCAGGGGAAGGGCCTTTCATGGGAAACCTAATAGTTAAAATGCTAACAGGTTTCCAAATTCTTTCAGGTACCAGCAGCAAATGATGTATTGATTTTGCTGTTAAACCGCACAGCTGTAACCAACACATTAGACATGGAAGATAAAAGCAATGACTAAAAGCACCTTACTTCATCTGTCACACCTGAGGCTCTGCCTTCTTCAGACCTTTAGTGTATTAGCACAGAAAATCAATTAGGTAAAAAGCTAAACAAATGAAGAGGGGGGAAAAAAAAAAGAAAAAGGACTCATTCACAAAGAGTTGGGAATGCCAGCAAGCCCTGGAGACTTCAGCAAAGTGTGAGATATCTCCAAATAATCTACAGTAACTTTTCTGAATGTTTTTAAGAAGTAATTGCATACTGCACGGCTATGTCAATGAGCATCTTTTAGTGCTGGTCTACCAAGTGACCGGTATTCACAACCACAAGATTCCTTTTCAATTAAAAACAAATACAATAAAACAAAAATTAAAGCATTTTTAGTGACGTGACCATTTACTTCTCAATTTGCATTATTTTGAATGGCTGACTTGTCATCCCATTCAAGATGGAATGATAGATCAGTTACACAGAGAAATTAAGTATTTTTCCAAGTAATAGTGTTATAAACCAGTACTTCATTAGGGTCAGGGATATGTTATTGAACCTAGTGCTATGAGATACAAGAATTGTTCCTGTTTTAATGAAGCAAAGTCTTTCATCTGTCACCATATATTTTGCATCCAGAAAGCAGAGTTCACCAATGTTTCATCAATTGACTCATGGTGAAGAGTAATCCACAGTGACACATTACAAGTAACTGATAGTGAAGCAGGTCCCAGAAGATCAGGACTCGCTTGTGGAAACACAAGCAAATGTGCTCTCTTCTTCAGTTTCTCATCTACAATACAGAGGATTTCATCCATTAGTTCTGTCCTCCTCTGCCTGCTGAGATTGCAAGCTCATTGGATTTATTCAGTGCCAGTAACTGGTAAAACTGATTTCCTGATTCCAAGTGGAGGTCAATAAGCCTTAAATAAATAATTATTAAAAGGATGTAACTAAACAAGCCTTGGATTTATAATTTAATAAAAGTCCTAGTGTTTTCCTACTCAAGAATATGTTTCCCTACATGTACAGGATGCATGCACATCTCAAGGTAACCTCTGCATAGATATATGTACCTTTTTATCTGTGACACCTGAAACAAATATACCTTTGGATAAGTGGGGGCTGGAAGAGGGTGAGGGGCGTGGAGAAGGGGAGTGTGAAACGTTCTTTCTGTGAAGAATTCTCTTAAAAATCCCAGAGCACCCAAATGGCCGAGTTGGCACATTGCCGCAGTGCCACCTAGCGGGGGGACTAGCACTGCACCACCCCCCCAACCAACGGAACCCTTTGCTTAACCCACGCTCGTGCATGAAGAGAGGAGAGGTTCAGAGAGGAGAGGAGAGGAGACGTTCAGAGAGGAGAGGTTCAGAGAGGAGAGGTTGAGAGGAGAGGTTGAGAGGTTTGGAGAGGTTCGGAGAGGAGAGGTTCAGAGATGTTCAGAGAGGAGAGGTTCAGAGAGGAGAGGTTCAGAGAGGAGAGGTTGAGAGGAGAGGAGAGGAGAGGTTCAGAGAGGTTCAGAGAGGAGATGTTCTGAGAGGTTCGGAGAGGAGAGGTTCAGAGAGGAGAGGTTGAGAGGAGAGGTTGAGAGGTTTGGAGAGGTTCGGAGAGGAGAGGTTCAGAGATGTTCAGAGAGGAGAGGTTCAGAGAGGAGAGGTTGAGAGGAGAGGAGAGGAGAGGTTCAGAGAGGTTCAGAGAGGAGATGTTCTGAGAGGTTCGGAGAGGAGAGGTTCGGAGAGGTTCGGAGAGGAGAGGTTCAGAGAGGAGAGAAGAGGAGAGGTTCAGAGAGGAGAGGTTCGGAGAGGTTCGGAGAGGAGAGGTTCGGAGAGGAGAGGAGAGGAGAGGAGAGGAGAGGAGAGGAGAGGAGAGGAGAGGAGAGGTTCGGAGAGGAGAGGAGAGGAGAGGTTCGGAGAGGAGAGGAGAGGTTCGGAGAGGAGAGGTTCGGAGAGGAGAGGAGAGGTTCGGAGAGGAGAGGAGAGGTTCGGAGAGGAGAGGTTCGGAGAGGAGAGGAGAGGTTCGGAGAGGTTCGGAGAGGAGAGGTTCGGAGAGGAGAGGTTCGGAGAG
The DNA here is from genome assembly GCF_026170545.1 of Melanerpes formicivorus. NCBI lineage: Eukaryota > Metazoa > Chordata > Aves > Piciformes > Picidae > Melanerpes > Melanerpes formicivorus. Next base: position 7,253,586 of record NW_027142354.1, read on the forward strand.
GAGAGGTTCGGAGAGGTTCGGAGAGGTTCGGAGAGGTTCGGAGAGGAGAGGTTCGGAGAGGAGAGGTTCGGAGAGGAGAGGTTCGGAGAGGAGAGGAGAGGAGAGGAGAGGAGAGGAGAGGAGAGGAGAGGAGAGGAGAGGAGAGGAGAGGAGAGGAGAGGAGAGGAGAGGAGAGGAGAGGAGAGGAGAGGAGAGGAGAGGAGAGGAGAGGAGAGGAGAGACCTCAGGCATTTCTGCCTCTGAAGAGCTCAGTTCTTTGAAAAAGATGACATAATTTTCCATGCTTGTTCAATTACTTCTAAAGAGGAAGATTTGGAAGCATGTTGCTAAGAAAAAATTACACCACTTCCATATTTCTACTCATTTTTTGAGAGAGAAAGTGTGGAAAGAAAAAAAAAATAAACAGACAAGGTGATGCTAATTTTGAAAGTGCATGCCATATACAGCTTCTGCCTCTGGGTTTCATCCTTTCTTGTAGTCTTTCTTCTGTTATTTTTGTAATCTAATTTTTACTATATTATACATCCACTCAATAATGTAGTTTTCTCCACCTCTGAGGGCACAGTACATAACTATAACAGTGGGATGCAGCATGAAACAGACACACAGGTCTCAGTTTTAACCCACCAGCACAGAAAATCTCTAGTGCTGTTTAAATTGTATGACACATGAGCACTGTAACTGTGTAGATATGCATACAGTTATAAACACATTGTCTGGAAGCAGCCACCTTAGGAACAAATCAACTGAAGAGCCATTGTTGAAAAATAATATGGTGTGGCTTAAGGGGCAGCAGATAGCACATAGAAACTGAAGTACAGTGTTGTGCTGCAGACTATAGTCTAAAAGAGCAGCACAAAAGGGAAAAATGAAACCTGAGCTTGTATGTATGATCCTTGTGGTCCCTTCCAACCCTGACTGATACTATGATACTATGATACTATGATACTATGTGTCAGAAATGATGCTTTAATCGTGGTCAGCAGTTCCTGTCATTTAAACACTGACTTTCCCATCACCACTTCCCTCTAGGCTGAATTACCAAGTCTTTATCTCTGTGGAAAACCCTGCAATTCTCTGACTAAAAAGTAGGAGCTCTTTACTCTGTGTGGTTTGAAAACATACACACACACACAGACACACAAATGTTTATGAACACAAAACTAAGGTAGACTTCTGACTGCATTTTGTCATATATTTCAGCAAGAGACAAGACCCTACTCCAGGAACTCCTGGAAGAATTTTTCTTGCAAGACAAACTATATTCCCTGGGCCAGGCACTGCACAAAAACCACAATCAAATCACAGAGGATGGAAATCTCAAGGTAAGCGCATTAATAAAACAATGAAGCCAAGTAGCTCAGGCATGATTAGAAGGAGGAAGGGCGTCTCCTTCTGCACTGCTGAATTGGCCATTAGTGTCAGAGTGGCTTTTAAATTTAGAGTAATTCTTGTCTTCTTTGCACTACTTGAGGTGTTCACCCAATGTTTGCCTGTATTATTAAAGGATTGAACTCTGTCAGAGGGCAAAAGCAAATTACCTGCAGGGAGTCAGGGGCCAGATGAGCTGTACCTTCCCTGTGCTCTTTCCTTTAGTACCCAGTGGTAAAAGACTACAAGGCTGCTTTTATGTAGATGTCACATCATTCACCGACTGGAACACCCAGCTGTGATAATAGCATAGGAATGGGAGGTGGGCAACCATTACTAATTCCTCCCTTACCCAACCTTGCCATTTGAATTATTAGCTAAATTGCCATCTTCAGATCTTAATTTTTCCTGGCCTGCAGGTTCAAGAAGTTTATTTTACAGCTCTTTGTTTAATTGTATACGTAATTGCCTAATGTTATCAGTGAGTGCATATTTTGCTTCAGAAACACTTTTTATGCCTACATTTTGTTAAGTATTTTGCAGTCCTTGATAGTCACTGTTATATATCCACAGGGTAAGCAACAATTAAAACATTCTTTACATATATTACTAAAACAAAAAGAAAAAAGAGAGAGAGAATTCAAATTTTTTTTCTATAAAAAAATAGCAAAGCAACACTCAAAGCTGCAAAGGCTAATGAGTGATTACAGCATACAGATAAAGACATTGATTCATTGAAATACATGTGAGAAAATGTGAAGAAATGATTGGGTATGGACAAGACATGCAGGTTTTTGTTGATTCAAAAATAGTTCTGCTAATTTGATCCAATTACTTTGATTGTGAAACTGTTAAATGAAGGTTTTGTAATGTCTTTTAAAATAAACTTTATTTTTATTGCATGAAACAACTCATTGATTAATCTGCATTGACTGTAATATTGAAGATATAAATGTGTTTAAGGGAAAACGAGCTACAGTTTTGAAACTAAATAAAAAATATATGTATTAACATATTGTCGTGTTTTCATACATTTTGCAACTGCAAATGCACACTAAAAAGCTTTGTTGTTCCTAGTTCTACATGCCATTAAGTATGTAGTTACTGGGTGGAGGAGCGAAGGATAGATGGGTTCAGAGTAGGGCAACGAGTCTGGTGAGAGGCCTTGAGCACAAAGCCCTACAAGGAGAGGTTGAGGGAGCTGGGATTGTTTAGCCTAGAGAAGAGGAAGCTCAGGAGAGACTTTATTGCTGTCTACAACTACCTGAAGGGAAGTTGTAGCCTGGAGGGGTTTGGTCTCTTCTCCCAGGCAACAAGCACCAGAACAAGAGGACACACTCTCAAGCTGTGCCAGGGGAAGTTTAGGCTTGAGGTGAGGAGAAAGTGCTTCACTGAGAGAGTCGTTAGGTGTTCAAGAGGGGATTGGACATGGCACTTGGTGCCATGGTTTAGTCATGAGGTCTGTGGTGACAGGTTGGATGATGATCTTTGATGTCTCTTCCAACCTTGGTGATTCTGTGATTCTGATTCTTCATAACCACTGCTTCCATTACTGCCTGGAACAATATGCATTCAGGGCACAATACCACAGAACATTTTTCACTTGGTCAGTATTGGGTCCAGTTTTGTTCAATATCTTCAGCAATGACTCTGAGCAAGTCCACTGATGATACAAAATTGGGGGGGAGGGGGTGGTTGGTAACTGGCACACTGGAAGGCTATGCTGCCATCCAGTGAGATCTGGAAAGGCTGGGGAACTGGGTGAAGGAGAACCTCACAAAGTTCAATAGTGGAGCGTCTTGCATCTGGGGAGCAATGCTAGGCATCAGTATAGAGTAGGGGCTGTCCTGCTGGAAAGCAGCCCTATGGAGAAAGACCTTGGAGTCCTAGTGCACAACAGTGTGCCCTTGTTAAGAGGGCCAACAGCATGCTGGGGTACATGAAGAAAAGTGTGTCCAGCAGGTCTAGGGAGATTATTCTCCCCCTCTACTCTGTCCTGCTGAGACCACACCTGGAATTCTGTGTCCAGTTTTAGGACCCCAAATTCAAGTGAGGCAGGGATCTGCTGGAGAGAGTCCAGTGGAGAGCTATGAGGATGACTGGTGGGACTTGAATAACTCTCCTCTGAAAATGAGAGAGAACTGGGCATGTTTGGCCTTGAGAAGAGAGGGCTGAGAGGGGATCTTGTCAGCATCTAAAAACATCTGAGGGTTGGGTGTCAAGATGAAGGCAATAGTCTCTTCAGTGGTGCCCAGTTATAGGACAGGGAATAATGGGTACAAACTAGAACACAAGGAGACACATATTTACAGTGAGGGTGACAGAGCAGGTTACCCAGAGAGGTTGTGGAGTTTCCTTCTCTGGAGACTGTCCAAACCCTCCTGGATGCATTCCTGTGTGCCCTGCCCTAGGTGATCCTGCTTTGGGAAGGGGGTTGGATCAATGATCTCCAGAGGTCACTTCCAATCTCTAACATTCTGTGATTTTCTTGATTCTGTGATATTCATGTTTGTAGTTCATTAAAAGTCAGTGATTAGAAGCAAAACAATGGCAACAACAAATTATTCCTTTATTTTTCTTGTTCTAAAATCCATTCTCTTTCTAATCCCATGCATTTGAGACCTCCTAACCCCTTTCATTTTCTCCATGATACCACTGGCCTTTGAATTTTCCAGGTTTTCCACCAGTATTTATGCCTTACAGTTTTATTTCATTTCCCATTTAACTGCCCTCTGTTCATGTATTGGTTAGCTGCAAATTAAAGCTATCCAAAGACTTCTTTTCAATTTTTGGCATGGATTGTATATTATCTATCCAGCTGATTATATTCCAGTCTACCTTTGTGCCAGGTTGCCTGAGGAATATTCCAGGTCATTCAAAGGACCCTTGAAACCTGTTGCTCTTCACATCCTCTGAGTAGCCATAATTTTATATCCACATTTGTATGATGTTACCAGTGAAAAAGTAATAATAACAAGACAATACTTGGAAGAACTTAGTCTTATTCACTGGAGAAAGTCTCCTAAATTAACTTGTGCCAATATGAAGCTATTCTACTTTTAGGAGCAGTCTCTAAAATGTAAATGAGTTGCTGGTAACACTTTTTAATGTGTGTTATTTTTCTAACATTTCAACCAATGAATTTACTTTTCACTTTTCTTTCTCACTTCTGACACCAATGATGACACCCTTGTGTAGTCCATGCTTATTCACCCATGAGAATTTAGGAGCTTCTGGACAATTTTCAGTGTCAATATCATGCTTACTGATATGATTTCCACTGACTACCATTTATTTATTTATTTATTTGCTTTCTGACTGATTAGCACTAAGGAAGTGGAAATAATGGATTTCCTTCACCCCATGGTAGCATACTGCAATATTCACAAGTGGGGAGAGAACATCTGCCCTAGCCAAATGTCAGCAGGTACAGATTACTTTGGCAGTTGATGCAGCCAGAATGCTATTAGGGCTATTAGTAATATCACCCTAGGCAGGGAGCAGGCTCCCTTTGGGACTCTGAGGGACAGTTAATTCTCACCTGGGTTTTGCAAAGAAATAAAACTTCCAGTAGGCCTGGTATATATCATTACAGCAAAACCACCAGGCAAGAGGTTACTAGAGCTTCATTCTTAACTAATACATTGCCTTTTCATCCACCTTCATGTAACAGAATGGCAAATCTTGGGAGAACTCAAGCTTTTTTCCAGAGAGGAATATGGAGAAACAATTCAGCCTTGTTGTAGCCCCAAGGCTGCAAAGAACAGGTGTGAGAGTGTAATTTTACTTTCACAGAAATCACTGGTGAACAAGGTTCTCAGTGCCTGGTGCTTAATCATGATGATAATTCTGGCATAAGAAAAATCTTGACTGAGGTCCATATCTTCAATTAGGTTGAAATTTTATGATACTGAACATTATGTTGGACTTCTGCTTTCTCCTTAGTCACACTTGAAAACAGATTAGTTCCTGTTATCATTTGATAATTGTGCATTATGCACAAGTAGGGGAGGGAAAAATCAAATAGGAACAGAGACAACCATTTAACTTGATATTTACAGGCCATACTGATGCTGAACTTGGGTTTACTCTACAAAGATGATTTTGCAGACCCAACATTTATGATTAAGCTAACTTTAAAGCACAAAGTATCTTAATGAAAACATAGTTCTTATGGAAATATGGAAACATAAGAGAGTAATATATCTAAAAATGTCAGCCAGGTATTTTATAATACCAATAGAGCCTTCAGCAGAGGTCATGTTTCATATCAGATCTGATATTTCAGAGAAGAGGAGGCTCAGGGGTGACCTCATTGCCCTCTACAACTACCTGAAAGGTGGTTGTAGCCAGGAAGGGGTTGCTCTCTTCTCCCAGGCAACCAGCACCAGAACAAGGGGACACAGTCTCAAGATGCTCCAGGGGAGGTTTAGACTCGAGGTGAGGAGAAAGTTCTTCACTGAGCGAGTCGTTCGTCATTGGAATGGGCTGCCCAGGGAGGTGGTGGAGTCACTGTCCCTGGAGGTGTTCAAGAGGAGATTGGATGTGGCATTTGGTGCCATGATCTAGTCATGAGGTCTGTGTTGACAGGTTGGACTCGATGATCCTCGAGGTCTCTTCCAACCTTAGTTATACTGTGATACTGTGATACTGTGATTATAGCCTGTTTGAAAAGCTTTTTTTTACTTCTATCAGATAAAGCTAAATTACTTTACTTAAAAAAAAGTTTTCAGCGATGAGTATTAAAAAAAAAAAAAGTATCTATACTGAAGAATAGCAAAAGAAAATATTCAAACATGTAATATAAGTTCAGAAGGACCAAATTTTACAATAAGATATTGAAAATGAGTGGATATTTGATTGAATCCTTGAGAATAGAAGTTCATCTCATGATATGACTGAATTTTAAATTATTTTAAGTTATTCCTTTCAACTTGGATCCATCTCAACTATATGCATAAAAGGGCACTACATTAAATTGTATCAGCAGCATCTTACACAGAAAGTCTGAGGCATCAGCACAATTGTCACTATAAAAATACTACTGTACAGTCACTAGAGCACTGACCAACACAGAAACATTTTGTAATGAAATTAAGGTAAATTGTTTTGTCACCATAATCCTTGGTTAGTCCTGAAACCAAGTGTGACTACAAGGGCCATTTGGACCAGTAATGACAGTGGATTAAACAGTATCACAGTACTACAGTATCGCTTAGGTTGGAAAGGACCTCGAGGATCATCGAGTCCAACCTATCAACACAGACCCCATGACTAGACCATGGCACCAAGTGCCACGTCCAATCTCCCCTTGAACGCCTCCAGGGTCGATGACTCAACCACCTCCCTGGGCAACCCATTCCAATGACGAATGACTCGCTTGGTGAAGAACTTCCTCCTCACCTCGAGTCTAAACCTCCCCTGGTGCAGCTTGAGACTGTGTCCCCTTGTTCTGGTGCTGGTTGCCTGGGAGAAGAGGCCAACCCCTTCCTGGCTACAACCACCTTTCAGGTAGTTGTAGAGGGCAATCAGGTCACCCCTGAGCCTCCTCTTCTCCAGACTAAGACCTGAGTCTTTACCCAGTCTTACTGCTCACATGCTCTCATGTCACACATTTCTTTTCTTAGGCTGTAAGTTTTCTGAAGCTGAACCGGACTTTTCCTACCTTACCTATAATCCACTTGATAAAATGCAATTTTGATCTCTATTTGGAGTTCACAGTTTGGTTATGTTGGTTGGGGAAATCATTTCATACAGCAGTCAGTTTAAATCTACTTCACTTCTGTACCTATTCAGACTGCCATTACAGCGGTGTGATCCCCTCACCTTTTAGAACACGTATTTTCATGTTTTAGTTCCTGACCCAATGCTAGCTAAAATCCTTCAAACTGCTCTCGTAAAACTTCCTGATTATATCATATTTTTTGAGTGCTCAGAATATTCCTCTCATCTTTCATGACTAAATTGTTCCTGATTTTTTTTTATAAATATACATTTATAAATATATATGTACTCGTGTGTGAGTTTGCACAAATCATGCCTATTCTGAACTCTGCAGACTTTGCAGTTTTCTTCAGCAAAAATATCCCTTATGAAAACCATCTGAGCAATGCTGGCTTCTAAAGAAAGAAAGCACACACGGCTAGAGCGCTCATTTCCCCTGCTCATTTATACTTTTAACATACATTGATAGTCAGAGGTCAGATATAGAGGTGACTGAATGTAGTGATACTTGCATTCTCATACCGCCTCACAAGTGCTGTGGGAGACCTATAAACTGCCTACCTCTACCCAAGTGGGGAGAGCTGCAGCTTCAAAAACGAAGATCTGGGAGAAAAGTAAGAGGGCAGAGGAAGAAGATGGATGGCCTGTTGATCATTTGGCTTAGTGTTTTTTTAATAAGCCCTGCAAAGCAAAAGTAAATGTAGCTGCTAGTCTGTAAATCGCATGCTGGGAGGTATTCTTTGTGCTTAATAGATTCTTTTGAGACAATCTCAAAGAACTCTGATCTCCTCCACATAGTATCAATTACTTACCTTCCCCCCCTTTTTTTTTTTGCACTGTGCCAACTCTTAGCATTGCACAATCACAAAGTTAACTTTGCATAGTTTTAACCCAGATATCTCTGACATCTTTATCTCATATAGTCTAAGATGGCCTTTCATAAGTTGGCAGCCATTATACTTTACAAAGTTGCCTATATTCTGTTGCTGTCATTTGCTTAATGCTATAACGGAAAGTTCTCTAAGGAAGAAAGAAAAGCAAAACCAAAATCTTTTTGTTCTGTTCCATGATCAGGATTCCTAGACACCATTAAAATATAAATAATAAAAAATAAAAAAACTACTTAAAAATATAGAAACAAAAACTTGTGTCTGATTTCTTTCATTGCTTTTTCTTCAGCTGCCTAGCAATTGATTCTTGACATGCCTTTCTGCACTAATTTACAGAGTGCTCCTGCATCCAATATCCACACCCACCATAAAGGCACTTACACACTCTAATTCAACGCTCTTCAGAAAAGCCAAATATATTGAACTCTGTAAATGACTTTTAATAGCACCTGAGCTATTTCTGCAGGTCTTTCTCTCCTTGCTCCACTTTACAAGTTCAAACAGAACTACATTCAGCACTTCAGTATCAGTGTCATCAGCGCTGTGCAAAGGTGAACTCAACTTCTCACTCTTAGTCTTCAATCTCTACCTCTGAGGATTGCACAAATCCTTTTCGACACTGCATTTGAACAGCAGCTAACGTTGATTTCAGTGTCCAAAAAGTTGGCTTCTGTAGGCAGTTCTCTATATTGTTGTAATCTTACATTTAGCTATGTGAAAATATTTTGAAAGTAGATCCAGCTTGCAAAGATTGTTTATTTTATGTGACATTAAATTGTGTTGTTTTCTGCACTGATGATTTTTAAACTACAAGTATTTTGTGTTTCTAGACAGCTGCACAAGCATCTCAGAACTCCATTAGTTGTGTGATGTTCCTGTGCATGATGGGTGTGGGCTTGGTTTGACTTTTTTTTTTTGGTTGGGTGGGGTTTTTTTTGTTTTGTTTTGGTTGGTTGGTTTGTTGTTTTTTGGGGTGGTTTTTTTTGTTAGTTGGGTGTTTTTTGGTGATAAATTTCAGGCTGTGGTTCTAATTCAGTCAATAAATACATTTTATTTAATTTTACAACACCTGGAGGTGTTCAAAAGGGGATTGGACGTGGCACTTGGTGCCATGGTCTAGTCATGAGGTCTGTGGTGACAAGTTGGACTCGATGATCTTTGAGGTCTCTTCCAACCTCGGTGATACTGTGATTTATTTATCTTTTATGCTGTCTAGAACCTCTTTTAAGCAGGAGTTTTGCAGTTTAGTAAGCAAAATGTTTCACAAGTGTTTCAAAGTTGTACATACTCACCTGCTTACATCAGTAAATGATTTCATATCATGAAAGGAAAAAATGGCAGCTTTAAGATTATTTGACACCTACTTCTTAGCACAGAATTTTTTTAAGGAATGTGCCATGAGGGTGCAGTATTAATATGACAGCATATCATGCTATACAGCCTTAAGGCACATATTGACACTTTAGGACTCTTCCAAGTAGGTTAGACTTGGGTATAAATTATCAAAACTGCCAAAAGGAGCATTCCGGAAGAAACCATATGGACTTAAAAGGCTTATGCCCTAAGTAATCCAAAAGCTAGACAAGATGGAAGAGGAGAAACTCAATTGCAATGGTAACATATTCTGTAGTGTCAAATCACTGGAGCTGAGCCTGCTTTGGGGTCCCAGCTTAGTGTGTTAGTCTTGGAAGTAATTGTGTAAAGCTAGGAATCTGTTCCCATGAATGGAAGTATGAATTCTGCAAATCTGGTTTCTTGCTTCATTCTTCCTATAAGAAGATAATGAAATTAATGCAATTGTTTTCATGGGCTAAAAATGATATAGTAATGGACTGGTCATAAAAATATCTCTTGGAATTTTGGAGTATTTAATTGGAAATATAAACTAATGGGGTTTACATCAAATAATGGAAACACAGAAGAGTTTTTCTTTGCCTGTGTATAGAACACAGATCAGAAAGTATAATTTTTTTCTCAGTAAGAATACAAAAAGTAATTTGTTCTTACTTTAACATATAGTTCTGAATTAAGACTACTCTCTATTGCTGGTGAAGTCAGTCATTTAGCAGTGTGTGGCCACCAAAACCAGAACAATGCTTTCAAAATAGTTGAAAGATAATTCGTTTCACTGCTGCACTGTTAGGCAGAAACTATTTTTAAGTGAACATGACATTTTCAAAGTCACTTTATATAAATGCAAGCATTTGCTTAATTTTTAGCATCTAGTTGCACATATATTAGTGAAAATCTGTTTCCTAGCACTCAGAGCTGTTATATACCTGGCTGACATTGTGTTCACACAACTACAAGCTTCATGTCTCTCCCTGATAAGTTTACCTTACCTTTTCATTTGTTTGTCTGCCCTGGCCTATACTCATAACACATTCATTATGCTTTCTAAAAAAAACCCAAAAAATCAAACCAAAACCTTTAGCAAGAAGAAGGAATGAAACTGCATTCTGAACAAATTGCCAAATTCTATTGAATCTGGTTTGGTTGTCCAGGAGGAGGGATTAACTATCATTTGTTTACAAGTCATGCAAAGCTGCATTTCACTAATGTTATTCACTGGATTAGCTGCAATTTTTAATAAATGTGGTGGGTTAATACCCATTCTGAAAACAAAACCAAAACAGGGTGGAGGGCTTGCGGGTGCTTTGCACTCCCTGCAGGGCGTTTTCCCCCTGGGAAACTGAGTCTGTTCCCCTCCCCCCTCCCTGCCCAGCTAGGGTATAAAAAGCAGGGCATTGAAGCTATTAGGTCTCCTTTTGGCTCCTGCCTCTCCTGCATGAGAGCTACTGCAGCTGCCTTCCTGCTCTTTTGCCATGTGGTCAGGCCTGATCCCTCTCCCTGCTGCCTCCATGCCTCTTCAGAAAGAGCCTGATTCCATATTCTCCTTGTTTGTCCCCCTCCCAACCATCCTTGTTCCCTGCCCTTGTGAACTTTACCTGTTATTGTTTATATATATATATATATATATATACACATTTTGTTTAAAGAAAACTCCACCTCTCTACTTCCAAGCCAACTCCAAATTATTGTTTGGTGGATTTGATCCTTTCCCTTTTTTTCCCCTCTCTGTTGGGAGGGAGGAGCAGGGGAGAGATTCTCAGCCTTGTCCCCATCTGAGCTCTTAACTCCCAGTTAAGGCTTAAGCCACCACAATAAATTATGGGTTTAAATATATTTAGTTTTAGGAAGAAGACAGAAAAGACACTCAGAAAAGAACAACTAGATACATACTTAAAATAGATTCATGTGTAGGTATTTGTCTTAGGAATGCTGGGAAAGAAGATGAGAGATGGAATTCAGTTTCATGGTGGTATCTCTTGACTATAGGTCTCTTTTTTGTTAACAAACAAATTTGTTACATTCTTACACACTAAGCAGACATATTTGGGAGGGACAGTTCCATCTGCAAACTCACTAGAAGCATTTTGTTCACTGGTTATAAAGAGGAGGGTAATGCTGGATATTTATAAATAGAAGGATCAAGACATACATTGGTTGAAGATCCTAAAGCCAGTCTGCCCTATGAGGAGAGGCTGGGGGAGCTGGGGTTGTTTAGCATGGAGAAGAGGAGGCTTAGGGGAGACCATATTGCTCTCTACAACTACCTGAAGTGAGGATGAAGACAGGTGGGGGCTGGTCTCTTCTCCTAGGCAACCAGCAGCAGAACAAGGGGACACAGTCTCAAGCTGCACCAGCGGAGGTTCAGACTGGATGTTAGGAAGAAATTCTACATAGAGAGAGTGATTGCCCATTGGAATGGTCTTCCTGGGGAGGTGGTGGAGTCACCATCATTGGAGGTGTTTAGGAGGAGACTTGATGTGGTGCTTGGTTGCATGGTATAGTTGATTAGGTGGTGTTGGATGATGATCTTGAAGGTCTCTTGCAACATGGTCTGGTCTATTCTATTCTATTCTATTCTATTCTATTCTATTCTATTCTATTCTATTCTATTCTAACCATCACTGGAAGTGTTTAAAAAGAGGCTGGATGAGGCACTTAGTTGATTAGATGGTGTTGGGTGATAGGTTGGACTTGATGATCTTGAAGGTCTTTTCCAACCTGGTGTATTCTGTATTCTGCATTTTGCATTATAAATTCTCTATGCCTCCCTCTCATTAGAGGCCTGACCAGGCTAACAAGATGTGAATTTCAAAGCAAATGACACCATCACCATTAAATGAGAAATGCTTTATGCATCTGTCCATATCATGATTGGCGGTTACAGCTTTTGACTTGCATTATGACCAGCCTTTGAATTTAAAGATGTATTATTACACTGTGATTTTTACTGTTATTTTTATGTCATTAAGTTACTTGTGCATATGAGTTTGTATAAGATGTTTGGAGAAGTACAGACTGTTTCTCACAGCATAAAGAGTAATTGTTCAATTCTCCTAGAATATTCAATTCTCCTAGATGATGTTAACTTATGTTAAAATCATATGCTGGTGAATCCAAATCATTGTGGTTTTGAAAAACTTGTTATTTTCAACAATTGCAACACTTCTAAATGGAAAGGAGATGTTGACTAATTAAATGAGGTATATTTTCTGATGAGAAACTTTCACTGCAAGCACATTTATTCTGTATGTGTCTTAATATCATTTGGGATTAAAAAAAAAAAACATACCATTAAACGTTTATTCTTCTTTAAGCTTGAATGTGTGCCTACTTGTACATGTAATCAAAGTTTATGTAAATTACCTTATGACATCTATCATCCCAATTTCTTCACATTCTTCCACCCAGAAAATATCATCTTATAATCTTTTTGTTCAAAGAGAGATAAAGTTTTCATGTTTCTCTGGGTTTGTATATTCTGCCTGGCTTCCCCTCTACTTTTTATTCTCTTGTCATGCATTTATTATAATGAAATGAGTAAGACTGGCATACTCCTGCAGTGCTCTAGATCCACAGGTACAACTTTGACTAGGAACAGCCAGTACAGATTTAGCCAGAGTAAATTATGGTTGATCAACTGTCTAGGATGAGATAACCTGCTCCTTAAGGGAACATGGGAAAAGAAGGGAATATTTTTCACTTTGAATTCAGCAGGACCTTCATCACAGATCTCCAGTTATATACTTACAGACAAATTGGGTGAGACAGAATTTCAATAGGTCATCTACAAGTTGGCTGGAATATTGTCTGGAACACCGGCCTCAATGGATTGGAATCAGTAACATAGTCTGTCAGGTTCACATATCAGGAATTAGGAAATTAGAAAGCTTATTTATATTAGGCATCTACAGCTAACCAATGCTACAATTTCCACTGATCATGGAATATTTTAGATGATCAATCTGGACACAGTGGCACTTGATGCCATGGTTTAGTCATGAGGTCTGTGGTGACAAGTTGGACTTGATGATCTTTGAGGGCTCTTCCAACCTTGGTGGTTCTGTGATTCTGTGTGGAAAATGGCTAATTTACAGTTAAAATGAGAACAATTAAATCCTGCTTCTTCTGACAGCATCCTTGTCACATCTTTTTTTTTTGTTTCTGAATTTCTACTTTTAACAGATATTTCCCCAGGCTGGGTGAGCATAAAACTACCTTTTTGATTGATTCTTGTTTATACCACTTCATTAAAAAAAGTCTGAGTTTATATCTCAGATTCAAAAATACCATTGCTAGTTCTGCATTGAGTTGATTCTCCTATTGATGTTGAGGTACATTTGACCTTCTTTTCCTGACAGAAAGTTGATAATCTCACCCTTTTATTTTTTTCTGCCAGTGGACAATAGTTTTACTTTTTTTCTAAACAGAAACTTTGAAAGTATGGCAGCCAGTATGGCAGCTCTCTCTTTTTTTTGACACAATAAATACATTATTAACGTTCCTGACAAATACCTGTTTTCAGCAACAGGGAACTAAATTCTTATTTTACATGATTTTATTTTAAAAAGTATTTACAAGGAAACATGTAGGGAAAAAAATAAATATATTAAATCATTTTCATGGAAACTTTCAGGAAGGAACTGAAAACCTTGATCAGTTCCAGCCAGATTAGAGACTGGAAAGAAGAGGGCAAAGTTTTGCACTCTGAACGTTTTCAAAAGTGTGGGGGAGGATTGTTGTTGTTTTTTTAATGTGTAGGACTATGGAAGTGACAGAGATCAAAGCATACTATTAGAGTACTATCCATTCAGCTACACTTTGTGCATTATCTGAAAAATTTAATTATTCCAGATTGCTTTTTCCCATTAGTAGTTCATTCATCTGACTTCTGCGATAGGCTTTCTGCATTCTTGTTGATAAGCACGAAGTGGTTCCTGGAATAAATCTAAGGATTTTTTGGCTGCTACTATTTAACATTCCTGAGGATGAATTTCAGCATTCACTGTATTCACTGTTTTTCTGATTTTCAAGTACTTCAGCACATGCCTTGTTTGACACAAACACCATGACTGTGATGTTGTTATTCATAAGCGTTTTTTGATCCCTGCACAATATATCTATCTCTAAGCATGGTAGAACAAGTGGGATAAAGTGGTGATACTCATTTCCTGATTTCCAGATGACTGAGTGATCCAGTGTCACTAGTACTCATGTGCCTACATTTCCATTCAAATAACTCCCAATCTTTTTTCCAAAGGGTCCTCTCTATCTGACTCAGGGAACACACCTGGCAGCAGTGAATTGGTGATCAGTTAGCGGTGACTCCTTTGCCTCATTCCAGAAGAATACAGAAGATTTGCCAGAATCCATACTTGTCTTTCTGACTTGCAAATCTATGAGAAATTTAAATTCATATAGTGCAGAGGATTACTTCATTTTTCTTTTTATTTGCCTCCCAATGTACTGCCAAAATAATAGCTGAGGTATTCTTGATCTTCAAACAACCTTATATCTGTCTAAGACATTAAAGTCAGTGTTTCCCTGGGACATGAGGTTAACTTTAACCTACTTTCTTGACATAACTCCATATATTTTATAGCATGACACATGATAACATGTTAAATTAAAATATTTTTCTTGTATCAGCCCATTGTTTCATAGCATATGAGCCTTACCATATATTTATGGTCTATATATATACACCATACATATACACGTCAGTATATGTACCCATATACATATGGATGCTATCTAAACCAGAGGTGAATATGTAGATTGTGGCACCTTGGGGATGGTACAACTAAAGGTCAGTGGTTTTCAAGCATTGTGCTTCAATTTGAATGTTCTTGCAGATTCATAAACCAGAAACTGTAAGATGAAGCAGAAATGAGAAAAGAAATTATAAATACACTATCTCGATTTTTTGGTGCTTTTGTTTTTTTTTTTGAGTTGAGCACTACCTAGTTCTCAGCTGAAAAGATGATGATACAAGAAGCCAGTTTTGCCACAAAAGAATTCCATAGGATTTGGGCAGTTTAACTTTTACCAGACTAGCACAGCTGATTATATAAAACCTACCACTCAGCCTGGTAGACAGCACAACTTATTGCTAAACTTTTTGGATGCCTTAGACATTTTCTATAGTTGTAATAATGACAGAGCAGAACTAAGGCTTCCTTACATTGTCTCACTGCCAAAAATAAGGGCACTATATATAGAAAAATAACACTTGGAATTTCCTGTATATCTGATTTAGAATATTGCTCCAAACTTCACAAAAATATCCCCATTTTTACTCTAGATCAGTATTGCAGATTTTTTTATTGTTATTATTATTATTATAAATATTTAGTACAAAATTTCCCAACAATTCACAGCCTAATAATACACTCATTCTTTGATTAATACAGCCACTTTTTGGCAGCAAGAAATACCACTCAGAAAAAGACAGTGTCTGCAGAGTTTACTAAATTGAGCCCATGACATCAGTCAATGGCCAAGCACTTAACATGCCGATATTCTAAGAATACAAGTTAAAATAACAGAAGATTTGCAGCCTAACACTTACTATGACAGAATGTTTACAGGACTATTCCAAACAGATCATTAAGGATGCTATGAAAACCTCTGATGACACAGTCAGTCAATGGAGCCAGGGAGGCCATAAACACTAGTGCTTTTCCAGTGACAAAGATCTGGAAAAGGGAAGGCTTATGAGAAGGAAAATTACAAAATAGAGAGACTGAAATGATGATAGTTATAAACATCGTGCATTGTATTCTGAGAAAGGTCAAGGCGTGTGCCCAGCAAACAGAATTGTTGGCTATCAAAAGCTTGGAAGGTGAGAAGAGAGGCAAGGGAAGAAAAAAAGAGAAGAATAGTTATAAACTGTCTAATGGGATTTTTTTTTTTATACTTTGCTGCCTGACAAAAACATTTGGGCCATCTAATAGCAGCTCTTTCACAGCTCAACAGGCACCAGGTTTCTCATCATATAAGAGTTTTTCTAGTTTCACAGTGACGTTTGGAAGTGACAGGAAGAAAAAGAAGCTCGTTTTGACACATCTGCTCTTCTGAAAACCATTCAATGAACATTTGTTGGACCATTTGTTGATGGTCAGGAGCTATGGAAAACTAAATTTGTTTTATATTTGCCATTGAGAATGGGTGGACTCAGGGGTAAAAGTTATGTAAGAAGGGAGCTAGGAATAACTCCCACCATTTATCTTCTTTTACTGTGATACTGTGGTAAAAGGGAAAACAGGCTGGAAGAGTAAAGAATTTTGGGGATGACATGGGAGAAGACATAATAATATCTCCATTGCTACTCCCACAGTGCTTTTGTGTTAGACAAGAAACTATCAAATTATATAAAATTAAGCTAATAATAGTGTCAATAAATTTCTTATCAATTTATCAACCCATTGATGCTAGTGCTTCCATCAGATTTGTATATCTACTGTATTTTAATCATACTACATTTGTTAGATGCCAAATCTATTTTCACAATGCATTTTGTAAGATTTTTACATGAAAAGGAAGCCCTTTTTCTCAGTAAATTAGCAGAAGTCTCAGCGTTTCTAACACAAAACACAGCTAATATATTGTTTAAAAATTATTAAACTTAATAAGTAACAAACAGTGTATCTTGTGGAATAACTAGCTGTTTTCCTTTGATAGTCCTACAGAAAATGACAGCAAGGGACAAAATTTTAATGGATCAGGTTCATGAGTTTTACATGAATGAGGATCAGTAGTGACACATTTTCGAACTAAACCCAAGAACTGCTGAGTTGTCAAGACTGACAAAATCTTGAACAAAATGTTCAGTGTGAAGTTGTCAAAATGGCAATCTCATCATTGGACTATGTTAAAGAGGATGTAGTAGGTTTTTTCTTTGTTTGAATCCAAACTCACTTGGTGTAGGGGGGGTTTGGAATCTGAAAAGCCTTGATGATAATACATATTGCATAAGACTTTATGGAAAAGTGTGTGGCTGGAATCAGTTTCTGATAAGGAAGAGAATGTAAGGTGTTAGCAGTTTAGCTATCAATGTTAAATTCTTTATCAGTAAGGGTCAAAATCTTATTTATTTCTTCTCACAGCTAATGAAAATATATGAAATAAATAATCCAATATGACAAACACTGAGGTATTGCTAAGCTAAAAAATGGTGCAGGCCCAAAATATGTGGTTTATTAAACCTGAGTCTGCAATCTGATAAACAAATGTCTAAACCAAATCAAAGTTTAAATACCTCAAAAGACTGACCAGAACCAATACAATGATATCCAGTCAGTAAAAAAAATTAATTTCAAGTTGCAGAAGCAAAAGCCTGCTATGATTCTGAAAGAGCCACAGGGTGACACATGGGACTTGTGGTCTTCAAGGAGCATAAATCCAATCAACTTTAATGGAGCATTGCAAATTCACACCATCTGAGGACCTGACTCCAGCTTTGGTCAATTAGTTTTTATTTTTTTCCCCCATATTGTTGTGACTATATTTATATCTGTATTTTGAGGAGAAAATAGCTAATATTTCTTCCATTAAAGAAACACTGTGTTTTGGCTGACTTTTCTGACAGTGACACATGGAGGACATTAATCTAGAATTATTTTTGTGTGTGTTTGTTGGTTTTTTTCTTCCTCTTCTGGAGGTCCATGTGATAAACAACAGCAGGTTTACTAATGTGTGTACTAATGGTGAGTAATGCAAGTCCACTTACAAAGGCTCAAAATAAATAAATGAAGCAGCTATCATTCAAGCAAACAGAGTGCTGAACTTAAAGTGGCATAGCTGATATATCTCTGTGCCTTATACTTAATTACCAAAACTGGGTAAAAAGAATTGAATTATACACATTAATATAAAACTAATTCAATAAAAAAAAGACTGCAGCATCCACAGTTATAATTGAAATGAACAATTTATTTTGCCATAGATCCTTCGAAGTGAACATCAGTTCAACAATTAAATGCTTAGCCATTAACTGGCGAGTCATAGTGTGTTAGAGAACACAAATGCCTTTTTATTTTTACAATGTAGTGTGAAATCTTTTTTTCTCCATTAAAATTAATGGGGAATCGACATCAATAGTGCCAGTGCTCCGTGCACTAAATTTGTGAGGTATAGATCAGCTGTGCATAATGCAGAAAACAACTGAAATGAAAACTTTAAACCAAAGTTCTATGACATTTAAAGTAATTATTATTAGGTACTCTGTCTGGCCAACGATTTGAATATTGCATCTCCAAATGTAATCATCAGGCTCTCTTTGCCTCTGTTAGGGTCTAATGGTTGGGCTAATGTAAAAATTCTTCAAAATCAATTATAAGCTTATCAGCAACTTCTCTGAGTTTGCATCAGTTAACAATAGTCTGAAAGCTGTAATTATATCAGGAGTAGCAAGGGAAAAAAAAATACCTTGCAAACATCAGTAAGATAAACCCCAAGTTTTTCTGACATACTAATCAAAATTAATTTTTTACTGAATTCCTGTAAGTAGTGATATTGCACTGTGCATTGCATAAAAAACATTTAAAACCCCATGTCATTATTAATGTTTGTGTAATTTTGGTGGTCTTATTGCTGAAGTTAAATCTCATGCTGTTAAATCTCATGCTGTTGGATTCTGCCCATCTGTCCAGCCTGTCGAGATCCCTCTGCAGAGCCTTTCTACCCTCCAGCAGATCAACTCCTGCCCCCAGCTTGGTGTCATCAGCAAATTTACTGATAATGGACTCAATGCCCTCATCCAGATCATCAATAAAGATGTTAAAGAGCATGGGGCCCAGCACTGATCCTTGAGGCACACCACTAGTGTGCACTTTATCTAACCAAAGTATTAGAAGACAGTCTCCGTGCATTAATTTATGGACACCTTCATAAGAGAATTGACCACTTCAGATTGTTCTTCCCTTTGGCAATGGGGATGAGATCAGAACGATGAAAGATTCATATAATCTTCTGTGTGCTTTGTGTGGGTAAAATGAAAATAATAATATTAATTGCCTTCACAAAATTCTGAGAGCTATGCAAGTACAAACTATCTTTATCATTCACACAGGGCTAGAGGAAAGTAGTTGTGGTCCATGATCTGTAATGTCCAAAATATCTGCAGTAGTTTGGGACTACAGCTTACTGCTAGGTTTTTGCTTCAATAGTTGATTCAGAGTTGGCCACGAGGATGATCAGAGGGCTGGAGCACCTCTCCTATGAGGACAGACTGAAAGAGTTGGGGCTGTTCAGTCTGGAGAAAAGAAGGCTCCGAGGTGACCTAATTGTGGCCTTCCAGTATCTGAAGGGGGCCTACAAGAGGGCTGGGGAGGGACTTCTCAGGATCTCAGGTAGTGATAGGGCTAGGGGAAAAGGAATGAAGCTGCAGGTGGGGAGATTCAGACTGGACATGAGGAGGAAGTTCTTCACCATGAGAGTGGTGAAAGCCTGGAATGGGTTGTCCAGGGAAGTGGTTGAGGCCCCATCCCTGGAGGTGTTTAAGCCCAGGCTGGACGAGGCTCTGGCCATGCTGATCTAGTGTGGGGTGTCCCTGCCCATGGCAGGGGGATTGGAACTAGCTGATCCTTGTGGTCCCTTCCAGCCCTGACTGATTCTATGATTCTGAACATCTGGTCATATCAAATGCAATATCGATGTCTCTGTCAAGGCAAATCATAAAGCAATGATTTAATTTACTGTTTGCACCATGAAGGTATAAATAAGCAGGTAGTAATGAATTTTACAATGTGGTTATGGGTTGTTATTGTTATTAAGTTATTTTTATTTTTTAAATACTGCCTAATGAATTAATTTCAGAAATCAGATTCTGTGGTTTTTTGAAGATTTTTCCTGAAAACAAATTTTTAAGAAGTTTACTTAAAAAAAATAAGAGAGAATAATTTTGGTTTCAATAGCCCATGTATGAGATAATCTCACAGTATCACCAAGGTTGGAAGAGACCTCAAAGATCATCAAGTCCAACCTGTCATCACAGACCTCATGACTAGATCATGGCACCAAGTGCCACATCCAATCCCCTCTTGAACACCACCAGGGATGGTGACTCCACCACTTCCCTGGGCAGCCCATTCCAATGACGAATGACTCTCTCCGTGAAGAACTTTCTCCTCACCTCCAGCCTAAACGTCCCCTGGTGCAGCTTGAGACTGTGGCCTCTTCTGATGCTGGTTGCCTGGGAGAAGAGACCAACCCCCTTCTGGCTACATCCACCTTTCAGGTAGTTGTAGAGGGCAATGAGGTCTCCCCTGAGCCTCCTTTTCTCCAATCCCAGCTCCCTCAGCCTCTCCTCATAGGGCTTGTGTTTGAGGCTTTGTTGCCCTTCTCTGGACACGTTCAAGTGTCTTGATGATCTTCCTAAACTGAGAGACCCAGAACTGGACACAGTACTCAAGGTGTGGCCTAACCAATGCATCAGTGGTGGTCCAAAGTCCATGGCAAAAGATTTGCAGCTGATCTGTGAACCACTATCATTTTTCCAGTTTTAAAAATCATGAGATAAGCACATTATCTATGAAGAATGTAAGTGTTAATACTGCTCTTTTGAGCCAAAAAAATAGATTCCAATGACTCCAATTCTTCCACAGAATACCACAATAATATTGAATATGCTATTTCCTATGTAATCTTTTTATACATATACAGAGCTGGATAGTCACATAGAGAGAAAAGTTAGGATCATAAGATTAGGTTACCTAATCTGATTTTCTGAAGACATATTCTTTGAATTTTGCTAGTTACCCTCACTGTGAGTTTAATTATGCAGTCTGGTTCCAATGGGCCACTCTGGAGACATCTGTGTATACATAAGTGTAGCACAGATGTTCCAGTATGTAGATAATGTTTTATTCCCACGGCAGTTAGTTTATACCACTAAGCTTTTGAAAGAGCAGCCAGGAGGAAAACATGATACAAGTGTCATAGGGTAAGAACATTATTTGGCAAAGTGCAACAGCAAGTCGAGTAACTATTTCAGAAGGATACTGTAAGTTTTCTGGCCATGTTATTTCAAGAGCTGTGTGCACCTGATAATTTAGAGTGATGAAGAGTTCAATACACCCTTGTCCCAGCTGATATTTATCTATCATGCAGTGTGTGACTAGATCCCCATGGAGTATATATAATAATTAGACCTGCACTTTCCTGACTGTCTACTTGATTCGCTTGTAGGTTAAAGGGCACAATATGAAACTCTGTTCTGTTAAAAACATATTAAATATGATATTAGTGGTCTAAAACTATAAACTTCCCTGGAGACTCCCACTTTTAATAACCTCCAGGATAATAGATAAAGCAGAGGGCAGTAATCGTTACTGAAATGGATTTTCTGGCAGAATTAGACATCACCTCCAGGAATCAATAATCATTTTAAGCTAACGGGGTGATTAAATGACCTTCTTTTTATTTTCCTTCATGTTGAGTTGCTTTTTATCTTGATTTAGAGCCACATAGCCAGAACAAAGATAAACAGAGGACTGGCAGCATTACAGGATTACAGTGAGGCCTATACCTTAAAGAAGTAAAAATATTTTACTTTAATTAGTGCATTAGCTGTCCAGTCTGTGACTTCTGAAGAATTAAACTGAAAATTCTTGATGAAAAATATATTAATGGATTATACCCCAGGATAGTTCTTGTTTTTAGAAGGTTTGCACCATTAGCTTTGCTGCAGCAGGTGTTGTATTTTTATGTTTAATAATGTATTGCTCTGGAGCTTGCTTGAGGATATCTGTGTTGAATGATAACACTTCCATTAACCATTTCAGACCATATGGGCTTCATCCACATTCTTCTGTTCACTATGAAGGAGTATTGGATGACTGCTACTTTCCACCACACCACCCCCCTGCAAAGGAGATAGATTGAGAAGCTGCTAACTTCATTGTGCTGTAGTGTTGATGAGATACAGCTAATCCTATAAAACTGTTGAAAAGCTGATTTTACCTTCTTGTGGGCTTTTTGTTTCACTTCTGGAAATCCAAAAATTTGTGATTTTTGTTGTTGGTTTTTGGGGTTTTTTTTTAATATATTCTAAAATATCCCGTGGTCTGCTTTCAATACAGAATGTGAAGGCTAATCAAAAGATTTGAAGGATGCATGTGTAGAAAATAATGCACAGACTGAAAAGTCTAGAAGGCCATTCACATAAAATGTCACAAAAGTAATCATGTTGTCTGAATAAGTCTGAATGATTAAAGAGAAGGATAAGGGCCATAAGGATGATTAGAGGGCTGGAACACCTGCCATATGAGGACAGACTAATAGAGTTGGGGCTGTTCAGTCTGGAGAAGAGAAGGCTCCAAGGAGATCTTATTGTGGCCTTCCATTATCTTAAGGGGGCCTACAAGAAAGGTGGGGAGGGACTTTTTAGGGTGTCAGGTAATGATAGGACTAGGGGGAATGGAACAAAAATAGAAATGGGTAGATTCAGATTGAATATTAAGAAATTCTTCAGGATGAGGGTGGTGAGACACTGGAACAGATTGCCCAGGGAAGTGGTAGAACCCCCAGCCCTGGAGGTTTTTAAGGCTAGGCTGGATGTGGCTCTGAGCAGCCTGATGTGGTGTGAGGTGTCCCTGCCCATGGCATGGGGGTCAGAAGTAGATGACCCTTGAGTTCCCTTCCAACCCTGATAATTCTATGATTCTGTGATTCTATGATAGGCTTTTGCAAAAGCTTATCTACAGAGTTAGAAAATCACCCGGGTTTTTTTTTCCTCTAAAACTGTGTTCAGGTGTTGCTGAAAGAGCAAATGCAACCATTTTTAATATCCTTTTCACCTCTAGCTTCTTTTAGAATAGAACGTAGGTGTGCTTCAAACATCTGATCTGATCCGATACCAGCCATCACAGCATCATGCCCTTTTCAGGGAGGGGTCAACACTGATGAGGCAACTACAGTGGAACATGTCTGATTGACAGTGCTCTCCCTCATTCAAACTCCCATTTCCTCTTACAAACTCTTGCAATGCCACTCAGACCCTGACTTCACTGCTTTTCTCTTCTGTGTCAGATGTCATGAGAGCTCCTTAAACTCCAGATAATACTCTGAGGTAGAGGATTAAGACAAGACAGACTTTTTTGTCACCCAAAGGTAGGAATTAGCAGTTTATCCTTGCCAGTATAAGCTTCCACTGAGACAGCTTGATTAGATCAGTTTTCTTGCCAGATGAGAAACTCTTAGTGTTGGAGAGTTTGGGACCCTGATGTGCAGTAGATGGCTGTAATGACAGAGTAATAGTTGTTTCTTTCCTTTTTTCTTTCTTTTTGTCATAGAAAAAGAGTCTAAAGAAGTAACTGGCTCTATTACATGTCAAGATTGTGACAGTTTTAGGCTGTGCCTTTAAGAAAGGGACAGTTGCTGGAACACTCTGGCTGGATGTTTTGGTGAAATAATGAAAACAAGATATTCTAAACTAATTTCATTGGTGGAATGCAGCTTTAAGTTTTAGTTCAGTTTGAATCTGAGTTTCAGTCTGTCTTTTTCAGCCTCTCTCTCTGAGCAACAGCTGTGTTGGACAGAGTTGACCTTGAATTAACTGAAATAACAGATAAGAAACTAATTCTTGCATACGTTTTGAGCTAACAGAATTTCCTCCTTAATAATTACCTTTTCTCTCTCTCTAACCCTTTTTGGGGGAAAAGGGAGGTAGGGGGAGAAAGGGGGAATGGCTGGGGGGACTCTCCTGGCTGGAGGAGGGATAGTTTTGTTCTCTATTATGTTCTTTGCTGTATATTTCTGTATATATGTAAATACTGTATATTGTGTATATATTCACTGCATCTCATCCTGCTTGTAAATATAGCTTATATTCATTTCTGCTTCTCTGAGTTAGCTGTGGTTTCTTTGTGTGTGGGGGGAGAACTGAACTTTCACCACCACAAAGATTCATGAACCAGAAACCCTGGGATTACATTTCCTGCAGATAATTTCAAATCCATTCCCTCCTTTTCATACAGTTAAAATTTGTTTTTAGTTTAGTTCATATCAATACTGTATAATGATGGAATACAGATGAAAGTAAATTTTTTTTAACCATGAAACTATTCAATAATTATACAGCTTGATATTACTAAATATCAGACATCATACCAAACCACTTAAGCTACTCTCATAATCACCTGTCCATCTCATTAGGGTGGAAAGAATTCACCCACTGACCATTGAAACACTCTAAGTTGTGAGTGTGAACTAATTGTCAAAGTTTTAGACATGAAAGTTCATATTGCCCATTCAGAACTTTTTGTTTACATGTCAAGAACATGAATCCCAAAAGTTTTCTTTCAAACCTTATAGTCAGTTTCTAAATAGCCCCAAAAATTTATTCTAGACCATCAAACCTTTAAAAGTTCAGGAAGTTTAAATGGAAAGTTCTGGGAGCCATGCATCTAAAATGCATGTCAGAAACATGTAATACTTGTTCAAAAGATTTCAACAGGCAGAGAGTCTTGTGGTTCCAAAAAACCAAGTCTGCCCAACAAATTATGGAGAGAGCTTACATTGCTAACCCTGTTAGCAGTAGCTAGTGATAACGTGAATTTTTTTGTTGCAATGAGATCAAGAAAGGCATGAAGAAATTATTATATTTGACTCCACATGCACAAAATTATACAGGGATCAGTAGCCATTACTCTATTAAATGCATGAGTCACCACAATATCAATTGGATGTTTTACATCTTAAAGCTTCCCTTCCTCCGCTGCCTCATCCATACCAGCATGCATACATTTCCTCACAATGTATTAGACAAAGGAAATTAGATTTATTTAACAACACCCACTATTCCCTCAACAGAATTCAGACAGGTCATTTCTGATCTCCATTATTATACTTAAATTAATTATACTTCCCAGGTAACAACTTTCTCCCTGTATTAAGTGGAGAACTAGAGAGCCAAAGCAAATTTTCCAGCTGAGAAACCAAGTGCCAGACAAAGCCTTGAAGTTCTTCTTACAGGAAACAAATGATTGTTAATGCCCAATAAAGTTGTTTTCTTTGATTTCTGATTAGCTTAGTAGGAAGGTAAGGTCTTTGAAATTAATAAGAATCATAGCATGTAATAAAATCTTCTCTCTTTGTGTATATACACAAATGCTACAAATAGACAAGCTCTAGGATTCAGACACTTCTATGATTAGGATTAGGATTCAGACACTTCTACAATTATGTACTTTCAGAAAGGCTCAGAACCAAATATTACCTCACAGGTAATATTACAGATATTGTCCTGTAGAAGTGGCAGCAGAGACAACAGTAGAAAGAATAAAGCCTGAATTTCCCCAGTGGCAGCTCACCCCTTCACAACAATATCCTGCAATTTTTAAGGAAGGGAAAGCCTTAGATAAGGAAAAATTATGAATTTCCACTAGTGGCTGATGAATGTAATATAAATAAACTTTGTTATTTTTCTCTGCTTCTGGATGCCTTTTAGAGTATTAATTTTATAGTGAAAACTTGAAGTGGAATTTAAATTAACAGCCAGGGGAAAAAAAGTATTAAGGTAGCTAGTACACATGGAAATCATGTAAATAAAGGAATAACAGCCATCCCAGGGAGCCACATCACCCAATAATTAACACTGAAGAGATTTTTATATTCCAAGCCTGAAATAGGCTAAGTGATAGTCATTAAGGTCCATCTTTCACAAAGAACACAGGGCCAGCTTATCAGCCAGTCCACTCTACTCACCTGGCTGGGAAAGATGCTCTCGGCTCTGTCCACTGCTTCACAGCACAGCCTAGAACAAGCACAGTTTGTCTAGCTGATGTGCACTATCTGACTAGGCAATTATGGACAGACAGAAGGAACAAAGGTTAATAAATTAATTTTTGAAAGCAAATTTTCCAGCTGGCATGTAGCATGATTTCACATCTGGTGGAAACACAGGCTGGTTAGTAAAATTTGATGTCACAAATTATGCAAGTTCTTCCTCAGTGTTGTCTCATTATACATTTCTTATTTCTCTTTTTCCAAGTATAGAAATTTTGAATCTTTCCCATTGTAACATTATAGTAGAAATACTGGGTGGAATTAACAGGAAATGTGAAAATTATGCTCACACTGCATATTTTCAATAATTAACTGGTTCATTACTGTTAATGCTACAAGACTGGAATCTGACTTAAATATTAATTTTGATGCCTTTGGAACCTAAAGGAAGCTGTATTTATGGTCTAAGTTCTAACTTTCTTCCCACCCCCCCAAGGAAACCGAATGTGTACTTCCTGCAGTAACTTGTATTATAAAGTTATGACAAGTGCATGAATGAAGTGCATGTTCTGAACTGGTTTTAATGCTAACAATAAGTAGAATGGTAGTCCAAGAATTTGAGACTGCACACTACACTGAAAAATTAAGTAGCCTAAAAAGCCAAGAAAGTGTGCATTCACAATTGGAAAAGTTGCCTCAACCAAAAAACAATAATTCTTAGGAAAGCATAGGATAAATAAGGGACAGTTCATAGCTGGCTGAGGTTATTGAATCCCATCAAATCCTTGTAAGCAAGCTCAGAAAGCATGAGATAGAAGAACAGACAATGAGGTGGATTAGGAACTGGTTACACAATAGAATCCAAAGAGTGGTGGTCAATGGTGCCCAGTCCAGCTGGAGAGCTGCAACTAGTGGAGTCCCCCAGGGATCAGTGCTGGGTCCAGCCCACAAAGAGCGAGCACTTACACTGAATTAAACAAATAATGTTTTGTCAACTAAAACTGACCAATGCAATTCATAGACCTACAACTCTTCTTAATAAAGATTCAAACAATTGAAAGATTGAAAGAAAGTAATGAATCTTATCTCAGAGTGAATATGTATTATAAGCATATAAGCATAATTCACGTTTAGGTGTTATAGTTTACAGAACCTATTCTTTTTTTACTATGAAAGCAACTATAGAGGTTTTGTCTTCTACTGTTGGGTTGTGGGGTTTTTTTATCCATATGTTTTCTATTTTCTTTCATTGCTCAGACCAGAAATTCTCAATATTATATAGACATTATACAATAGCTATTTAGAAGACTAATATAGTCGGTTTGCATTTTAAAGCAGTTTAATGTGTGGATTTTATGGGACTATATGTAAACAGTGGCATAAGATGAGACAGAGAAGCTTTGTATAATATGTTATGCATTATTTGGATAACTGTGATTTCAGCTGAACTATAGTAGAGATCATATCTTCAAGTGTATGCTATAAATGCTGCTCCAAAATGTAGGAAGAAATGTGTCTGGCAACCAGATAGCAGTTCTATTAGGCATTTATCCAAAGCTTCTCAGCCTCCAAGAAATGAGATAGACTTTAAAAACTGAAACACTATTCATGGTCATTGCACTATTCTAGATTTCTGCAGTTAAGCAAATACCTGGGGGCTTAAATTCAGAAGCACAGTTTAGTAAAAACCATAAGGCTTAGTTGTGAGTCTTTTTCCTTATTATGCTATGATGTAATGAATATAGACCATAACAACACCTTTTGGCAGGCATTTCCTGATTCCTAACTCAGTCTGATTGCTGTTCCAGGAGCAAAGACTGTTCTGAAATATAATTTAATGGTGGCACTACAGGCACTATCTTCCACAAAGTTTGAAGCTGGCATTCAGAAAAAAACAAAGGTCTTCTGAAGCATGCATAGACTATCTGCTTCCTTAAAAAAAAAGAATGAAAAAAAACAAAAGGTAAGCCTCTGAGGAGACTCAGTTTAAACTTGATGACACTTGAATACACTGAGAAAACTGGTGGAAGTGCTCACCAAGCCATTTTCCATTAGAAGTCCTGGCTAACTGGAGAAGTCCCAAGTGACAGGGGATTTATAAATGTGATGTCCTTCCACAAAAAGGACCAGAAAGGGGACCTGGGAAACTACAGGTAGTTTGGTGCTGGGGAACGTGTTCTCTTCTCCCAGGCAACCAACACCAGAACAAGAGGACACAGTCTCAAGCTGCACCAAGGGAAGTTTAGGTTCAAGGTGAGGAGAAAGTTCATCACCAAGAGAGCCGTTAGCCATTGGAATGGGCTGCCCAGGGAGGTGGTGGAGTCACCATCCCAGGAGGTGTTCAAGAGGGGACTGGACATGGCACTTGGTGCCATGGTTTAGTCATGAGGTCTGTGGTGACAGGTTGGACTTGATGATCTTTGAGGTCTCTTCCAACTTTGGTGATTCTTTGATCTTGAGTACCATTAGGCAGCACATGCGTGGCAACCAGGAGATCAGGCTCAGTCACCAGGGGCTCCTGAAGGGCAGGTTCTGATAGACAATCCTGTTCATCTACAAGGAAATAAATGAGGGAAAGGCTGTGGTTGTTGTTTACCTGGACTTTAGTAAAACATTTTATACTGTCTCCCACATCATGGTCCTGGAGAAAATGGCTGCACATAAACAGAATGGACACTTTGCTGGGTTAAAAAGTGGCAACATGGCCAGGCAAAAAAAAATGGTGAAGGGAGTTAAAAACACTTGACATTTTTTTATTATAGTAGTTGCACAGAAACATGAATACAGAGACATAAGAGAGGACAGAATCACACAATATATCTGGTTGAGAGAGACCTTGAAAAGCATCCAGTCCAACCCTCAACCCAATAATGAAGGGTCAACATTAACTCATGTCCCTAAGTGCCAGGTCCACACACTGCTTGAACACCCCCAAGGATTGAGTCTCCACCACTGGCCTCGGTAGACCATTCCAAGGCTTGTTAACCCTTTTCATGAAGAAATATTTCCTAACATCCAACCTAAACTTCTCCTGATGCATCTTGTAACCATTTCCTCTAATCCTGCTGCTTTTCATTAAGATGAGGTTGGTCCCCTCCCCTTCAGGTAGTTGTAGAGAGTAATGAGGTCTCCCCTCACCCTCTTCTCCATATCAAACAACCCCAGCTCCTTCAGATGCTCCTCATAGGCCATGTGCTCCATGCCCTTGTGATGAAGAGGTTATTATTATTTTTAAGTTCTATTAAAATTATTAATAGCCAATTAATCACTTTTTGTATATATAGATTCTAATGTACAACTGTAAGATACATCCCATAACTGGTCTCATATATAAAATTTGAACCCAATTAGAATATTTACAGAATTAATTTTGATTAAAGAACAAAGGGTGCAATTCTGCTGCTTGTCTGCCACTTGACAAGACATGGCTTTAACTATATACAGGAAAGTTACACTGTGTGTCAGAGGCTTGAACTAGAAATGTCACATGAGCCAGGTACAGGCTTCAAACTGAATGTTAGTGGGTGCTGCACAAGAAAAGACATACTGTGTCTTCTGTTTGTAGCAAAGCTAGTTGCTAGGCGATGGGTAGCTGGCTGCTGCCCTCACAGCTTATGCCATGGATGGTTTCTGGACTGGTCCATTCCAGGGAAGGGCTCCCTGGGCTGAGCCTCTGGCAGGAGCTGCTAGCAGGCCCATGCGGGAGCTTCTTTCTGGACATGGTGGTGGGGGTAGCCTTCTCCCGCAGAGGCAGGAGGTGCAAGACGTAGGCTTCTGCTGGTTGGCAGGTTTCCTTGCAGGCTGGTAAGAGGCCTTGAACACAAACCCTATGAGGAGAGGCTGAGGGAGCTGGGATTGTTTAGCCTGGAGAAGAGGAGGCTCAGGGGTGACCTCATTGCCCTCTACAACTACCTGAAAGGTAGTTGTATCCAGGAAGGGGGTTGGTCTCTTCTCCCAGGCCACCAGCACCAGAACAAGGGGACACAGTCTCAAACTGCACCAGGGGAAGTTTAGACTTGAGGTGAGGAGAAAGTTCTTCACCGAGCGAGTTGTTCGTCATTGGAATGTGCTGCTCAGGGAGGTGGTGGAGTCACCATCCCTGGAGGTGTTCAAGAGGGGATTGGACATGGCACTTGGTGCCATGGTCTAGTCATGGGGTCTGCATTGATACATTGGACTCAATTATCCTTGAGGTCTCTTCCAACCTTACACTGTGATACTCAGGTGGTCCCACTGTGCAGCTGCAGCTGCTGGGGGCTCATCCTTGATGGAAGCTCAGGGCTTGCAGGGCTGGCACTGGCTCCCTGGACATGGTTGGGGACAGCAGGGTCGGCTCTGGATCAGGCACGACTGTGCAGAGTGGCAGTGTCCCCTTCTTGGCTTGAAGGAACTGGCGAGCCTCTCTCTCACATGGGAAGTTCCAGCTGTGAATTACCCTGGGGTTCATAGGGCTGTGGAGCAGTAAAGTGGCAGCTCCCTTTCTCTCCCATGAAAGGCAGGGTCAGGCAGAAGGCAGCTGGGCACTCTTCCTGCTTTTACAAGCTGGCACACAGGGTTGTGGCTCACTGTCTGCTTCTTTAAGGTTGTAGCAGATGTTTGGACTGCCGACATTTGGGCTAGTCCCTTCCCTGTCTGGTGTAAAGGCTTGCCCTCAGAAGTCCTGTCCCTTTTAAGACACAGCAGGCTCTTTTCTGATCCAGTGGGACTGGCAAATACGACACTGTAGCTTTCTGGGGCTTCCATCAAAGGACCCTCCTTTGCAGATTTTTGGGTAACCTGAGGCTTAGAGGCCCCTCCCAGGTGCTGGCTTCTCTCTGTATTATAGTGGCTGCTAGTACACTTGTGAGCAGAGCTTGATAGAAGCAATAGCAAGGAGCTTAATATCAAAGGCTGTAGCACTTAGACAAAGAGAGAGTAATACTTGCAAGTTTCTTGAGGCTGAATTTGGCCAATGGGGAATCTTGTCAACAACCAGCTTTAGCCTACAGAAAGCATGAAGCTAGAATTATGCCCTTACTTTTCAGGAGCACAAGCATCCCTAGAGATGGGTAGATGTAGTTGTTTACTCCTTAGAAGGCAAGTGGGGTTGTTTATGCCATCTGAATAGCACCCAGATTTTGTTCCACTCAGATCTGGGATGAGTACCCACTCCAGAAAGGAAGGTGAAAGGGGGAGTGTGGCCAAACGTGTTGGGAGAAGTTTTACAGTATTTGGAGCATATGGTGCCTTCACCATAGCCCTTCATAAGCTTTGTTCCCCTTCTCTGGACACAGTCCAGCATCTCAATACACTTCCTATAGTAAAGGGCCCAGACCTGAATATAATACTCAAAGTGTAGCCTCACCAGTGCTGAGTACAGAAAGATGATGACCTCCCTGTTTCTGCTGGCCACAGCTTTTCTTAATACAATTCAGAATGCATCGGCTTTCTTGGCCACCTGGGCACACTGCTGACTCGCATCCAGTCAACTATCAAACAATACCCCCAGGTCCCTCTTCAAGTTGCAACCACACATCCCCAGGTCTGTATTTTACCATGGGGTTGTTGCGGCCCAGGTGCAGGAGCCACCGTTTGGACTTATTGAACTTCATATAATTAGCTTTCTGAACCTTCTGAAGTTCTCAAATTAATTATAGCTGGTCACTGGTTCTGATCTATCACTTTGCAGATTCTCCCAGTCTCCTCTTTGCAGTTAGTACCTCCATTTTTTTCAAGCTTGTATCCAAATCCTGACATAGTCTAATTCATCACAACAAAATTCATACTAGCACTCAGAACTGCTGACACGGATTAGCAGATCTGTAACTTCAGCTCTATTACTTTCTCTCCAGAATGCTTTAGACCATCCTTCTCCACTTCATATCTCTACAGCACCTGGTGAAAAAGCAATATAAACACCCTCCTAGTAGCTTGGTTCTCATCCATCCCATTCACATGACACTCTCCCACCACCAGCCTGCCCTCATCAGCTGCTTACACTAATGGTTTAGATAGGAATGTGAAGCAGAAGGTGGGCAGGGCAAACATTTGCAGAAAAATAATCCTGTCAGCTGCTTCTGCAAGATTCAATAGAACCTTTCTTTTTTTTTTTCTGGGAGCAATAGAGGCTTGGAAATGCATTCTCTTCTCTGCTGTCACTTGGAAATGGTGCCTTCAAAGCTTTTGTTATGGCAGTGACAATTTTTGAGTTGTCTATGTTGAAATAACCCTCACACTGTCCTTGGCTAGGTGAGTCTGGCTCTCGGCTCCGATGAAAGGAAATGAAGTTCTAAACCATTTATTTCTCATCCTATGAGTGACAAAAAGCTTCAGCCTGCTTTTTGGACCAGTGGTGGGCTTAGTAAAGTCAGAAGTTATTTTACTGTCAAGATATGAGCAAGGTATAAAATGTATCTGTGCGCAGTGCTAAAATAGATAAGCTAGGGTTATGATAACCCTTAAGAAATGTTATCTAAAAGTTGTCTCTTTCTCAGCACTGTTGTTCGGTTTGTTTGGGTTTTTTTCTTCTTGTAGATGAATGCTCATCATAACTACATTTTTTTTTTTTTTTTATGTGAACATACCAGTCCTGCTGAAATTTTTGTAGAGAAAGGTTTCTCCGAAGGCAGCTGGTTAGTGGGTGTGAGTCATGGACAGCACACAGAGGGAAATACAAGGGTGCGATGATGATATTCTGTTAAAATGTATGTGAAAGAAGTATGAGCTTCTGCTTTGGTTTTCCTCTCAGTAGCAGGTGACTGTTTAACCCTCAAGCCACTATGATGTGGCTATCTCTCACGTTGGACCTACTCCTTTTGTGTATCTAAACAAGCAATCAATATCACAGAGACATGGACAATTGCAGAATCACCAAGGTTGGAAGAGACCTCAAAGATCATCAAGTCCAACCTGTCACCACAGACCTCATGACTAAACGATGGCACCAAGTGCCACATCCAATCCCCTCTTGAACACCTCCTGGGATGGTGATTCCACCACCTCACTGGGCAGCCCATTCCAGCGGCTACCATCCTCAGATTAATGTTTTTACTGTTAGACTGAATCAGTAGCAAGGCACCAAATATAGCTACTAAAAATTCTACAAGTGACTTCTGGTTTCTCTTGGAATGGAATAACTGGGGGGGAGGAATAAAATCCAAAAGCCTTGTAAGATATCCCCATCAGCCACATAGAAGTGCATGGGTTTCTGCAGCGCACTGATATTCAGTGCTCCTCTCTTTAGTGTATTGCTTACAAACTTCTTTGCAGCTTTTGGCTGATAAAGAGTATAGAGAATTCTACATATCTACTGCAGAAAAGAAAGTGAAAACGTGTCAGCAGGCTTAATTAACACTTACTGCACAAGATCTGCCAACCTGCTGTGCATAGGCAGTTAATAAAGAAAGGCAGGGAACTAGAGGAATAATTCATGCTTATTTATCCATCTAAGCTGAGCTAAACTGAGAGTAGCTGGCATTGGGCTTTAACAGAATAACATCTTAATTGCTTATCAGAATGAGAAAGGTGAGTGTCTGACCACTGCCAGGGAGAATTCAGTCTCTTCCCTCAGGAATCTGGCTGTTTCCCCTGGCTGCATTTTCTATTTTTAATGCCATTGATACATTTTTATAAGGCTAGCAGGTTGCAGTTAGCAAACTGTTGCATGCAATTTATTTTTGTTTTTATGATAAACCTTTATCCTCTGAGAATTCTTTTCACAGGGTTTCTCCTCTTTCAGTGACTGGCAGCAGGGACACTTTATTGAATGACCTTTTCTATTTAGTTGGCCTTGGAGTATATTCGGATACTGGAGAGAGGTTTGGTTTTATTTTGCCTGCTGTAATTCTAGTGAAAAGTTGAAAATCAATGGCTGAATTTATCTTTATTTTGAGATTTTAATTATGTTTGCTATAGCAATCTGCCTCCTTACCTTGGCAGGTTCTAGGGTATTAACAGTGTCTATAGCTTCGAACTCAGCTATACTTTTTGAAATCAGTTTTGCTTGAATGTTTAACACTGAGAAAAGAAGGTTGAAATTTAAACATAGTCAGCACGTCCTAGACATTGGAGTTATGACACTTGGTTATAAACTGGTATACATCCTACAGTTTCAAATAAAGCTTTTATGTGTAGTCAGAGCAGTGTTGTTACACCACAACCACTGCTCTTTTAAATCACACCTTCATGTAATCACGTCATTGTGTGTAAATTGTTAATCTTTCATGTAGAACCTAAAGCAGCTGGATCTTTAGGAGGTCAGTGAGATCTACCAGTATGGAATACCTCTTCAAAATAACACCACTTCACAAGCTCTGTGTTCTGACCTGTTGACAGGGGTAGTCCTGAGCAGAGCTGCTAAGACACCTCAGGCAGGTGAATCAGACTTCTTTTGGTTTTTATTTTTAATGTTGACTTTCCCCCACTTCCTATGGATCAATGTTTGGAAGAGTTTTTACTTATTTTATTTTTCTTCTCTGAGAAGCAGTTGTTCTAGGGACAAGCATCAGTGTTGAGCTGTGTGGGAGACTATGTCTAAACACCAGCAGCTAGTGTGCTTGGGTGTTTCACCTATCAGATTAAAATAATTTATATAAAGTTTCACCAAACAGCTGTGTCTAGACAGGTAAACCTCTCAGTGTCTTAGACAGAATTTTTTGCGTTCTCAGTCAACAGCATTACAGAATTGTAGGGGTTGGAAGGGACCTCAAGAGATTGTTGGGTCCAACCCCCCTTCCAAAGCAGGATCACTTAGGGTGGTCCACACAGGAATGCATCCAGGTGGGCTTTGAAAGTTTCCAGAGAAGGAGACTCCATGACCAACCTGGGCAGTTTGCTCCAGTCCTTCCTCACCCTCACTGCGAAGGAGTTTCTTCTCACGTTGAGGTGAAATCTTCTGTGTTCAAATTTGAACCCAAATTTGAACCCATTGTTTTTTGTCTTGTTACTGTGCCCCACTGAGCCGGGGGCAGAACCCTCACCAGCCAGGATACCACACAGAGGAGCTCAGTGCCAGTAAGAAAGCCCAGCCAGCACCCGTGGATGATACTGGGGGAGTCATTGGTCATTGCCCTACCTAGCCGGGGGGCCACCAGGCCCCCCGGCCGTTGTTGTCACCACCACCATCACCCGGTGCACACCATGAGGACTCACCAGTGATGAGAGGAGGATCCCTCAGCCCAGATGGGCTCAGCTTGGGGCTTCTGCCTTTCCTGGGGGGATTAAAAAGGGTAGTGGATGGGGAGGGGCAAGAAGCCACACCTGGGGTGGGAGGAGACTCCAACAGAGCCCAGATGCTCTGAGATTTGAGGGGGAAAAGGGGGGAAATGAGGCAGGTGAGGGACTTTAAGGTGTCAGGTAGGGATAGGACTAGGGGGAATGGGAAAAAAAAATTAGAAATTTTTCCCCATGAGGGTGGTGAGACCCTGGATCAGGTTGCCAAGGGAAGTGGTAGAATCCCCATCCCCAGGAGTGTTTAAGGCCAGGCTGGGTGTGGCTCTGGGCAACCTGATCTAGTGTGAGGTGTCCCTGCCCATGGCAAGGCAGTTGGAACTGGGTGATCCTTAAGGTCTAAAAGAATTTTGCAGTTTAGGTTGGATTTTAAGAAGAAATTCTTCACAGAAAGAGTGATTGGCCATTGACATTTAACATAACATAACAAATGTCTGCTGTCCATGACTGGCCAGCAGAGTTCATAGTTTAAGAATCTAGGTGGTCACTAGTTGAAATTACTATTTCAAGTAATGTTTACTGTTTTCATGCCTGCATTCCCAGCCCATTGCCTGACAGAGGTGATATTAGCCCTATAGCTCCCAGTGATGGCTTGTGTTTACTTACTTAATATTTTGAACTGAATTTGCCAACACTGTTCAGAAACATAATTTTGCTATACATATTGCAACTTCTGTATATGTGTGTTGTTTCAAAACATGATGTGCTGGTGAATTTGCATGAGGAGCTTGCCTTTGTGAATCCAGAACAAATGAATAGTTTTAAATAGTGTGTTCTGGATAATTTAGCAGATTACTCATCAGATTCCTAATACTGTTGCCCATCTAAAAGGGTTTTTCCTATCATCTCTAAAGCTGATCTTCAGCTGGGATAATTTATGAAGTAAAACTCCGATTGCCTGCGGAAACAAAGGATGTACTTGCAATGAGACATCCTGACAAAGGCTCGTAAGCCCACAATCTGAGATGAAGCTAGCAATATCAAACTTTGTAAGCATGCTTCCTGTTTTGCTGCAGAGGTCAGTTTAAGGATAAAGCAACACTTTACAAGGTAACATTTCCGCAGAAAGACGTTGCTTAATCTGGTGAGAAAAGACAGCTTGCAGCGCTTGTTGCTCTTGCGTAAATTATACACAGCCAGGCGCAGGCTGGAACAGTTGCAACAGTCCTGGTGAATGTTGAATCAATTCTTTTGAGGAGGTCTATGAAAAGTCCCTCCCAGATGCTTTTTTTTTTTTGTTGTTTGGTTTTGTTTTACTTGGACTGAACAATTTTTGAAACCAGAAGTCAATCAGAAGTGGAGCTTTCATGTCCTTGGTTTTTCATTTGTCTACATTTTGATCCTATGTTAAATGTCAATCAGAGTTCAAAATCTGACATTATAAAACTAGCCTTAGCAGTTCCTGAGGAAGGAAAAGGAAAGGAAACATAAACCTGATTAGCTGTAAGAAATCACTTGATCGCTTTTGTTTTTCATTATTGGTGCTCCTCTGCTCTGTTTCATCCTTTCAATGATATTTTCTTTTTATGAAACACGTAGAACAGTGGCTGTAGCAGAGCAAAGCAGTTAATCCAAAACCATGGATGACATCTGGTCCCTGCGCTTTCCAGTTCTTTGTTTTTAAAGGTTGCCTTAGTCATTTTTGTTATTTGTGTTTATGTTTTCCTGTTGTTGAATCTCTAGTGGAATTCATTTGAAGTTGTGCAGTTCACCTGGATTCTCCTAGATGTTTCTCCAGATCCTGATAATGTATTCTGGGTCTGTGAGCTGGGCTTTGCTGTGACAGGTCTTCTAGAGATTTCTGGAAGTAATTTCTTTTGGCTAGCATGGCAAAGACTGTTATTTTAATTCTTTTAGCTTGCCTTTTATTGTTTCTGAAACAATGTTATAGCAATCTAGTTCTTCTATTAATAGTTTCTCTTCTGACTCACATATTTATTTTGAGCATTTCTTTCTTATTTCTGAGGTTAGCACTTTGAATATAGTTTGTTTGATTTAACTTCCACATGCACCCCTTCCATCCCCCTCATAATGAGTTTTGCTTCAAGATATATTTAATCTTTTTTATGTGGAAGTACACAGGTGTTGTGGAAGACCTCTGGTGCTTCTTGACAGAAGAGTGAAGCTGATGAATTCACCCCCATTTCACACTTCTTAAGCAGTTTTAGCAATGCCTTAGATTCCTCCTGTCAGACATGACAGGATAGTTGCACTTAAAGAGTTGTGGTC
This sequence comes from Melanerpes formicivorus, assembly GCF_026170545.1. Lineage (NCBI taxonomy): Eukaryota > Metazoa > Chordata > Aves > Piciformes > Picidae > Melanerpes > Melanerpes formicivorus. The sequence continues at coordinate 7,291,085 of NW_027142354.1, forward strand.
AACAGCTGAATGGAGACCAGTGATGAGTGGCATTCCTCAGGGGTCACTCTTAGGACCAGCAATGTGTAATATCTTTCTTGGTGACATGGACAGTGGAATTGAATGCACCCTCAGGAAGCTGGCCAATGACACCAATATGTGTTGTGCAGTTGCCATGCTGGAAGGAAGGAATATCATCCATAGGGACCCTGACAGGCTTGAGAGGTGGCCCCACATGTTCAACAACACCAAGTGCGTAGTTTTGCACAAGTCAGGGCAATTCCAAGCACAGATACAGGCTGGGTGATGAAGGGCTTGACAGCAGCTCTGTGAAGAAACACATGAGAGTGTTGGTTGACAAGAGGTTCAATGTAGCTCAACAATGTGCACTTGCAGCCACAAAGGCCAGCTGTATGCCATGCTGCATCAAAAGAAGTATGGCCAGCAGAAAGGTGAATCCCCCCTTCTACTCCACTTGTGAGAACCTCACATGGAGTATTTTATTAGCTTTGGGGCCCTTAACATAGCAACTTCTCCTCAGCACTTTCTCTAGACATATAGGAGGGTCATTAGGAGTAGTCAACATGGTTTTACCTAGGGAAAGTCATGTTTAATGAACCTGATAGCCTTTTATGAGGACATAACCAGGTGGATAGATATGGTTTATCTTGATCTCAGGAAAGCATTTGACACATTGTACCACAGTATGCCTGCAGCTAAACTGAAGAAGTGTGGTCTGGATGATTGGGTAGTAAGGTGGATGTGAACTGGTTAAAGGAAAGAAGTCAGAGTTGTGGTCAGTGGAAGAGATTCTTGTTGGAAGCCTGTATCTAGTGGAGTCCCTCAGAGGCTGGGACTGGGACTGCTACTATTCAGTATATTTGTCAAAAACCTTGATGAGGGGACAGAGTGCACTGTCAGCAAGTTTGCTGATGACAAATAGTAGGAGGAGTGGCTGACAGACCAGAGGGCTGTGCTGCCATTCAGCAAGACCTGGTCATGTTGAAGAGTTGGGTGGGGAGAAATTTAATGAAATAGAACAAGTGCAGAGTCTTGCATCTAGGAAAGAACAACTCCTTGTACCAGTATAGGTTTCCAACTGACCTGTTGCAGAACAGCTTAGGGAAAAGGGACCTGGGGGCCCTGGTGGACAATAGGAAGACCATGAGCCAGAAATGCACCTTGGTTGCCAAGAAGGCCAATGGCATCCTGGGGTGTGTAAGAAGGGGCGTAATTAGTAGGTCAATGGAGGTACTCCTACCCCTTTACTCTGCCCTGGTGAAGCCACATCTGGAGGAGTGTTCAACAAGGAGAGGCTGCTGCTTGAAAGAGTCCAGCACAAAGCCATAAAGATGACTAAGGGAGTGGAATATCTTTTTGAAGAAAGGATGAGGGAGCTGGGCCTCTTTAGCTTGGAGGAGACTGAGGGGTGACTTCATTAAGTTTCTAGATATATTAAAGGTGAGTGTCAGGAGGATGGTGCTGGGCTTTTCTGAGTGATGTCTACTGATAGGACAAGAGGCAACGGGTACAAGGTGGAGCACAGGAGGTTCCACATAAACTTAAGGAAATTTTTTTTCACTGTGAGAGTGACAGAGCAGTGGCACGGGCTGCCCATCTGTCTAGTCCTATTTAGGGGCTGTGCCCACTCCCTAGTCTCATCTGAAAAACTTGCCTGACCCCTCTTAAAAAAATAGAAACGTTACAGACAATGTGGGCTGTATTATATAAAATACTATAGCAGGTTAGACACAACTGAGACAAAATATGGCCAGATGCCAGTGTATTCCTTCTGTTTAAATTAACAAATGTATACACCGTGTGTGTCCCCATACCTAGTAGCAGCTAGCAGAATCAGGTTCTGAGTAGGGCCAGGCGTAGTCTCACAAGTGCACCCTGTTGCTGGGGACAGGGAGATTGCAGCACCCCAAGGTGCTCACAAAGGATGAAATCTGAAGGATCAGCTCCATCCCTTGAAATTCCTGCAGAGCCTGGCCTGAGAGGTTTCACACCTTTTTTCTTCCTCAAAGCCACGATTTTGCTGTGCTTCCCTCACCCTGCTGCTTCAGGCAGCAGCTCATCTGCCTATATTACACTTCTTTCTGCTTAGTATTATTTCTAATTTTTTTTTAATTATTATTTTTTGGTAGTGTATTAACAACCAGGAGCACAGTGAGGATCAAGCAACCATTTTGCTATAGATGCGGTACAAACCACAAATAAGCAGCAAAAATAAAATCACTCGAGAATTGATAACAAAGTAAGAAGCTTGTAAAATGAAGTAGACACAGCCACGCAACAGAGCCTCAGAGAGCAAGAGTAGTTGACTTCATAGGCAGCTCTCTGTCTACAAGCAAGCTGAATGTGGCTATGACTAAAATTTTAATTCATGTTTGGTTATTCCCTTTGTTGGTTGTGACAAGTTGTTGAGCTTCCCATCAGAATTTGGCTCTCTCCATCCTAACTGTGTCTCCTTCCCTGCTGTAAGGTGACGTTGCACTGCATCGAGCTGCATTTGTCTGACAAATATTAGTTAATATTTTCTTGGGAAAAGGAGCTTGTCTTCACTGTAACTCCCCATACTGCACACAGTATTTAAACTTACATACTTTATATAAGCAGCTTCATATGAACAGGAAAATTAGTTAGAACTTGTGCATTCCCAGGAAAAGAAAAAATTCTCAACAATCCAGTTTCCCCTACTATGTTCTTTTTTTTCTCCTGTGGTGAGCCTCGCACACACCAAAAAACATACCCAGTGCAAAGCAGGGACAAACCTGCTGCTGCTACCATCTGCAGTGCTCCATTCAAGGAGCAAGGTACTTTACTTATTTAACTTGGAATTACTCTGCTTTACTTCCAGAAACAAGGGAGATGATTTTTTTTTCTTTCTTTCTTTTTGAAGTAGATCAAAGGTAAAATAACATTAAAAGGCACAGTGGCTTAGTTTTGTTCTACCATAGTCTTTTGTAATCAAGGTAAATGGGGAAAAAGAAAAAGGGGGGGGGGGGGGGGGGGGGAGGAGGAGAATTAAATATGGAATTAAGTACTCAGGTAGAATTTATGTGTCATTAACCTCAGATTAAATTCTATTACCAAGAAAATAAAGCTTCCAGGGAACTCAGTACATTTTTAAAGGGGAAATGGAGGGCAAATAATATTTCCATAATTAAAGTCTTAAATCAAGTTAGAGAGACTGATAAAAAAAAACACCCCACGCACACACAAAAAAAAACCAACAAAAACCCCTACACATTGTAATATGAATCAGAAGTTGTAGAAAATAGCATCCAATTTAGATACTAATTGTAAATGATTGTTGCTTGATTGATGGCGTAAAATCTGAAGTTAGATCAGAAGTAGAACATTTTAGGTTTAATGTTATGGCTAAGCTGACAGATTTTCTCTTGCTGAGAGTGACAGCACCACTACCGTACTTAGTGCAAGGGTTTGAACTTCCATCTGCTAATTTTCAAAGAAGCTAGTAGCACAAGTGAGGCATTTTCTGGGAGTGATCCTTCAAACCGAAAGACACTCTTTACTCCCTTTCTCATGATTCACTGGAGGCAGACTCGTTAACCTTCCCTCGAGTTTATTAAGGAGCTGCACTTATTTCTCTGGCTTATGATGAAAGGGGTAGGGATGAATGTCTGTTGGTTACATACAAGACATTCTTATTTATCATCACTAATAATACATTTATCTAGACTGAATGGATTTTATTCGTCATCCTCACATATTTCAGTAGAATAAGGAAGAAGCTGAAACAGCACCATCAAAGCAATCTGGACAAAATATAAGCAGCTTATTTTTTTCTTCTTTTTTAGACCAGTAACATAAAGGTCTATTAGCAACTGCTTCATTTGCAAATTAGGATATGAGAGTTAAAATACATTTGCAAATAGAAACCCAATTACCTTTTAGCAGGATGAATACTAGGTCTTATGAACAGTTGCTTTTGTGTCATGATGAAAAATATATATACACACATATCTTTGTACGTGCATGTGCACACACAGCAGGACTCAGACATACAAATGACTACAGAACCTGCCCCATACATTCAGATCCTGAAAACGTATTCTAAGTGCCTTGTGATATTTGTCTCAAAAACAATGCACCAAAAACTTGATTTCTAGGTTTCAAATATAATGTAGCTACTCTTCACCATTTTAACATAAAGGAAAAGGAAAAGGAAAAGGAAAAGGAAAAGGAAAAGGAAAAGGAAAAGGAAAAGGAAAAGGAAAAGGAAAAGGAAAAGGAAAAGGAAAAGGAGCTAGGAAAAAAAAAAGAGAGAGACAAATAATTGAGCTGATGAAAAGCTTCAAAAATAGCATTTCCTGGGGTTTAGCCCAATCTCTTGAACAGAACTGGAATTCTGTCTTGTAACAAGAAGTAATGTAAATCTTTTTTGTCCCTTTTAATATAGATAAAAGCCATTTATTAATAACATTCTGTGTTTACTGTACTATATCTTGCACACATATATATAGTGATATAGTGAGAGTGAGAACCTCATAAGCAGTCTTCTATTTTTTGATGTATTTTTTTTTTATATATAAAGGTTTTTACTTCTTTTCTTTCTTTTTTTTCCTTCATGACTTAATTCAAAATGTTAGAGAGCTTAATTTCAAGCTGAGTCAAAATTTTTGATGCACAATAAGTTTGGAACCTTCCTTCCAAACCAGAAAACAAAACAATTTGTGGGATAGGAGATAAGCAAATTCATAAATCTGAGTCAAAATTAGTTCTAACGTAACATAAAAACTAAAATAAAATAATTTATGGGATAAGAGATAAGCAAATTCATAAATCTGAGTCAAAATGAGTTCTAACATGACATAAAAATTCAAAATGTAGCTACTGGAGCACTCTAGAATTTTTTTATTGAACAAAATATTATTATTATTACTTTGAGAACCATTATTACTTTATTAGTAAATTTATTCTGCATAACCAAAATATTTCCAGTATCAGATTACATTATTAGGCATTTTTTTTTCCCAGCCATTGAGCAGAATACAGTGAAAAATGCAATTACTCCAAGGTTGCATAGGTCTGTTTTAAGAGATAAGCTGTTTGACACCTCCCAAAGAGAAAGATCAACAGAAAATGCTGTATTTCAGAGAAGTTTGATCTGGGTTTATTCCTCACAAAATCGAACTTATTTTATATATTGCAGATGGATAATTAGTTTCCAAGTATGATTTTTTTTTTTAATACACATTCATAGACCTTCTTAATTGTTATATTGGGCAAGGCACAAAAAGCAACAGCTTAAATGAAATCTCACTTAAATAATTTCTCTTAATATTAACCACAAGATTCTGCTCTATTTCCTGCATTTAAAACTTTACCAAGATTCAGCTTTCTCTCCACAATTTCTTGCAAGTGGTGATTACTGAACTTTTATACATTATCTTCTCTTAGGAAGGAAAGGTTTAACTATCATTCAAAAGCAGTATTCTGAGTAGGAAACTTTTGTACTATTCTTGAAGTTTTGGCTTTAAAATTGGATAATAATTTTATTTCACTAGTCAATATTTAAATAATTTCTTTAAGTGAATCAGTAGAATAATCTAAGTAGAATGTTTATCCAAGTAGATAGCAGTTCCATAAAACTTGTAAAGATGAATTATTTTTTGTAATTCATCTGATGTTTTAATTTTATACTGAGTCCACCCTGACTAATTCCATATTGATATGATTCTGATCTGACAGTCCTAGAGAAGCTTAATTTGGGGAGGAAAGAAAAGGAAACCAGAAAGTAAAGGTCTCCTCACATTTCTTACAATGAGCAGCATGGGTCCATAGCTGCGCAGGAACTGGGTGGATACCAGGTGGCCAGCTTAAAAAGCTAATCTGTTTTCCCTAATTAGTCTTTAGTTCTCATACCTCTATCTCCTGTGATGCGACAGAGCGCGGCAGAACCAGCACGAGCAGAAGCTGGAGCAGAATTAGTTTCTGTCACATTAACAGTTCACTTTGGTGTTCACCTACCATGGCATCCTGCTGGAAGATGCTGATCCTCTCAAATTTATATTTTAAATCATTCTCATTCTTAAATTTCCCATTTGAAAGCAACCCTCTCACAGGTGTTTTTGGTTTAGCTTGATGTTTTTTTATCTCTTTGTTATGTTTTCTTGTGGTGTTTTTTCACCTGGCTAGAAGAGTTGGATAAAAGAGAGCTAAGAAAAGTGCAAAATAAAAAGCACAATGGATGTTCTTGGCTCTACTGACAGGGCAGACATTGCTTCCCATAGGTGGATATTCTCTATCCAACCAAATCCCTGAGTGTCTTTGTAAAGAGGATTGATATGCTTACCAGACTGTTGTTCAAACCTGACTTTAGTACTAGATTTCCTTTATAAACTGTCACTCTTAAATCTTGAAGGAATCTGTCCTGAACTGTTTTGACCTTTGAGACATTTTAAGACTTTAGATTTAATACAGGTTACAAACCACCTGGGGAAGTTGAGGCTGCGGGAAGCTTAATCAGCCCCTTGATAGTCCTGCAACAAGAACAACCTCCCAAGGACCTCTCTCTGGCACTTCCCCAACCTTATCATTTAGACCTTTCATGAGCTCTTGATCCAATTTTAACTTCTTGAGCGTTGAACTGTGATGTGGTTGGGTTTTTTATAAGGTGCATTGATTTAACCTTTTGGCAGTGCACTCTTTAACTGTATGTGGAGGATTTCACTAACTCCAAGTTTTCATTCAAACTGACATCCTCCTTGACATCTAACATGACTGCCAGGACTTCATATATTTAATTGCCCAAAGGCTCAGCAGGGATGAACAGGAATTACCCCTCAGACTTCAATGGAATGGTATGAATTTAGACGAGCTGACAAAGCTGGAATTATATGGGCATTTTGAGACAGTTAACCTTATGTGTCTCACATGTTACTTTCTTGGATGAGCCCATTCTACAGGCATTTTTACCAATCTCATACATAATTTTTAGTTCAGTGCAGTCCTAATAAATAACAAAATAGAAAGGTTTGTTTTTTTTTCCTTCAGTCAGCACTGGTCTTTACAGTTTTACATGACCTCAAAAAGCAATTCTGTCCTTTTCTTTGTGTATAACACATTCACACCCCAATGGCCTCATCATTTTATGTAGGGCAGCCAAAGGATTTCATGAGATGATACTCTGGGATGTTCTCCAATTTTGACCGATTCTCAGTGGAATGTTTTCAAGGGCACAGTCAGTTCTAATGTCCTCAGCCCCCAAGGGAAATCAGAGACATTAATATACAACTTCTTCAGTCTTTGAAACTCTTCTTTTAAAATAAGATTTTAAAAAAAAAGAAGTTTTGTTTCTAAGCTTTTACCTTGGCCAGTAATATCTGCATAGTCTCCAGGTGGAAGTTGCATTAAAAAAAAAATAAACAAAACCCAGCAAAAAAAATCCCACTGATTAATTTTTATTGCTTTAGCAAATAGTGAAGATGAGAAATCAGGGCATTTGTCACTTTTGAAATTTTTTATTTCATTAGGCTAGTCCTGAATAAGGCTTTAATCGTTATAGTATTGGAAGCACTGCTTATTACGTGAGATATTAGCTTCCTATTTGCCTGTATGATGTGCTCAATGATTTCAAATTCTCTGCTGAATGTTGTCTTGATTTTCACTCAGTGTCCCTGCTTTATGAATCTTCTTATGCAGACTTTCATTAGTCAAATACTTAGCAGCCTGACACTGAACTTAAGCTTGCGTTCTTCTTCTTTTCCCTTAACTCTGATGCTAATTAGTTTTGCTAATGAAGGTGTAATTTTGGTGTAGAGATGGAATTTTATGTGATTTTTGATGAACTTCTGAAACCTGTAATAATAAAGTTCTACCAGTTGTTTGGGGTTTTTTTAAGACATAATGGGTTTCATCAAATATTGGGGCATCAACAAAAATGATCAAGAGAAACTATTGAAGTCTCTGGTAAGGCTGACCAGGACAGGCTTATCCCTAGCGGCTCCCCATTACAGTTTAAAACTAATTGTTTTTACTGAGAGTCTCTCTTAAAGCTCTACACATAAGGAGCTATACCCTCAAAGTCACTTAGGCTTGCTCTTTCAGTGTCCTCCTACCTTTCAGAGTTCAGTTATTAAACTGAGATAGAAGATGCCCCTGACAGGGCCTGTAACAGGAATATAAGGACTGACATAAACCACGAATGGAAATGCATACACATAAACACCAGAAGAAAAAGCAAAAGAAGGGTTAAGAGAGTGCCATGCATTGTTAACAAAAAAACACCATTCACAGCAATAAAATTGAAAAATGTGTTGTTGCTATCAAGGCTGGAAGGGCCGTCGTCTGTAAGACCACAGCACAGACAACTTGTTGGCAGAAGGCACTGCACTTTGACAACAGGAGGGTGAAAACAGAGTTACAGCACACCACACATGCCATTATTTCTTCTGTTTGTCCAAAAGGAAGACAGGCTGTAACCATAAAGATTTGTGTATTCCAAACAAAAAGAGTCAATGAGTGGCAACCTCGCCTAATATTTATGGAGGCTTAGATAAGCTAAGGTCTGGCGAAAAAGAATCACGTAAGTAACTGTTGGCATCTAAAGGACATAAAAAAGACTAGCAGAAAAACTAGTTTGCCATCACTAATAAAGAAATACAAGAGCTGTGATGATCTGGCATACAAATGGTGCTGGCCAGATAGTCTTGAGTCTCCACCATGCAAAGGCAGGAATGTGAGAGTGTAAGTGAAATAGTTTAGAAACTTCGTGAAACAAACATCAATGTCTTCCATATATTCTTAGGGAGTTTTGTTACATTCATTTCCTACACTGCAGACTCCAAGAAACTGGAAAACATGGGGAGGGCAGGAAAAGGGGGGCTAGGTAAGTGGCCAGGGAGACTGATGAGGAGAGCTTGTTGGCTTGTAATTCAAAGTTGCATTGTGTGTCTGACATCATAAATAAAATAATGTCCAATTCTGTCCAAGATCTTTGTCCCTAAATCTTCTGGAATTAAGCATCAAAAACTGCTTGGCTTTTCTTTACTTTTATACCAACACAGCAGAACTTCTTCTTCTCATATGAATAACAAGTACACAGAACTAGGTTCACTCATCTGCCTCGTTTGGATTGACTGTGTCTGATTGCTTTTTGCCCAAGGTCAGCTCCAGCAAATAAGCCAGGAGAATTTCTACTAGTGATGACCTTTTACTTTAAGAGAGTCAAGCATTCTCCACTGGTGTGGTAAACATCTGGTTTAATCATATGGCACTACAAGGACTTGAAACAAATGATTGAAAACATGTACTACTAAAACCAAAGTACCTAAGAATGAAATGTTAGACAGAAAATAGCAACATTTCTGAGCATCTCAAGCAACACAGAAATTTCCATATGTTCCATTCTCCGTTTCCAGTAATATATTCATTTCTTGCTAAGATTTTTTTCCCCCCAATATTTGCTAAGTTTTAAGCCCATTGTCCAAATTCAACAAATGAAGCAAAGTAGAAGTGGTCTTAAAGAAAATTATAGTTCTTCAAGCTGTGTAAAGTAAATGGCTAATGAGAAGATTTTGTTCATTTTTGACAGTCTGGGAGCCTTGACTTCCATCTTAAAATCTCTTCCACCTCAAATTTTCAGTTTGTCCTAAGTTTCAAGGAACACTGACTAACTTCTTTTACAGAGCCTTACTGTTTGTGTATAAAACATGAAGATTTACAACACTTTCCAGACATGGTTATTTTTTTGGTTATTTCAGTGTTTATTTATTTGTTTATTTCTCCTCTCTCTTTTGCTCCATCATTCTGAAATGAACCTAGAGATTTCTACTATCATGATTTGAATCGCTACAACAAAACCCAGAGTTTGATCTGAGGACACAGAGTTTGATTGAGGACACAGTCTCAAGCTGCACCAGGGGAGGTTTAGGCTGGATGTTAGGAAGAAGTTCTTCACAGAAAGAGTGATTGGCCATTGGAAAGTGCTGCCCAGGGAGGTGCTGGAGTCATCACCACTGTGTTTAAGAAGAGACGGGTCCCTGGAGGTGTTTAGGAAGAGACTGGATGGGGCGCTTGGTGCCATGGTTTAGTTGATTAGATGGTGTTGGATGATAGGTTGGACTTGATTATCTCGAAGGTCTTTTCCAACCTGGTTAATTCTATTCTATTCTATTCTAGTCTAGTCTAGTCTAGTCTAGTCTAGTCTAGTCTAGTCTAGTTTAGTCTATTTTATTCTTGGTGCCATGGTTTAGTTGATAGGTTGGACTCGATGATCTCAAAGGTCTTTTCCAACCAGGTTAATTCTACTCCTGCTCTATTCTATTCTATTCTATTCTATTCTATTCTATTCTATTCTATTCTATTCTATATCTGTGGACTCAACAGTAATATTCGAGAAGTCTATTCTGTGCAACATTTTGTGCTATATTGACTAAATTAGTGGCATTGTCTCTAAAATGTTTTTTCTGTATTAAGTTTTGAGATTTGTGTATGTTTAATCACTGAGTGACTTTCAGAGACTCTTTTATTATATTTTTTTTTTTTCCATAAAAGAGAAAATATTAAATGGAGAGTATAAAAGTAAAATCTTAGCAGGAAATGAGAGGCCCTATCAATTCCACTTTTCACAAAAAAAAATTGGCAAAAACCAGTGTGCGATTTCAGATAATTACATGTAATCCTTAGTAATCCTCCGCAGACAGCGTGAACTGGCAGTCATTATTATGCTTTGAGCCTTTTATTTTGCATACACACCAGGATATGCAGAATGTTAGTGTCCTTGCTGACTTTCTGACTAAAAAAAAACCATGGAAAATAAAGTGAGATGAAATCAAACCAACTAACTGTTCCACTTCAGCTGGAAAAAATATTAATAATAATAAATATGAAGAAATAACTTTGTTGGGTTTTTTTTCCTTTCAAAGATTTCAGTAAAAATAACATGCAGAAGTCTGTTGGGGGAGGGGAGGGGATTTTGTTTTCTATTTCAAATCCAATGGATAATTAAGTGCTTGCTGTTCTGATGATTCTGAATGATGGTGCTGGTCTCTTCTCACAGGTAATTAGTGATACAATAAGAGGGAATGCCCTCAGGCTATGACTGGGTAGGTTTAGACTGGACATTAGGAAAAAAAAAATTCACAGCAAGAGTGGTCAGGCATTGGAATGTGCTGCCCACGGAGGTGGTTGAGACACCAACCCTGGATGTGTTTAGAGGTCATTTGGATGTGGTGCTCGGGAATATGGTTTAGGGGGTGAACTTTGTAGAGTAGAGTTATCAGTTGGAATTGGTGATCCTGAGGGTCTTTTCCAACCTGGTTGTTTCTGATATTCTGTGAAATAAATTCAGTCCAATATACTTGATTCAGGTTGGGGGTTAAGTTTTTTTTCACATTTAATGAAAATCAAAGAAATTGTCAAACTCAAGGGAGGGTAACTGTCTAATCTTAAAGGAAAAACTTAAAGGAGGTAGTATACATTTCAGCATTCATTTTTTCATGCCACCTTTCACAAACCGCGTGATAAAAGCACTCAGATGGGAAGAAGGGTAGGTGGCTACCAGGTTCTGAATTAATAAGCATTCAGTTTATACAAATTGGAACTTCTTTACATTCCAGACTGCTCTATATCCTGCAGATTAAGGCATTTTCCTAGGAGAGGGAAAATTTCAGGTAAGACTTCTGATTTAAGCTAGGAAAAAACAGAGCTCAATGGCAGGCTGTTCCTTCCAGTAAATATAACTGTGCTTGTTTTGGTAATTCTTGCCTGGATTTGTGGAATTGCAACTGGATCTCAATGTGACTCTTTGCAGACCAACATCAGAATATGCCACTTGGGAACAGCTGAAATTATCTTCTTTGATATTTTTGAATGTTTCATTTATTTTGTTCCACTGAAAGTTCAGTCTCAATTTGTGGGTAGTTTCAGCTACCAGAAAAAGTTTGGTGAATAAGTTTTTTCCAAGAAAAAAGGAAACTCTCTGTTCTTCATGACAATGTGCAGTATAGTCAAGGAAGTCAAAATTCCCTAATACAAAACTGAAAGCTATTACAATTGCTAAAAAAAAATTGCAAATACAGAGACTCAATACTGCAAGAGTCTGTTCAGGTCAATCTTTTCATCCAACCAACATCACTCTTAAAGGCATGTTGATTACACTATTCCAACAAATTAAACCTTGCAAATTCCTTCCTTATATTGTTAAGTAGTTAGAGTAGTCCTTCATCATGATTTTTGGCCTGATCAGACCAGTATTTTCCCAGACACTTTATTGAATCACAGAATCACAGACATGGTTTGAGGGGAGTATAAAGGCCAAGACATTTTCCACTTGCTAGTTTGAGTGCACATGACATATTTAAGAAGGGTAGGAAAGTTTAGTAAGGGTTAATTACATATGGCTTACTTGTGTCTGTCCCCCCCCCCAAAGCCAGAGAGCACGTCTGACATTCTTTAATGTACTGCCAGTGATATTGCTATGCATACTGCTTTCTCTGTGCATGCCTTTTCTTTAATGCCTAGAGGAATTTACCTAGATGGAAAAGGAGGGCTTTGGCCATTTCTCTTAGTATCGTAGTATCAGTCAGGGTTGGAAGGGACCACAAGGATCTTTATATAGGATTCCTGGAAGAACAGTTGCTCTATCAGGTCAAGAACAATTAAAAAAAAAATAAAACAAAGAGCTGTTAACACTCTCTGTAGTTGCAGAGTTGAAATCATCAGGAAAGCACTGGATTGTTCACACAGTGTTTAAGTGTTTAACACACATTTACAGCATGCTGAATTGACTGTATGTGTATTTAGCATCCACATAGCTTATGCAGAATATGATATGTTCAGCAATCAAGCATTGCCGAGTTCACAGCATGTTCACTCATATTTCTTCTTGAGATTTTGGAGATAGCAGGGGGGGAGAGGGGGAAAAAAAAAGGTTTGGTTTGGTATTTGCAAACTGGTCTGAATATTTAGATGACAATTCGAACACTTGATAGTGAAATTTGATCCAAGGTGCAAAAGCTGTCATTGAATTTACTGGGATCCAGATGTCTCTCTTTCTGGTATTTCAGGTTATTGCACCATAATTATCATAGTATCATAGTATCATTCAGGGTTGGAAGGGACCACAAGGATCATCCAGTTCCAACCCCCCTGCCATGGGCAGGGACACCCCACAATAGATCAGGCTGGCCAGAGCCCCATCCAGCCTGGTCTTAAACACCCCCAGGGATGGGGCCTTGACCACCTCCCTGGACAACCCATTCCAGGGTTTCACCACTCTCATGGTGAAGAACCTCCTCCTCACATCTAGCCTGAATCTTCCCACCTCCAGCTTCATTCCATTCCCCCTAGTCCTATCACTACCTGAGATCCTGAGGAGTCCTTCCCCAGCCTTCCTGTATATTGATGCGTAGAGTATATTAACTGCAATAAGCCTTGGATTATGCGGGGGGGGCAGGGGGGGATAAAGAAGAAAAGGATAAAAGGAGATTATGGAATAATTACATTACAAAGGTGTTGAGGCTGTATCACTGGAAAAATGGTGGAGATAGGTGTAGTGTAGAAATAAGTATGCACAGAGGAAGAAGCAAGGTGTCTCATCGCTCGGAGTAATTTTGGAGTAGTTTGCTGTGGCACAAAAGGTGAAAAGCAGGTATGGTCATTGGTATATATCTTTATTATGGTGATCTTGGGAAAAAGAAAATTGTCTTCCAAGCTGTATACAATCAGTTAAGAAAAGAGTATATAACATGATAACTAAGCTGATGCTCTAAAGAGGAGCAAACATTTACCATATGTATAATAAGGGCATATATCACTAGACCACATGGAACTACTTCAGTAGATGAAAATGGGGTTTATGTCACATTATGAAACCCATCAGCAAAACATGTCTTAAAAAACACAGAAAATTAAGGGTTGGGGGGAGTTTAGTAATGCAAACATGTTCAGCACTTGGTAGTTCATGACATTTTAAATTAACCCTCATAACAAATTAAATTTTAAAACTCTGTGAAAGCTCCTTAAACCTATGTTTAACCTGTCTGAGCATTATGTAACGTGATGTGGTTATTAGTCAAAAGGATTCCAGTACACTTCTATATATCCTTTGCATCACTGAAAATATTTAATTAAGGAATATTTGGAGTTTATAATGACAAATTTCTTAAAATATGTGTGATTTGCAGTTCAATGTTATTACCTAGAATGTTACAGAAACCAGCCAGATATATATTCTGAAGTATTGTTTCTTATTTCAAAGTGTAATCATCATCTTTATCAACCTTTTCTTGTATCATTAAATGCTCTGGTGAAAGAAACAGACTACTGCTGATGGGGCAGTAGGATAGGAGGTGTTGCAAGCGGTTTTTTTCTACAACTACTATATAGAAGCAAGCTCCAAATTTAAATTTGACATGTCTTTTCACAGATAGAAGAAAATGCCTCTGGATACAATGTTCAATTATGAGGGAAATATTAACACGCAGAAATAAGTTTAACATTTATACAACAATCATTTCCTCCCTTGCACATTTATTCCAGGCTCGACAAAATGATGCAAGGGGAAATGTTGTAGTGGACCAGAAAAACTGTTCTTTATTAGCTCAGATGAAAAATGTTCTGAAAGTAGTGGGCAGTTATAGCTAAAGTAAAAGAAAGGTGACGGAGACTGAACCCAAAGATGAAACACATTTGTACCTGGTGGAAGGAAAGCGACAAAACTCGTTAGAAGAGTGCCTGAACTGAAAATGGAACAATCGCTACAGCACACAAATAATTCCCACTACTAGAATTTTGCAATGTGATTTCACTTTTGCTTTGATTTTATTTTTTTGTAGTGAGTTTGAAAGTTATGCAAAATGAGCTTCCATTGTCTGTTCTCAAATAACATCCTGGCTTTGTCTAATCAAGCAGAATTGGTTGTGCTCATAAATCATGAACTTCTTGTCCCAAATCACACTTTGTGTTACAACAATAAGAAGCATGTACAGCAGTGCACTACTTAAAAGGAAGAGAAGAGTAAATTAGTTTACTAACCTTTGATTCCAGGTAGCAGACTTTTTAAAGCTACTAGCTGAGGTCACAAAAAAAGGTTAATCTGACAATATCCTCTGATTCCCCACTAAACTACTTGATGAAAGGCCTCTAGAACTTGCAACAGCTGGCATTTCCTGCCAGCTAGGCCTTCAGAATATTTTATGTATATTTTCCACTGCTGCCCTCTGGAAAAAGCAGTCATTCATTGTGATGTACGTGTCTGTTTTCATTTGTGTGATTCATCTGTGTTGTAGCTTAAAAACTCAAGAAATTCTGACTTAATTTTCACTTTCCTTGCAATTTTCCCTTGGAAATAGAGGCTTACATGGAATATGTCTGGTGAACATAGAATATTTATGTCTTATGAACTTGCTAATTAAATCGTACTTACATTGACTTATGGTGCCTCACTGTTCTGACAAGGTAGATAATTTTGCCATTGTTCCTATGGTTAACTTTAAAAATTCCTGGATCTACCTATTGTAATCAACTGAGTCTGATGCTTAATAAGCAGTAATGAAGCCATGTTAGTCTGCATGTGCATTATACCTATGTGTGATATTTCAGTAATTCACCCATGTATTGTATTTTTCTAGTGTCATACTCATTTTGTATTGCTATAGGAGTGACCTGACTTGTCACACTAGAATCACAGAATTGCCAGGATTAGAAGGGACACCAAAGATCATTAAGTTCCAAGCCCCCTGCCACGGGCCAGTACACCTCACACTAGATCAGGTTGCCCAGAGCCACGTCCTTAAAAACATGCAGGGATGGGGCCTCCACCACCTTCCTGGGCAACCTGTTCCAGTGTCTTACCACCCTGATGGGGAAGAACTTCTTCCTAACATCCAGTCTGAATCTACCCATTTCTAGTTTTGCTCTATTCTCCCTAGTTCTGTCATTACCTGACACCCTAAAAAGTCCCTCACCAGCTTCTTTATAGTTCCCCTTAAGACACTGGAAAGCCACCATTAGGTCTCTTTGGAGCCTTCTCTTTTCCAGACTAAACAGCCCCAACTCTCTGAGTCTGTCTCCATAGGAGAGGAGCTCCAGCCCTCTGATTATCCTTATGGCCTTTTTCTGGACACATTCCAGCACCTCCAGGTCCTTCTTTTAATAGAGCCTCCAGAACTGGACACAGTCCTCCCAGTGGGGTCACAAAAGAGTGTAGTAGAAGGGGAGAATCACCTCTCTTGGCCTGCTGGCCACACCTCTCTTGATGCTTCCATGTGATTTGCTTTCTGGGCTGTAATTGCACACTGGCAGCTCATGTTGAGCTTCTCATTCTCCAGCACTCCCAAGTGCTTTTCTTCAAGGCCACTCTCAAACCAGTCACTGCCCAGCATGTATCGGTGCTTGGCATTGCCTTGACCCAGATGAAAGACCGTGCATTTAATCTTGAAGTTCAACGCTGATTCTCTATCAACTCAAGCTAAACTTAATTGCCTGTGACCTCAGTTCATTATCAACTTTAGAGTCTGATAGTTAACAGTAATTCTCAGTTAATCATAGTAGCAAACAAACAAAACCCAAACCAAAAAAACTCCAGACCCCAAATAGAACAAAACCTCTCAAAGGCTCTGAATTTAGTCTGTTTTTTTTTAAGCCATGGTTTGGTTAGTCATGAGGTATTGGGTGATAGGTTGGACTCGATGATCTCTGAGGTCTTTTCCAAGCTTATTGATTCTATGATTCTGTGATTCTATGATTCTATGCCATTTTCGACTACATTCTCCTCTTTCAGGAACACGGTTGCTCGAAGAAGGTTGTCTACCCCCACCTAGTGGACATGATCTTTAATGCACCGGTGACTGAGCGCTGCGAAGCCGATTTGGCAAAACCGTGACAAGAATTGCTCCTGTTATAATTAAATAATGAGTACAATTTGCAACATCTGCGTGGATTAAATAATTGAGGTTCATGGATTCTGTTGATAGCTATGATTTAAAGTGGGCTTTAAAAGGTCCTAGCCAGCTTTATTGCATATTGTAGGTGCTGTTTCTGCCTTGTAGAACTCTTTGTTTTAAAGCCCTGCTGGCTTTCTCCAGAGTTATCACACCTCTGCAGTCAGCGAATACCTATAAATATCTATTGCAAGCTGTGTCGTTAAAGGAGGATGTAAGAAAAAACCCAACCAACCAAAACTATCAATACTACCCTTCAAGATCTCTGCATCTTTCTATTATCAAAATACTGATCAGAATACCAGAATCCTCCTATCTCAGAGATTATCTCTCATCCAGTCTGGTGAATGGAGTACAAAGTCTGTAGCACAAATAAGGCAGTGTTTTGGAAGAGACATGCCTATGAAAGAGGATGCAATCTGCACTGTAGGGTTACATACACAAAACTGTGGAGATACTGACATACATGAATTCTTATCTTTCTGTCTCCTCAAGCTGAAGGTGAATTGATCTACTTTGAATCCACAGGGTAAAACACGTTTTCAGGGAACTGAGCAGTTCTTATTCTCTTTGAAATAATAAGAAGGAGGGAAGTGGAGATGGTGTTTGCTTGTTCTGCATTTCAGCTAGAACACTTGTTGAGCAAGTAAGACTCCCATGTTTAGTTTTCTCGTTGTTGGTGGAGTGTTTTAAATTTGCTGACAAGGTCACTTGTCTTTTACCTGCTCACTTTCTAGGCTTCTGCATCAAATATTCCTGTCCGTAGGGTGGCACAGCTTCAAACTGAGGAATGATGAGGACGTGGAACACCCCATAATCTTGTGATCATGGTATTCATTGACCACATACATTCTACAAAATTAAGCAGGGCCAGCACATGTGATCAAACACTCTCAATTTCTCATTTATAGTATTCTATCCCCAGTGTACTGTCAACATGGTTTTGGCTCATAACAGCCCATATCATCTTAGCACACTCCCAAGGAAAATTCCAGAGGTTGTAGACAGGCAGATGATGGTCTCTTCTCCCAGGCACCCAGTACCAGAACAAGAGGACACAGTCTCAGGCTGTGCCAGGGGAGGTTCAGGTTGGATGTTAGGAAGAAGTTCTACACAGAAAGAGAGATTGCCCATTGGAATGGGCTGCCCAGGGAGGTGGTGGAGTCACCATCATTGGAGGTGTTCAGGAGGAGACTTGATGGGGTGCTTGGTGCCATGGGTTAGCTGTTTGGGTGGGTTCGATTGGTTGATGGGTTGGACACGATGATCTTGAAGGTCTCTTCCAACCTGGTTTGGTTTATTCTAAATAACCAGACCAGGATTTGTTCCAGTTAAGCAGTATAAATGGGACCGTGAAGAGCGTTGCACCACAAGGACATGAGATAAACCACATTGTTTACCCTTGGGGCCCTACAGCATTCTATTTACTGGTATAAAATGGGTGAAGGAGATGGAAATTCAGACCTCACCTGTTAAGGAAAAATAAACCAAGCACTATACTGCCTGCAGTGTGATCCTGCCACTAACACGTTTTCCAGAAGGGCAGAGTTTTTACCTGCTTGTGTCTTATGTGGAAAGAGTGGTTTGTGTACATGAACCAAAGCAGAAGTTGAAAACCCTAAATTCCAGGTGCACAGACGCAGCAAAGCAAGACCTTGCAAAGGCACTTTCAGATGCAACTCTGTCTTTGATACTTCTTATTCTTTCTACTAAGTATCCCAGAAATCTGCATTCTGGTCTTCCCTGCATTAACCTCAGCTTAACTGCATTAAACTCAGCTTAACTGCATTACCTCCTGGAGGTGCAGGTAGAAGGATACATTTCAGTGAGAAAACTTACAGACTTCATAACTGAGTGTCACATGACCTAAGTCTACTTATTCAGCTGACTAGGGATAGTTTAAGCATAGTGCTTTGATATAAGCTTGAAGATTTAATGACAGTAATATGAAGGTTTTCAAAGTTTGTTGTTGGTTTGTTTGACTTTGTTTGTTTGTTTTTTTTTTTTTTAAATAAATATCTAGATGTTTAATTTCTACTTGTAATAATAAATACCAAAAGTCTTCACATAGTGAGTGCATATTCCAAGTGCTAATACACCAGTCTTCATTTCTAGGATAGGAAATTTATTTCAAAGTTCAGCAAAGACTTTGAGGCTTTAATTTAATTTATTTATTTAATATTTTAATCACTTTAGGAATAGAATAGAATAGAATAGAATAGAATAGAATAGAATAGAATAGACCATACCATGTTGGAAGAGACCTTTGAGATCATTGAGTCCAACCTGTTATCCAACACTATCTAATCAACTAAACCATGGCACCAAGCGCCCCATCAAGTCTCTTCCTAAACACCTCTACTGACGGTGACTCCACCATCTCCCTGGGCAGCCCATTCCAATGGCCAATCACTCTCTATGAAGAACTTCTTCCTAACATCCAGCTTAAACCTCCCATGGCTCAGCTTGAGACTGTGTCCTCTTATTCTGTTGCTGGTTGCCTGGGAGAAGAGACCAACCCCCACCTGGCTCCAACCTCCCTTCAGGTAGTTGTAGACAGCAATAAGGTCTCCTCTGAGCTTCCTCATCTCCAGGCTAAGCAACCCCAGCTTCCTCAGACTCTCCTCATAGGGCTTGTGGCCTATATATTTCTTTAAAGCCTACCAGAAAACCAAAACTAGCTAGACAGACAGGGATAAGCAGTCTGGGCTGATGGATGTTCAGGATGATGAACAACAATATTTGAAATGAAGAGAATACTTTGGTAATAGAAGGGACACACATCTTATTCTCACACACACATCTTATTCTCAAAGTTAGTATGAGTTTTACATAAAGTATTTTTCATGATGCTTTTCTGCGCAATAGATCCATAGAGTAAACCAAAATTCAACATACAGGGTTTGCTGTTGTTAACAGCAGCTGGCAGTAATCACATGGATTTTCTTCTATATTTCTATTGCTTTTACATTTTGATGGCTTTCAAAATTTCATCCTTGCCAAGTGTGCCAGGATTTTGCTCTGGATCTTTTCCCATCCATTAAGATAGGCACATAACGTGTTAGGGTTTGCTCATATCTGAAATATGCCTTTGATATAAATATGAATAGTTTTCATGATTTTTCTGCCACCATAACACACACACCATAAAAAGAAACAAAAAGGCATAAATGGTCCCTGAGAATTTTTCATCTGTAAAAATGCTGCATTCCTGTTCAGTTTGCAGGATGTATATTCTCAGTTGATAACACGAAATACTCAGCAGTGAAAGGACAGCATAAGAGCTGTAGGTAAAAAAAATTCACTAAATGCCTTTTCTTACATTTGGTTTAAGGAAATGACATTCCCAAATGCCTCATTATGCTCTAGATGCAATCTATGACCTTTTGTAATTACAAATCATTTAACACTTGAGGTTTGACCTACAGATCATTAGTAGATGTCATACATAATTCTAAGACATATAATGCGTGTTATGTGAAATCTGTTGAGACATTGGATGTAAACTAAATATAAATGTGTTGAATGCATTGAAGAAAAGCATCTTCAAAAATCATTTGGAATTTATTTTACAGTAAGAAAATCTCGTATATAACTTGTCAAAGATATCTGACATTGTGACAAAGCAGCAACAGCCCTTTTTAATATGGTGTCTGTAAACACTAAAGGTCAGGCTACAGAATATCCAGGCTTTTTCATGTTTCCTCCCTTGTCAAACTGCAGACCATTGTTTAGAAGCCATGAATGATCTCATCAAGAAATGCTGAGTCCCCCTTCCTATCAAGGAGAAAAGGAACTTTGCCAAGCAAAAGAAAACTACTTTTAGTAGCAATAAAGAATATTTTTCTGCCTAGACTGATTCAAAGATCCTTCAGTAGGCAATGAATCAGAAGTTCTCTGGTGCATTTTGTCCTCTTTGTTATACACCAGTGTGTATTTGAAGACATTTAATTCTTTTGCAATGCAGTCTTTAAGGAAAGGGAGCTTTGATTTAAGTAACAAAAATACGTAGTATAAAAACTTCTGACCACTCTAATTACTTATTGACCTAGCAGTCATTCTTACAGACAATGGCAAAGGTTCATAAGATCAAAGACTAGGAGACTGCCTGCATAGAGGATCGTGATAAATTACCTTTAAAAAGGACCTGGGGATTTGGATCATGAGTATATAATTTAGACACTTTTAAACTTCACTTACCAAATGTTTTGTCTTATTAAATGTTTACTGAGAAAGAAGCTATAATTCCTTAACATCAGTCAAAAGCACTCTGGATTGAAAGGGCAGTAACTGTCATATGAAACAACAGAAAGAAGCACAATTTTACAAATTAATAAAATGGATCATAAAGGACAAATAGTTCTCCATACTTGTTTGGAAAATCAGTAATACAGGAGTTTCTTGTGCACAGGTCTTGTTCTTCCGGATACCTCCATCACTAAAGCAATGTTCCAATGATCAGCTGCAGGCCCATTCCTTTTGGGAGGGAGAAAACTAGGGCACCTTTTAAGGCACAAATGTTCAGAAATAAGCTACAGTGACTCAAAATACTCTAAAAGACTGGGGGAAGTGGATGAAGATATTTAGGCATTATCAAGTTAAAATAAATGTGAATCATCTTGTATGAAAAGGGCACTTTTTCAGACTTGAAACTTTTTCCATGTCACTAAATACTCCTCTCCTCTTGCGTAAATCTTTAATATCTGCATGTAAAGGCACAAAAAGAATCAGCTGTACCAGTGGTGTGTGAGATAACTGGGTAGGGTGAAGATGAGGAACACCAACACTAACCAGGTCTATCTTGTGTGTAGGCAGCAATATTGCATTGGAGAAACCTAAAGCCTGGATTTCCTGTTTCAACAGGTATGAAAGCACTTCAGAAGACAATAATTTTCAGCTGGTACTCTGATACCCACCTGAATGAGTATGGTACCTACACTTAAACAGGCAGGCAGAAACTGGACATTTTTTCCAACTGAGTGGTGTCTGGAGCAGATATTCCTGGGTGGGCAATGGCACTATGACAATTGTCCATGAGGATTCTTTTTTTCCCTGAACTTTTTTCCCTGTACTTCCTCCATCATTGCTGCCTTTCTCTTTTTCTGAATCTTTATATAACTCATTGATTTTTATTTCTGGTCAATGGGCACCAATGAATGAATGCACTAGTATTTTATTTACACTATCCACTGAGGCATTCTGGAAACTCAAACGAATGCTTTGAGGAACAATCTTTGTTGTTGTTTTTGTGTATGTTTTATTTCAAACTGCACAATGCTTCTGATATTTCTCAGAAGCTTGCATAGTTACATTTAAACCTTGAGGTTTTTATCTGATTTTTTCTTCAGTATATATGTACCATGCAGTATATGTGAAGAGGACACATTAATTTTGGACTATGTTAAGGTTAAGACAAAGCTCATGCTTCCATGTTGCTGCTTGGAACTTGGAGCCTAAAACTCCATGCACCATAAATTATAATAGCATAGAATAGCAAAGAATAGAATAGAACAGAACAGGTTGGAAGAGACCTTCAAGATCATCACATCCAACCCATCGTCCAACACTATCTAATCAACTAAACCATGGCACCAAGCACCCCATCAAGTCTCCTCCTAAAAACCTCCAGTGATGGTGACTCCACCACCTCCCTGGGCAGCCCATTCCAGTGGCCAATCACTCTCTCTATGAAGAATTTCTTCCTAACATCCAGCCTAAACCTCCCCTGGCACAGCTTGAGACTGTGTCCTCTTATTCTTTGTTGGTTGCCTGGGAGAAGAGGCCAGCATCCACCTGCCTACAAACACCCTTCAGGTAGTTGTAGAGAGCAATAAGGTCTCCCCTGGGCCTCCTCTTCTCCAGGCTAAGCAAACCCAGCTCTCTCAGCCTTTCCTCACAGGGCTTGTGCTCCAAATGAGGAGCACCTTTATCTATACACATTTGGAAACTCATGTCAGGAATTAATCCTTTAGATTAGAAAAAAACTAAGTCATAATCTGAAAGGTTGTTTTACAGCTGGGTAGTTATTCCCTTTTTCATGAAGGAGGGAAAGCATGTTTAATGCTGGGTGCTGTGCACTTCAGAGCAAAAGCAGTCCAAGACATATTTCCATTGTTTTTTAATAGGTATGATGAATCTGCTCACTAATACACACCTTCTCAGCTGGTTTTTGTGTTGCATTCCTATCTTCACATCCATTTATACCCACTTAGCATGAGGTGATTACTTAAGCCACCTGTGAGTCTTCTCATAAAGGTTTATATTTGTAGAATCACGATTAATAACTATTAGTAGAATCATGGATGAATCTGGAGTTTCTTAGGCTGTCTTGAGCAGATTAAGTCATTTTAAAACCATGCTGCCACAGCTAAAGATAGACCACCCACACCCTGCAGTTTCCCTGGGCCATGCCTTCTTCCCACCCGCTGTGTGCTGAAATAAAATAAAAAGTGAAAAAGTTTCTAGCATAGGAAAGCAACAGAAATACACAGTCGGGCTGCAAGATAAGCACTGGGCAATAGTCGGGTAGATACTTCCAACTCCATTCCAGAGCAGGATTATGGTAGCTCAAAGAGCTTGTTACAGGCCTCTATGCAAAGCTATGTAAGGTTAAGATAAGAAATAAGTGAAATGTTTCATGGTTTGAAATTTACTGCTTTTGTCTCGCTTGCTAAATGGCCAACATTTCCCTTTTCAAGAAGGTTCCTTTAATTTTCTGATCACTATCAGGGCCAAGGTCTCTTGTGGGGCCACCAGTCAGTCCTCATCCCACTGTCCCAGCCAGGAGCAGGACAGCCAGGGGCCACTGTGCACCTTAGTGAGGATGAAGACAGGCCAAAGTCAGATTAATACATAGGATCACAGATGGGCCTGTATCAGGGGCGGGCATGGTCAGGCAGAGCAGGGCTGTGGGGAGCTGGAGACAGCCCCTGCTCTGGCATCAGTGGAGTATGGGCTCATGGCGGTCCTTTGGGGATAAAATGAGGTCCTGAGCCATGGACAGGGTTGGGGAGGCCTGTGGTGTGGGCAGTGACAGCAAAATGATGGACTTGGGGCTCTCATAATTAGCACCTTTATCTGTGGTAACTATTCTCTGTGTTAAATTGCAGGTTACGCATTTCAGCCAAGGCAGAAGCAGATGATCATGAAACATGATGAGGGTCTCCTCACATGTTAGCTGAATTCCAGTTTCCAGCAGTGTAGATTTCATAAGTCAATGCATGAGCACAATCCTCCTTGCCAGAAGGAATTGTGAAGTCACTAAAATACAAATAAATAAACATTTGGGGGGTGTTCTTCTTCAGCATTAGGTATAAAGGAGTTAAAATTCAGACAGATCTTGGTGCTTATGGAAAACTTGTGAAATGAAACTCGTCTTTGGGCTGTTTGTAGACAAATAGATAAGTAAAACAATGCTTGAATACTGTCCTCATCAAGACTGCCTTTGTGGATGAAACCATAAAGACCTGGCACTTGAAGTCTTTGGGCTCTGACTGGTGAGCCAAGTAATCTGATATAAGACAACATGGATGACTATGCACCTCCTCATTCATCCTGGGCCCTATGGCCCCTCTGTGACACTCAGACAATGGTGGGTAATTTTTCTGTCCTGGTAGCATGGTGTCTCTGTGTTTGTGGGTGCTGCCTGCTCAGGGCTGAACTGGCAGTCGCACAGGGTTTACTGAATAGATTGATTTTAATGTAAATATATGCATTTGTTTGGGTGGAGGGAATGTTTAAGAGTTTTATTATAAATGTTAATGGAGAAGGGAGGAATGTAGGGGCCAAATTATGTTGTTGTTGAGCAGGTTTTGTTCTCTTCTTTTTCATCCCTATTTGGAAATGAATGGAAAAGGACAAACAAGAGAGGAAAGATGGAGACTCCTTGCATGCCCACCCAGAGGGAAGATGGAAAAGACAAAGCAAAGAGCAAGTAAAATATTAGGGTAGGAGTTTCTTCTCTGCTTTTTCTCACAGAATGGAAGCCAGATGAGGTAATGTGAAAAACAGCAGCAGCAACTAACCATAAAAGAAAAAGGTCTGGCTGTAGCTTGACCTGAAAATAATGACAGGTGATGTAGACAGAGTTTAAGGCATAGAAACAGCAACACCCTGGAGGTCTAATGTGAATTATCACCATGAGGGGAATGACATAGGGGAGCATATACAAATAAAGAGAATCAAGATTCTGTGGCCATGACAATTTTCTTGGACCATGTCCAGCAGCCTCCTCAGGGCTCAGTAAGTTCAAATAGTAAACCTTACTGTGCCTGGACAGGCCAAACAGACTCCCAGGGGTTCCTTGAATATATAAGACATAGAAGGCAAACAGAAGCAATGGACAGCTCATATAAAATCCCAAGCATTGTCAAAACAAAATATCAGCATCTCTTTAGATATATTACTCTTATGAGAGACCAGTGGGCCAGTATCTCTGTGCAGTTAATATAATCAACTAAAGGATTGAAGATTCAAGTTTAGAGACCTTTTCTGAATCAAAGGCAGATGTAATGCCAGAGCTGGTCTAGATATCAGCACGAAGGCTAACAAGCACCTGCTTATTGAGCACTGCAATGGTTATCTTTTCTGTTAGAATGGGTTCACTCTGTAAGGAATTCTGTTTAAACATTCCGATTCAGAGACCCACGCACAGGTCGATCTTTTGGATTTCATCTGATGTATTCAGTAGAAGAAGTGATGACATTAGGAGGGTTTTTTAACTGTCAAGTTATTTATATGACATGAACTGGTTTCCTTCCTTCACCTCAGCATTCTTCAGCTCAAACAGAGAATTACAGGTAGCATTACATGTGTCAGTATGTCTTCAAACCTTTTCAAACAAGGTAGGGAACTGAATCTATGTATCACAGTCTTGAGGGTATGCTGTAATTCCCAAACTGATGGAAGAAAATATTACATGTTCAATGAATCCACTTTTTTTTTACCTTTAAGCTTCTTGCAAGAGTCCAACACTAAACATTTTATTTTCAGCTCAGATGGAACAATGCATTCAACACAAAATTGTACATCTCTCTGCATGATAAACAGTGCATTTTGCTATGTTTAAGGGGGGAAAAAATAAAAGAAAAACTAACAAACCACATGAGACAACTGAGCTTTAAATAACAAATTGTGGGTGTTTAAATATAGCACACTGAAGCTGAACAGTATGTTTAGCTTTTACAGAAGCTAAAAGATACATCATGGAGTGTTGTTTTGGATGTGTGCAGGTGTGAATAATTAAAAAACCCCACATTTATGTGTCTGATTACACAGTCATGATTCTAAACAGCTACACCGAGAGGTGATGGGACCTTTATAAATAGCATATACGGTAAGTTTGTGTAACCTTTGTGAAGTTTGGATGTCTTCCTTAGCATGCACATTTCTGAACAATAACAAACATGTAACAATAGACTTCATACATTTTCAGAGCCTCTTTTTCCTTCTGTTGTATTGCAGTCTTCAGAATAACTGTTCTTTCAATGTCAGATAGTTGTGCAATGGCAATTTCCTTCTTCCAAACTGTTCCAAAACACGCATATTCTAAATATCTTAATGACATTTCAGTTATAACAAGCCAACAGATAGAATAGAATAGAATAGAATAGAATAGAATAGAATAGAATAGAATAGAATAGAATGGAATGGAATGGAATGGAATGGAATGGAATGGAATGGAATGGAATAGAATAGAATAGAATAGAATAGAATAGAATAGAATAGAATAGAATAGAATAGAATAGGATAGAATAGACCAGGTTGGAAGAGACCTTCAAGATCATCGCGTCCAACCTATCATCCAACACCACCTAATCAACTAACCCATGTAACCAAGCACCCTGTCAAGTCTCCTCCTGAACACCTCCAGTGACGGCAACTCCACCACCTCCCTGGGCAGTCAAAACCCCAACAAAACCCCAGGCTAAATGAATTTCCTTTCTCTTTTCTGTTCCTTAAACAAATAAAGGAAAAACCCATCTATGACAGTTTGGTACTTCTTTACCTTATCCAGTTTAAAGAATAATGCCTTATTCACAGACCAAATCCTCCTTGTGAACGCTACTTCTCGTGGCATGTACTCACAATCAACTTTTTGCCTTCCCTGAATCCACCTTGTGTTCAAAATACAACCCTAACCTAAACGTGAATATTGATTTTGATTTAGGAATACTTTTTCTTAAGGGGAAAAAAAAATGTTAGTCTCCAAGGATGCTATTAAAAGGTTATAGAATCTGAAAGTAAACAAATTGAACTTGTTACCAAAACTATTTTAAAATTAGTTTTTCTATTACTCATTTGATAGCATTAGCAATCTGTGCTATACTTCTGCAACTGTGAGGCAGCTCCTCTCCTCGGTTCACAATATTATATAACTGTTAAAAATCACATAACAACTCACTGTTCATCCCTGAGTTGTGAAAATAATGCTTGAGTCCCACTTGCATTAGCTCCAACCCCACACAAGCACAAATCACAAAGCAAAGTAACAACTTCAGTAAGACACCCATGCGTTCAAAGTGTTCTTTTATGTGCGTGCATAAAATTTCTTGGAGGGTAAAGGGAAGAAGATGAATTCTGGGTAAATGTTTTAAAGCTTAAAATGAAAAATTTGAGCCCACAATTACACATCTATCACATGTGAGAGTTTGGGCTATAGCTGTATGTTATGAGAAGCCATCTCCTTAATGCTGGGTGACCATACACTTCTTTTGTGAAGGGTGATACAGTACTTTTCCCAATTCACTCCCCAACTGCTTAGCTGCCTTCCTTAGCTCCTCGAGCAAATAATTACTTCAAAGCCACAGGTGAAATACTGAACCTTTACATTCTTTTTCTGCCTGAAAATGTTCAGCTGTATACAAGTTCCCAGTGTTTTCCTCCAAATTTATTTGCTTAATATAAGCAATTGTTCTTATGTTGTGGATTCCAAGGGAACTTGCAGATTGCCTATAAACAGAAGTGTGACAGAAAGAGCATTGTTATTTCCTTTGAAGTAGTGTTCCAAAATTGAAATTTAAATTGTCAACAGTGAACTCTCTGCCTTCTTCAATTTTGAACAAAATTAGTGAACTAAAAATAGCACTGATTTTCATCAGAGAGACAGTGCTCTTTCATTGCCCTTGTTAGGTTAATACGAAAACAAGACATTCATGATACGTTTGCTTAAAGCTGTTTTGAAAAGAATATAAACACCAAGAGTGATGTTCATCAAGGCCTTGATAGAAAATAAGGGAGGTTATTCACATTAGCAACAAAACATTGTGTTTTGTATCAGAATGATCAGTTTACAGAAAAGTGAGAAATAAGGTTTGTACATCTTTACATATACTTCAGTAACGCATTGTTTAAGTTAGCTTTTCTTAAGGCTGAAGTTTGTAGGGGGGGTTTGCATAACTTCTAGGAAATGGAGCAATGCATAATAATTCAATAGAAGTACTACAGAAAATATGGCAGTTCTTTTTCAGATGTTCCCTCCATTTTCAAATAACTAGTATAAAAGTAGTTTATGAAATACATATATGCATAAAACATTAGTGTTAAAGAACACAATATATGTACAAATAATCCAGCAACATGTTGTAGATTAAGGTTTAATTGTAAAACCACAGAGATAAAAGTCCTCCAGGGGACTAGGAAGTCCCAAGAGGGAGGCACAGAGTATTGCAATTTGTTATTCCATTCCCTTTTCCTATATACCTCTACGTGTCAGATTACACCCAGCCCCGGAGTGGGGTGGGCTGAAAAGAACCTAGCCGCCAGGTGGACAAAGAAACCTGACCCAGGTGAGCAGAGAGACTTGGTTCCCCTCCCAGAGGGAGGGGTTCCCTGGTCAAAGTCTATTGCACTCCCCCTTCCTGTCCACCAAGCTTATTTGAGGGGAGCCTGTCCCTTTCTCTTGTTCCTGCTCCTCAGCTGCCCAGAAGGCTGCTCCTGCTGCTCCCTGCTGTTGCTGTAACTATGTTGTGAGACCTGCTCCATGCTTCATTCAAACTCCTAAGGACTGCATCGGAAGAGAATCCATATTTGCATCAAAAGAATCCTTTGCCAGCTGCATCCTTATACCTTTATACCTTTCTTTTACTCAAATGCCTTTTATATTTTGTTAAGCTTACCTTTTTGCTTCCAAACTGATTTTACCTCTCTTTTCCCCCGTCAGGGGATGCTTAGGCTGGATGTTTGAAAGAAATTCTTCATAGAAAGAGTGATTGGCCATTGGAATGGGCTACCCAGGGAGGTGGTGGAGTCACTATCACTGGAGGTATTTAGAAAGAGACTAGATGGGGAGCTTGATGCCAAGGTATAGTTGATTAGATAGTGTTGGATGATAGGTTGGACTCGATGATCTTGAAGGTCTTTTCCAACCTGGTCTATCCTATCCTATCCTATCCTATCCTATCCTATCCTATCCTATCCTATCCTATCCTATCCCATTCCATGCCATTCCATGCCATTCTATTGTTAGCCATTGGAATGGGCTGCCCAGGGAGGTGGTGGAGTCACTGTCCCTGGAGGTGTTCAAAAAGGGATTAGGTGTGGCACTTGAATCCATGGTTTAGTAGTCATGAGCCCTCAGGTGATGGGTTGGGCTTGATGATCTCTGAGGTCTTTTCCAGCCTTATTGATTCTTTGATTCTATGATTGATTCTGTTCTATTCTATTCTAATTTGCCTTCCCCTGATAGGGAAAAAAGGTAGAGGGGAGGCAATCTAAATCTGTTCCATTTGGGCTCCAGGAAAGCTTAAACCACAACACTCTAGTTAAGAGACAGCACTTCTGAAATTTGCTCTCTCTGCTCCAGGCTCACAGCTTTTGCTTTTGCTTGCAGTGTGGGGGAGGATTTGCTGGTAGGAGCTGTGTGTCTTGCTGCTTAGCAAAGCCTGTCTCAGGCCTACCTGGGGGGCTAAGCCAGGACCAATTCTGATTGTGTATGTGTATATACATATATATATATGTATATATATATATAAATACACATATATATCTCCTTTTTTGCCTTAATATCTTTTGTACTATATTTACTTTTATAAATATTATTTCTATTTAACTTCCAAATCTGTGTGAGTGTTTTTATTTACTCCTTTGGGGTAAAGCACATTTGGTCCTCCCTCCAGAGCTGTCTCAGCTCAAACCCAGGACATAACATTGCAAGGTTCATCTAGAGCAGCTGAAATTTTCCCATGTACATATACCTTGAAGAACTTCATTTTAATTACTTTGTCTTAAAATATCTTTCTTTGCAGTTTTATTTCATAATTCCTACTTTACCAAAAGGAATTAAAACATTAAAAATATTTCTGATGATAGAGAAGGAAAGACTATTAAAAAAAAAAAATTAAAAGGAAAAAAAAAGAGAAAAAAACCCTAAAATGGTAGGTATAGAATCTTAAAAATAAAGATAATTTTTAAAGGGTTTCTTTTTTTCCCCCCAGAAACAGAAGTTTAAAATTCTGGTTCTGAGTATATTTTTCTGGTGTTTGGGGATTTGTTGGTTGTTTTTTTTTTAATTGATTTAACCTGTGAAACAACTGGAACTACTGACAAATTTCAAGCTGTTCTAGTCTGAAATTCTGCTGAGTTGATCTGTGCAAATGAGGGAACTGTAGCCTAAGGAAAATGTTGTGATAACCCATCTATATTTAGCCACCGTCCTTTGTGTGGTTGCCCAAGAGGCTAGCTTCACTGCACCTTGTGGTCAGACTCAGGTACAGAATCAGGTCAAACAGCAGCCTCACAGTCCTAACTGCAGAATTCAGTTCCTAGAGACTTTGATGTGTTATGCTTGCCCATATTTCCATGAATTGTATCAATAAATTTCACATGGTCCTTCATGTCTGTCACTACGTGACACTACCACAACTCTTGTAGATCCCATAATCACAGCAAGGGAAAAGAACCCTGCAGAGAATTATAAAATGCTGAAGCAATAGCACTGAGTTGTCTAAACAAATATCCTTCTCCGGCTGTCACCCCAGAAGTATTTGGGCCTCTCACAGGGCCTGTAAGGGCTGTAAATTCCAAGCAGGCATCTTGAATACCCCAGAGTGTGTGAAATAACCTGTATTTAGACAACTCAGTCTGTCCTCAATAATCTGAGAAAGATACATAAACCATATCAAGAAAACAAACACTAAGACAATCTTCTTTCACCACCCTGCAGCCTTTAGTTGGGCAACTTGACATAAGTGCCAGTGTCTTTTGCTATCTGGAGATGAGCCACACCAACATGTATCATAGAAAATAGCCCTTCCACCAGGAAATAATCCTGGGGCTAGGAAGACTCCTTCTGTTCCTGCTATGAAATCTCTACCATATTTGTGTTAATTCATTAAATATTTGATGGGCCAAATAAAGAGTAAATTTAGAGACTGATGAGCCATGTATTCAATCTCTCTTTATGCCAGTGAATATTCCATCGGTGTTACAATACACAGTGACTCCCCAGCAGAGGGAGAAGTACATGCAGTCATTCAGTGCTGCCGGTGGTCTAGGCCTGGAATGAGTTAAAGCTGAGTCCAAGCCCTATCCCTAATCTGAAAACAGGTTCTGTCAGGGAGTATCAAACCAAAAGTGAGATGCTTAATAAAAATATATGGGGGGAAATAGACTCCCAGCATAACTCTTTTCTGTCTCTGTCTTTTGCCTGAGATCTTACCTGGTATAAACACTTATGTCCCACTGCAGAATAATGGAGATTACAAGTACCAGTAAGAATTCTCATACAGCAAGCATTATTTACCCCTATTATTAATTGCTGGGGTTTGGATGAAGATGCCAGTAATAAATACACCTTTTCAAGTGTAATTGTATATAAACCAAGGTTTAGGCAACTCATTAATAATATTGCTTTTTTTAGTCTGCTTACCTTCAATGATACAATTATTTGTGAAGCATGTAGCTTTGAGTTAGTCACAAGCTCGGAAAGATGAAAGGAAAGGTCAACAGACTTTCTACCACCTGTCATCATTATCTTCTCTTACTTCTGATAGACTCTAAAGGAAATGCAATGGCATAATACCATTTACAGTTATGAAAACAGATTATCTACATCAGCTACTTTAATCTGTGCCTGGTATCACTCATCACAGGCAATCCATGTGTGAGTGAGACAGTGTTTAATAGCTCATATTCAGCAGGAAAGCATATTGGAACCACAATAAACTGTCCTTTATTGCATCTTGGTAATGAATTAATATGTACACTCCTCATATGGTCTTACACTGTGCAGAAAGCAAATTACATAGAGCTTGCAGCCATTTTCATCTTTTAAAGAAAAGCATAGAGTACTATTAAAAGTATAATAAATATGATCCACATATAATTTAATGTCATTATTCACCCATCCTAATTTTTTTTTTTAAATAAAAGTTTACAGATGTATTCTTTTATTAAAATTTATTCTGTACATCCATTACCAGTGCTTCACTAACAGATGCATCCAAGCACTTTTTCCAATAAAATGTGCAGACATCAAACTCCCAAACATTCTGGCAGCTCTATGACAAGACTGATTGTCATCTGTACACATGAGTAGTAGTCAGGTCCTTTGTCATCCATTGGCAGATTTCCAAGGTCAGTCTGCAGCTTGCTACTTGTATGAGCTATGTCTGCATTGAGAAGAAGCTACTCAGCGGGAACAGATCTATGCAGAGGAGCAGCTGGTGCTAAGGATCCAGTGTGCACAAGGCATTTCAGGAAATTTTACTTCTGATACTGTTTTGTGGACTGAGTGTTCAACAAGCATATCAGGCTCTGTCCAGCCTGATGTAGTGTGGGGTGTCCCTGCCCATGGCAGGGGGGTGGGAAGTAGATGATCCTTGTGGTAGCTTCCAACCCTGACTGATACTATGATACCATGTCATCATCTATCATCTATTTTAGCTTCAGCAGAAAGAAGTCCAATATATATGTCCAAGATCTTAATGTATCCAAGTCAAAATGCAGTACCAGATACAACTGGGAGATTTCCTTCAAACTCATGAATGGGATCTCCAGAGAGGTACTTGAATCACCATCCCTTAGAGATGTAGTGCTAAGGGACATGGTTTAACACCAGGCTTGGCAGAGTTAGATACTGGCTGGGCTCTTTGATCTTAGAGGTCTTTTCCAACCAAAATGATTCTGTGAGTACTTCTTATGGAGAAGGGACATTTTTATTGGAAGGGACTGTCTGAACTATTGAATCTATCCCTCCGGGGGCAATTACCCTACAGATTATTTGTTAGTTAATAAATACCATTTATTAATCACTTTTTGTCCTCCATATTCCCACTGGAAGGTTGTGGGACTTTTATGTGATACAGGAAAACTTATTTAATGTAGTATCATAATTTTCCACTAATGAAAGCAGCTATACTTCTGGATGCCTCAATATCACTCATTCCCCACAGCCCTGCCCATAGACACTGTCCTACCACATAGCCTCTTCCTCTTCTTTTCCCTATACTTTTGCTGAACAGATTTGCATTTTGTACACTATGCTTCCATACTTCACTCCACATCATCATAGTATCATCCTTTTTCAGCATGGGTGACTTGTGTGCTGACTGCTCACAGTTTCTGCTAAGCTGTAGGCTCCACATTTTGTTCACATTTCAAA
Source organism: Melanerpes formicivorus (assembly GCF_026170545.1). Taxonomy (NCBI): domain Eukaryota; kingdom Metazoa; phylum Chordata; class Aves; order Piciformes; family Picidae; genus Melanerpes; species Melanerpes formicivorus. Next base: position 7,324,580 of record NW_027142354.1, read on the forward strand.
CCTGTCTAGAAATATTTAGACTGACATTATCTAGGATCATGTTTCTGTTTTCACAGCTATATGATACATGTTGCTCATAGTCAACCTGTAATCAATTAATGTGAAAAGCTATTTTTCTTCCTCGGTAAATTCCAGCTGATGACATTTCCACAGTAACGCTTAGATTGTCATTACTCGTTCCTAAGAGTCTTCTGAAATTCATACTACTAAATTTCATTCATATTCATTAGACAAGTTCTCAAGATCATACAATTCCTCTTGACACTCCAGCAAGCTTTCATTGTAGCAGAATTTTTGAACTTTAGGATATCAGCAAATTTATGCAACACATTGCTTCACTGATTTTAACAGTTATCCTATTTTGATTCATGGGAATTCTGACAGGAATGTGATGATTCCAATATCACTATCTATTGTGAATTTCTTTTAATTAGTTCTTTTTTTTATGTATGTAGTTTTTTATGTCTCTTCTATTGAATGGTTACTTTACTAGAAGTCCAGAAACATGGCATCCACTCTGCTTCTTTCTTTCAGAAAATAAATCTAGCAAAGGAAGGTACTAGTCACCCACTGTGTCTGCCAAAATGTTGTTGCACCTTATGTCATCAAAGAGAGTGCATTCATCAACATCATTATCATCCCCACATTAGACATAATAAACACTTACATAGTACTGTGAATTACTTAAGAATAGTTAATATATATTTTACATAGAAAAACGTGAATACTTTTTAGACATGCTGGACTTAAAGCCAAAAAAACAATTGCCTAAAGCCACTGGTAATGAAATTCAGTTGTTTTGAAGACCTGGGTTGGTCTTAAGTCTTTCATTCCTCAGAGTATACTATGCACAAAATTTAATAACATGCTTACACTTCATGAAGCTTATGGAGTGGTTTGAGACTAGTGTTAATTACAAAAGGGATTGGATATTGGTTTGGTTGCAGATATGAAGCCCATATGCTTTTATGGTGCCAGGGTAAGAAGAGAAATAGAACAGAGGTCAGTAGAATTCACTGGCCTTTGTGAATATTTGCTAGTTGGTCAGAAAACACTGAATCTGTCAGAAGGATTGTATTATTTTTTGGCCACATTTTATTAGCAGTGCTTCTGACAAAACATAGATGTTTATTTTAATCAGTACCATCAACTATCACATGTCATCCTATTCCTTTGTCTCTGACGATTGTCAGGGTGAACCAATATCAGCAGTCATAGAATAGCAATAGGAAATTAGGGCTCAGTTTACAATCCTGTTGAAAATTTCCTGTATAGAATCAGATAGTAATTTAGGTTGGAGGGGGGTCTGGAGATCAGCTACTCCTAGTCAGGCTGCTCTGAGGCACAGATACTCTCTTCAATCCATTCCAGAGCCTAGAAGATCTTTGTGATTTTTTCTTTTTCTAATAACTAGCCAAATTTTACCTTGATTCTATATTTGACCTTCTCTTTTTCTTTTGCTGCACACTTTCAAAAACACTCTGACTCCATCTTCACTGTACTCAGCTGTTAGAAAGGTAAGGATCACTATTTGGAATGGAATGGAATGGAATGGAATGGAATGGAATGAAATGGAATGGAATGGAATGGAATGGAATAGAATAGAATAGAATAGAATAGAATAGAATAGAATAGAATAGAATAGAATAGAATAGAATAGAATAGAATAGAATAGAATAGAATAGAATAGAATAGGATAGGATAGGATAGGATAGATTTAACCAGGTTGGAAGAGACCTTTGAGATCATCGAGTCCAACCTATCATCCAACACTATCTAATCAACTAAACCATGGCACCAAGTGCCTCATCCAGTCTCTTCTTAAACACTTCCAATGACGGTGACTCCACCACCTCCCTGGGCAGCCCATTCCAATGGCCAATCACTCTTTCTATGAAGAACTTCTTCCTAACATCTAGACTAAACCTCCCTTGTGTTTTCTTCAGATTTAAAAAAGTCAGCTGTCACAGCCCCACCTCATAGATCTCATACATATGTATCTACAAAGGAGGGAAATGGCAAGGCTCCCTCTTTCTAATCTTCATTTACCTTACATGTTTTGATTTCTCTTCAAATAACCAAATGTAATGAATGTGAAAAAAAAAAGTCAGGCATCAAGATGCAGGTCAGAATTATAGAATTTTCTGAGAAATATAAGGAAATTACTAATTGTGCAAAAAATATTATAATTTAATTGAATTCAAAGGTGGTAACAGAGGTTTGGTGTTCTTTTATTGTAATTATTTGGTTCATTGGTTACTTTAATATTTTTCTTTTTTATTTAACAACAAGCAACAGTTTTTACACATGTCTAATAATCAGTCCCATCAAAACAAGTATGGCTAACTGAGGCACTTAACTTCATTGCCAGCCCATACTATGAGATAGTCAGGTGGAAAAGGGAGGTAATGTCATTTTTTAAATCCTACTTTGAAGCTTTTGAGAAAAAAAAAAAAATGATCCCAGCAAACCTTTCATACATCATCAGAGTAATAAAGAAATGTATTAAAAATACTGTTCATTTCTTCTTTGCTCTTTGAAGCAGAAGAGCAGCTCAATTAAATGAAATCTTATAACACTAAGTGACTCCCTGAAAAATGCAAAACACATATGGCTTAAACTGTGCTAGATGGACCCCAGTATTTATGCTTTAGTAAGGGGATTTTCTTCTAATGTAAAAATCACATTCCTTTACACAAAAGCTGTGAAACATAAGAAATGGCAAATGTCATAAGTATCCCAGTATCACAGTATCACCAAAGTTGGAAGAGACCTCCAAGATCATCAAGTCCAACCTGTCACCACAGACCTCATGACTAGACCTTGGCACCAAGTGCCACGTCCAATCCCTTCTTGAACACCTCCAGGGATGGTGACTCCACCACCTCCCTGGGCAGCACATTCCAATGACGAATGACTCTTTCCATGAAGAACTTTCTCCTCACCTCCAGCCTAAACTTCTCCTGGTGCAGCTTGAGACTGTGTCCCCTTGTTTCGGTGCTGGTTGCTAGGGAGAAGAGACCAACCCCTTCCTGGCTGCAACCACCTTTCAGGTAGTTGTAGAGAGCAATAAGGTCACGCCTGAGCCTCCTCTTCTCCAGGCTAAACAATCCCATAGCTTCTCCTCATAGGGCTTGTGTTCAAGACCTCTCCCCAGCCTTGTTGCCCTTCTCTGGACACATTCAAGTGTCTCAATGATCTTCCTAAACTGTGAGGCCCAGAACTGGACACAGTACTCAAGGTGTGGTCTAACCAATGCAGAGTACAGGGGCACAATGACTTCCCTGCTCCTGCTGGCCACACTATTCCTAATGCAGGCCAGGATGCTATTGGCCTTCTTGGTCACCTGGGCACACTGCTGGCTCATGTTTAGGCAGCTGTCAATCAGCACCCCCAGCTCCCTCTCTGTTTGGGAGCTCTCCAGCCACTCCAACACCAGCCTCAAGCTCTGCATGGGGTTGTTGTGGCCAAAGTGCAGCACCTGGCACTTGGACTTGTTGAATGCCAAATATGTCAGGTGTATCATCTTTTTTTTTTTTTTTTATAATATGTAAAATCAAATTTCTGGGTAAAAATATGACAAGTAGTCAGCAGCAGACAGTAGCGGATCAAAAGCTAAACATATGTGTAACACAGAACTGTAGTTGAACTCACTGTTCAAAAGCACAGGTATAAAAGAATGTGTTTCACAATCAGTTGGAGTCAGTCAGGTCACATCATGGTGAACATATACTATGAGAAAAGTCAGGCATGAATATTTGCTCAAGCAAATATATCTTTTTGCTCAAGGAGGGGGAACAGAGGAAAGCAAAGAACAATTAATGTGAAAAAAAAAATATATATTTCCTTAAAACCAGAGATAAGGAAGATTGGGCCCCTCAGTTTAAGAAGGACATCGAAACACTTGAGCGTGTCCAGAGAAGGGCAACGAGGCTGGTGAGAGGCCTTGAACACAAGCCCTATGAGGAGGGGCTGAGGGAGCTGGGATTGTTTGGCCTGGAGAAGAGGAGGCTCAGGGGTGACCTCATTGCCCTCTACAACTACCTGAAGGGTGGTTGTAGCCAGGAAGGGGTTGGTCTCTTCTCCCAGGCAACCAGCACCAGAGCAAGGGGACACAGTCTCAAGCTGCGCCAGGGGAGGTTTAGACTCGAGGTGAGGAGGAAGTTCTTCACCGAGCGAGTCATTTGTCATTGGAACGGGTTGCCCAGGGAGGTGGTTGAGTCATCGACCCTGGAGGCGTTCAAGGGGAGATTGGACGTGGCACTTGGTGCCATGGTCTAGTCATGGGGTCTGTGTTGATAAGTTGGACTCAAGGTCCTTTCCAACCTAAGTGATACTGTGATACTGTGATACTGTGATTACAGGCAGCAGTTTTTAAGATATTTCACTATCCTCTTCCCATCTCATCTATATGCATGCTTCTCACACAGTTAATATCTTAAAATTTTGTGCTGTCATTTAAGCTATCACTTTGAGAATGTGATCCACCAAGAAAATCTAATCTGTGTTATATGCAGAAGACAGTAGACATACATCATCCATCAACTAAATGTGATCTTGCTGCGGTAACCCACCTAGGGAGCAGCCTGTGACCTTCTGGATTAATTTAGAATTTTTAGTCTACACCCACTTACATGAATTGCAACATGATTGTTTGGAAGAGCCAATATGTCTCAGGGTCAGTAACACTTTGCCTGATGGGTAGGGCAAATGCTTCTGAAAAGGTAAAGACAGCAAGTAAAATGTCTTTGCAAGGATATTGTCTTGATAAGTAGAAGTAATAGTAAAATCAGTATGATAACTTTACAGACTACTTTACCTACAAAATAGTAGAGAGGGACACTCAAAGTGTCACTCTGATGGATTCTGGGGATCTAGAAAAAGATCAATTTCACCTAAGCTCAAGCAGCTTCAAGGGTTTGCTATAACAGACTACAATAGCAAAAACAACAACGACAAAACCATAGAACTTTATGGTTACTTCTCTGATAATACAAAACAAACAAACAAACATAAATAAAGCTAGGCCAAGGAGTCATCTCTGGCACAGAGGAAGAGCTACCAGAACAATTTCATACAAGTAAATTATCTTTCTGTCCAGATCAGCATGACTTTATCCTTCCTGATTGAGAATTGAGAAAGCTCCTATTCTGTATGTAAATGTCAATTAAATTACTAATGTAGTTAATGTACAGCTGATACTTGAGTAAGTGCCCTTACTGAATCTCCTAAAATAGGTAAAGCCTTTATCACATTCACCCTTTTGTAGTCCAGCTGGACATGTGCCCACATAAGTGTGCCTAACTTGCCCCTGAGTCTTCCTTGCCATTTGTCCACTTCGTTACACATCTGGATGGGCTGGACTAGGTGGCATTTAAAGGTCCCTTACAACCCAAGACATTTTATGATTCTATGGATCCTATGTGTCTCACATTCTCTTGCCATTTCTAGAGCTAGTGTCTCAAACAGAGTGGATTGGAAGTGGGTAAGTCACTGTTTCTTACCCCACCTTGAGATTTTAACTATTAGTATGAACAACCTCAGCCCATTTCTGTGCAAATCAAATAAATTACTGTGTCACCTGTAAAGGTAATATATACTCACCTGTTTTGATTTTGCTGTGAAATGGACGAGGTATAGTTATATGGTTAGTGATCAGAAGTTTTCATCAGTATCTCACTTTGGAGAAAGTAGTCAGCTGCTTTTAAAACTGTCTCTAAGATGCGAATGAGGTTATAATGCAGATGTCTCCAGCTGGCTCAGTGCTTGATATTGTTCCTCAATGCTTCCATGAAGCATGGGAGTATTTTACAAATCTACTATCATTGCCACATTGTGAAACCAGACCTATTATTTTTGACCAAAATATTGATGTGGAATTATTTCAGCAACTTAGGGAGTATTCATACAAATTATGCCATTGAAAAATCCATGAAGGTCAAAACTTTTAGGAAAGCACAACAAGCAGCTAAAGAAAGTAACCTTTTCTACTGCCACAGAGTAATCCAGAAGATAATTTTCAGATTGATTACATGAACTTTACTTGCCCTTTTCAATGTAGTTATTTGTTTGCTAAAACCAGCTTCACTAGTTGTTTCACTATGGTGTTAGATTTCTAATTGGAGAAACAAAATAAGAGCAATCATACTGAGATCATGCATAAGCTGGGAGACAGTAAACACAGTGGGGTAATTCCTATACAACTGCACTTCCCAAAAGAATAGAATAAACCAGGTTGGAAGAGAGCTTCAAGATCATCGTGTCCAACCCATCATCCAACACCACCTAATCAACTAAACCATGCAACCAAGCACCTTATCAAGTCTCCTCCTAAACACCTCCAATGATGGTGACACCACCACCTCCCTGGGCAGCACATTCCATTGGGCAATCTCTCTGAGTGTAGAATTTCTTCCTAACATCCAGTCCAAACTTCCCCTGGTGCAGCATGAGACTGCGTCCTCTTGTTCTGGTGCTGGTTGCCTGGGCTAAGAGACCAGCTCCTGCCTGTCTAGAACCTCCCTTCAGGTAGTTGTAGAGAGCAAGAAGGTGTCCCTTGAGCCTCCTCCAGGCTAATCAATCCCAGTGCCCTCAGCCTCTCCTCCAAGGGCTTGTGTTCCAAACCCCTTACCAACTTCGCTGCCCTTCTCTGGACACATTCCAGCATGTCAACATCTTTCCTAAACTGAGGGGCCCAGAACTGGACACAGTACTCAAGGAGTGGCCTAACAAGTGCACAATTTAAGCTATGCAGAAAGTTCTAAAATAAAGATGGTTTAAGAAGGAATGTGATCAGAGCTAACCTTCAGCAATTCCCTAAATGTTATTTCCTGATCCTTCCAGTTGTGCATATGAAAACCCACAAGAACCTACTGGAACATAAAGGTGGCAGATCAAGAAATTAACTAGTCATTATCTTGCCCTGGACCAATGATACGATGTGGATGTGTCACAATTTCTGCTCAAGCCTAGTAGATAGTTTGTATTACTTTTACATAGTTTATCATGTGAAACTACATAGAAAGTTCTGTTTTCCATCAGACTTCCAATTTCATGAGATTTTTCAGAATAAGATAAAATAAATGTCTTAGATATATGTTTTAAGAAACTGTAAGTTATTTGGCCTTATTCTGATGATATTCTGTGGCCTGTCACATGCAAAATCCCAAAGGATGGATCTAAGACCTCTTCTGGCTTTCAAAATCTATTTTCAGAACGCCACCACGTTTATGAAGCAGATCTAAATATGACAGAAGACTTTGCTTATGTTTACCATAAATGTTTTGTATTTTGCATTCTAGCAGCAAAATCCTTGCAGGCACTTTTTAATAGCTATTTAGACAGATAGTTTTCTAGGATATCTAAATGCATTAAAGTGAAAAAGGGATGTTTTTCTTGACAAATAGAGCTCAGCAAGGCAGTTATCCTCTTCCATTATAGTGGAGGAATGTAAACCCATGAACATTATAAAATCATTCTGGGAGCTAAGTGAGCATGGTAGTACCTAAAAACAAACCATGCACTTTTGGAGAGATCACAGGGTTTAAAATTATATCTTCTAGAGAAATAACCAGATCTTTAGCACCTCATATCATAAAATCATTTCAGTTGGAAGAGGCATTTCAGAACATCAAGTCCAACCATCAACCTAGCACTGACAAGTCACCACTAAACCACATCTCTTAGTATCACATCTATTCATCTTTTGAATATCTTCAGGGAAGGTGACTCCTCCATTTTCCTGGGCAGCCTGCTGCAGTTTCTCAAAGCCCCTTCAGTGAAGATTTTTTTTCCTAATGTCCAATCTAAACCTCCTGTGATTTAAATTGAGGCCATTTCCTCTTGTTCTATCACTAGTTACTTGGGAGAAGAGACCTTATTGCCCTCTACAACTACCTGAAGGGTGGTTGTAGCCAGGAGGGAGTTGGCCTCTTCTCCCAGGCAACCAGCACCAGAACAAGGGGACACAGTCTCAAGCTGCGCCAGGGGAGGTTCAGACTCGAGGTGAGGAGGAAGTTCTTCACCGAGCGAGTCATTCGTCATTGGAATGGGTTGCCCAGGGAGGTGGTTGAGTCATCAACCCTGGAGGCGTTCAAGGGGAGATTGGACATGGCACTTGGTGCCATGGTCTAGTCATGGGGTCTGTGGTGTCAGGTTGGACTCGATGATCCTCGAGGTCCTTTCCAACCTAAGTGATACTGTGATACTGTGATACTGATACCAAACTTGTTCCAATCTCCTTTCAGGTAGTTGTAGAGAACAAGGCTTCTCCTGAGCCTCCTTTTCTTCAGCTTATGCAATGCCAATTCTTTCAGCTGCTTCCCATAAGACCTTTTACTGGCCTTCTCCAGACACATTCCAGCATTTCAATGTCCTTTTCATAGCAAGGAGCCCAAAGCTGAACACGGTATTCAAAGAGCAGCCTCACCAATGCCAGATACATGGGGACAGTCACTTAATCTCTATCTGCTAGCCACACTATTTCTAATACTAGCCAGCATGTTGCTGGTCTTGAGTACATTGCCAGCTCATAATCAGCTAGTTGTCAACCAACACTGTCAGACCTTTTTCCACCAAGAAACTTTCTAGAAATTCTTTCCCAGGCCTGAAGCATTTTGTAGGGTTGTTGTTAGCATAGGCTTGCTGTCACTTAAGTGCAGGACCTCCCACTTGGCCTTGTTGAACCTCACACCATTATCCTTGGCCTGCTGATCTTAATTGGTTGCTCTGTGGAGCCTTCCTACCTCAAGCAAATTACCAATCAACACTCCCACCTAACTTTGTGTCAGCAATATGCTGTGTATCTTGGAATTATTTTCCTACCTAATGGTTTATATAAGAAGTGTCTGTTTTAAAGCAGCTTACTTCTAATTGCTAATTTCCTGTTTAGTGTAATAGATATTATAATGTCAAACACTGTTTAGAAAAAAAAAAAACAGTTTGTAAAAAGAAGAACAATAAAGGGAGAAGGAAAGAAATAATAATCAGGGAGTTTAGGGAGGGCACAAGAAATCTCAGGAAATATCTGGTTTGAATTATGTAGAAAAGAGTATATGCTTAATTTAAACATCCCATGTATAAATCACTTCCTTTTAGAATAGAATAAACCAGTTTGGAAGAGATCTTCAAGATCATCACATCCAACCTATCATCTGACACCACCTAATCAACTAACCCATGTAACCAAGCACCCTGTCAAGTCTCCTCCTGAACACCTCCAGTGACGGCGACTCCACCACTTCCCCGGGCAGTCCATTCCAATGGGCAATCACTCTGTCTGTGTAAAACTTCCTCCTGACCTCCAGCCTGAACTTCCCCTGGTGCAGCCTGAGACTGTGTCCTCTTGTTCTGGTGCTGGCTGCCTGGGAGAAGAGACCAACCTCTGCCTGTTTACAACCCCCCTTCAGGTAGTTGTAGAGAGCAATAAGGTCATCCCTGAGTCTCCTCTTCCCCAGGCTAAGCAGCCCCAGCTCCCTCAGCCTCAATGATTTTCACAATGATGGTACCAAATACTCAAAGGGATGCAGATATTCAAGCTAACACTTAAGAACTAAAATGTATTAAGAGCTTAAGAGATAAAATGTATTAAAAAACCACCAACAACAAAAATTATAAGGAAAGCAATATGGTGGCTATCTATAGGAAGATCACAGGAAAACAAAGAAAGAAAATTACTTTTTCTTTATTACCTGGAACACAAAAGCTTCTCAAATACTTTTCTTCTAATTATTTACCTCAAAATGCAATTCTTTAAGCAGTAAAAATATTTTGCTACTCAATACTGTCATGCATCTCATTTACCTTTAGATATTCATAAATTTAGTATTCAATCTAAGCTACTTCTCCCAATTCTCTCTAAGTCAACGGAGGGAGGCAGTCACTTCCTCTACTGATTTATCTCCTCTGTTTTAAACAACTGTTTCAGAATAGGATGAAATGGACTCCAGGTGTGTTTCTTTCTCCAATTACCTCGTTACACTGGAGAAACAGTATTGCCAACTTATACACATGAACTGAACAACAGCGAAGCCAAGGCTACACACGAAATTTGCACCTGAGCAGGCTTCAATACAATACGCATGAGTGTCCCTGACATGCTCCATGTAAAATATCCACAAAACTCCTCAATTCCATTTTTTCACTTTTTATTATTAATATTTTACAAAATATATATATTTTATATATATATTTATATGTATATAATATATATAGAAAAGATAAATATCTTTATATATATAATATCATATATATACATACATATATATAAATATATATATATTAAAAATATATTGATAGATAGATAGATAGATAGATAGATAGATAGATAGATAGATCACAGAATCATAGAATAACCAAGGGTGGAAGAGACCTCAAAGATCATCAAGTCCAACCTGTCACCACAGACCTCATGACTAAACCATGGCACCAAGTGCCACATCCAATCCCCTGTTGAACACCTCCAGGGACGGTGACTCCACCACCTCCCTGGGCAGCACATTGCAATGGCGAACGACTCTCTCAGTGAAGAACTTTCTCCTCACCTCAAGCCTAAACTTCCCCTGGCGCAGCTTGAGGATGCTATATATGTATGAAGCATATATATGTAAAGTTATTTGTAGCTCTGTGACCGTTTGAGGTTTTTTTTCCCTTTCCCTTCAATTTTCTTTCCTTTTACATTACAGGGGGGAGGGAGGAGGCTTTTGGGCCTTACCCTTCCAACCCTACGACAAGCTCTGTTAGAATCTAAGAAAAAGGAGACAGGTCTTAAGAGTGAAAACAATAGTCCTAACACTAGGGGAAACAAACTGCCTAATGACTTATGGACAAAAATAAGGGTAAAACAAGAATTAAAATTAGTAATTTATTACTCTAAAAAGTCACATCTTTGGTTGAGAACTACATATACAAAGACATGGGAAATCTAACTTTTCATGCAGACAGATTGAATGCCCTGTAGGTACATACAAAAGAATTCTCTTTTTAGTGGAAAGTTTAGCTCATCTGTCATATCTGTAATCCATCTGTCACTGAAGAAACAACTAGAAAACTTCAGCCAAACTGATTCAGACATTTCTAAGAACAAATAAAGTAAAAATATTCTCTCTGCTTATGTTAAAAATACTCTGGCAGACTTTTCTTGAGAATGTTTAGCAGTTCTTATTTTAAGGTGACAATGTACATGCTGCTGACTGATGGAGATATCTTTGTGTCTGAGATGTGCCTTTGCTGTGGATGAAAATCTATCAGTGTAAGGCCAGCCTGCTGTGGGTTTGGGAAGAATTGAAACAAAGCTTGCAAAAGTTTCCTGCATCCTCTTTTCTACAAAGAATGGAAACAGGAAGGTGAAAGAAACTATTTGACATTTCCATAGTCTGTAGTATTTAATGTTGCCACATAGAATCACAGGATGTCAGGGGTTGGAAGGGACCTCCAGAGATCATTGAGTCCAACCTTCCCTCTGTTTGCTAATGCCCCATCTTTGTATGTGTGATTGTGTGCATGTATACATGCTTGTGTTTGTGCTGTGTCTTTGACACAGACATTTCTTTAGTTCTTTGGGAAATAAATCAAGATTTATTTTTCACATGTACAGAATCAACAGCCTGAGACATGAAGTGCTATATGAGGAAAGCCTGAGAGAACTGAGTTTGTTCAGCCTTGAAAACAGAAGGCTTAGGGGAATATGTTTTAACCATGTACAAATATATAAAGGATGGCTACCAGGAGGATAGAGACTCCCTTTTTACAAAGAGTCCCATGGAAAAGACAAGCAGTAACGGGTACAAGTTACTTCTGGGGAGATTGTGATTGGACTTCAGAAGAATATTTTTCATCATGACAACAAGCAGACAATCAGAATCATCTCCCAAGGAAAGTCAGGGATTCCCATACACTTGATAGTTATAAGACTCATCTTGACAGAGTGCTGGACCATCTCATTTAAACTATGCTATTATCTAAAAAGGTTGGACCAGATGATCCTTGGGGTCCCTTCTAACCTGTCATTTGGTGATTCTGTGAGATCTTACTAATAGAAGAGGAGGCTGAGAGGAGACCATATTGCTGTCTACAACTGCCTGAAGGGAGGTTGTAGCCAGGTAGGGGCTAGTTTCTTCTCCCAGGCAACCAGCACCAGAACAAGAGGAAGGACACAGTCTCAAACTGCACCAGGGGAGGTTTAGGCTGGATGTTAGGAAGAAGTTCTTCACAGAAAGAGTGGTTGGTCATTGGAATGAGCTACCCAGGGAGATGGTGGAGCCACCATCACTGGAGGTGTTTAGGAGGAGACTGGATGGGGTGCTTGGTGCCATGGTTCAGTTGATTAGATGGTGTTGGATGATAGGTTGGACTCAGTGATCTCAAAAGTCTTTTCCAACCTGGTTAATTCTATTCTATTCTATTCTATTCTATTCTATTCTATTCTATTCTATTCTATTCTATTCTATTCTATTCCTTCTATTGCAAAACTAAAATATATCCAAGACCAGTAGTATTTTCCAAAAAGATATCTGTTATTCTTAATTGATATTACCATGCACCAATTTCTTTACTCAGAATGTACTTGAAAGTTTATTTACTGCAAGCATTGATGGGTGTGCATTTTTCCTTTGAGTATGCTCTTCAGACATTTTTTTTTTTTGCTATTAAATTTCTTCTTCTGTCTCTTTTAAGAATAATAAAAGTGTGTTATTTAAATTCCTGGCCTATTTAAGAGAGCTCAGGCAGACTTTAAACAAGATATTCTTTTCTTATTAGCCAGAGTACATCATGAATATGTCTGATTTTCAACATTCAACTTTAAAATTCAAAAATAGTCCAAAAATAAGACAAAGGCTCTCTAGAAAGAGGCAGGCTTCTGCTGAATTTCTGTAGTCCTAATAAAAGTTAAATTTGCAGAAGTGTATAATGATTGAATGAGCCGTCTCATTTTCTTTTCTTTGATTGCTAAGACAACCAATGCAGTCTTTTAAATGCAACGTATCTAAATATGTTGGGCTACAGAGATGTTTTCCTGTTTGTACTATTGGCTTACAACGAAAAGAAAATATGAAAATGAGGAGGAGAGATGTCATTAAAAGATAATTGTTTTATCTGCAGCTTAATCCCTTGAATATTAGGCTACAATTTCCCTTCAGGAGATGAAATACTTTGAAATGGTGCTACTAATTTGAGTGGAATATCATGACATTAATCAAACATCCATAATGCTACTTTGCTGGGAAAGCATGACAAGCCTTTAAGGAATTGAGCTGGCAACCTGAATTTCTAAGGCATCTGAAAACACAAATAATCTAGTGGATAGTGGCTGAGGTGTAGGACCATCACATTTACATGCATATTTAATTCCAAGGTTAAATGAGTTGTGGAGGATTACAGCAGTTTGTTTGTCGTTACTGTGCTAGAAACAATATGCTTGAAGCCTTGGCTAGTTATATTCTCTAGATTTGGTTTAATTCAGATGTCAAAACAGAACTGCCTTCAGCATGTATAAAATAACTTACTAAAAGGTCATCTTTGAATGTATTTTCCTATTGCAGGTAATCAAAACATAGTATGGAAGAATTTTGCTGGTAGCTTATGTCAGAGCAAAAGTGGAATGGGATCACTGGTATGTGATGATGTGAGTAGTCTTAATGAAATGCAACTAAAGCTACTAACCATTTAGACTGGAAAATAGACTCATGTGGGATCTAATGTTTCACTCATGGTAAAGCTTCATTTTCTGGCTCAGTAGCTGCCACTCACATGGGTAGTGTTGTATCTACCTGATACAGAGACTGAAACACAGAGCTTCACTCTGTTCTTTCTCTATATTCTTTTTGAATTGTCAGGATTATAAAGGTGGCTGTTTCATGCTGCAAAATTCACAGTGAGTGCTTTTCTCTGCAAGCAGCATTACATTTACATTTTACTGATTAGCATTAGTGGTTTTGAGAGGAAAATAGTATTCTTTAATGTACTCTTTCTCTTGACATATTGCTGTATACTCAACTTCAGATTAATTACATATTTTTGGATGTAAACAATTTGAAATTGAATGAAAATGCTCTGTATAAATGTCCATCTGCATGATGGGACCCCATGCAGACTCAGAAAACAGAGGATCATGGTTTTGATGTAATATGGCAAGAAACAAGCATATTAGGAAACGTGTGGTAGCCATTAAATTCATTGAGCTCTTCTTCTGCAGGGATTGTACTTATAGCACCACAGAATATGGAAGGGATGTCTGGAAATTACCTAGTTCAACCTTTCCACCCAGACCAGGATCAGCTAGGGCAGGTTGCTCAGCAATGCGTCCAACTGGGGCTTGGATATCTCCCAGAATGAAGACTCCACAGCTTCTCTGGACAACATAGTAATATCATTATTGACCTGTAGTATTACCATGTTTGTCAATCAGTAGAAGTTTGATCAGATCAAGAAAGCAGGATTTATCCTCTGTAAATGACAGACCTGAATTCACTCAAACACACCTGCAATATCCCCACATTTAAACTTGAACTTTGGGAAAGGTTTGGGAAATTCACTTCTTTCTTTGGGTGGGTTTTTTTTTTTCCAATCTTTCTCATCTCTTTCATAGTCTCAGGCAGAACCAGGAACAGAAAAACTGCATCAACTCATGCTTCTGGTAAAGCAAGAGAGTACTACAAAATCTCCAATCTCCTCAACATTACTGGGAGTCTAATCAATTGATTTGAGAATTCTCATTCGATTTGCTAAGTTGGACAGCTCAGATTTAGTGCATATTTGCATTCAACAACTCAGATATATATCTGAGTGGAAAATTTAATTTTTTTCCACTTGCATTCACCATTTCTGCCAGTTAATGATTTTTTGGTTTTGTATTTAACCTTTGAATAACACAAGTTTTCTCCTTTATTAGTCACTTTAATAATATTTATACCAAATTATCAGGAAGACACTCACAACATCTTTCAAAATTAATCACATTTTTCTAGCTATGAAAACCTGCTTTCAAGAATGATAATAAGAAGAATTGGACAGTGCTAGCTATTGATGAATGAGTTAGGGTGTAGTTCTGGAAGAGATTAACAATAGTATTTTTTCATGAAAAATAGCACCTGCAACTTAATGCTTACAATGGTTGTGTTCAAATAGATGAATTTTCTTATAGAAAAGTAAATTAGCAAGAAATGTTCTGGGAATTTACAGAATTCCACTTACTTCAATGAACTTTTCATCTGCATGCCATTTCTTAAGAAGAGCTTATATGCTCCAAACTAGAGCTTCCAAACTAAAGCTTCTAAGCTTCCCATCTGCAGCTCTCAGTCAGGCCAGCATGAATCACAAGAGCCAATTACTGCAAAGTGTTGCCATGCCAGCAATGACATTCACTTTTCTTTAATATTTTCACTAACCTTATTTCCCCTGTGGGCAAAATAGCTGCTGCTGTTTGTTCAGACTTGGCGGCGGTGGTAGGACTAGCTGTCAGACAGCCTGCGCTCCTCTTGCTAATTTCAAGCTCTGTTAAGCAGTACTGCGGTGGCAAGACTATCAGTGTTCAGGAATAGCCCCAGCAGGGGGTGCGAAAGGAAAGAAATAATCTATAGATTTTGCTCATCAGGAAAACATGTTGGTATGTTTTATGGAAGAATTCACTGGAATTTAGTTCCTTAGAATAAGTGACTAGAAGGAATCATAGGACACTGGACAGCATCACCTGCAACATATGCTAAAACATGGTATAAGGGATCACACAAACATTAACTAATCCATATGCATTTTTGTTCTGGCTGTGTCTGGACCCTCTGCAATAAAAATAAAAAGCATATAGTTGTCCAACAGAAAACACATATAAAAATCAGCACAACTTATCTCCTGCTCTGACCTAGCCAACTGAAGGCAGTTCTACAGTGACGTAATACAGAATACAGAATACAGAATTGACCAGGCTGGAAAAGACCTTCAAGATCATCAAGTCCAACCAATCACCCAACACCATCTAATCAACTAAACCATGGTATTAAATGCCTCATCCAGTCTCTTCTTAAACACTCCAATGGTAGTGAGTCCACTACCTCCCTGGGCAGCCCATTCCAATGGCAAATCACTCTTTCTATCACAAATTTCTTCCTAACATCCAGCCTAAACTGTTGAGGGGTCAAAGAACTGAAAGGCAGGTTTGCAGAAAAGAAACTTGGGGTCTGGCTGAACAATAAGTTAAGCATGAACCAGTGATGTGCTTCTGCAGCAAAGTAGGCTAAATGTATATGCAGTTACTTCAGAGAAAAAGCATTGCCAGCGGGTTGAGGCAGGTCATCTTTTCTCTCTACTCAGCACAGGTGAGACACATCAGGAATGCAGTCTTGGCAGTTCAGATCTTGGTTTCCCAGTATATGAGAAACATGGACAAACTCCAGTGAGTTCAGCAGAGGGTGAGGAAGTTGATGGATGAATAGAAGTAACATGTAAGAAGAGGCTTAGAGAACTGGAGTTGTTCAGCCTGAAGAGGGCTCAAGGGGGTCTGATCAGTATATACATAAATACCTGATGAGAGTAAGGTAAATAAGAGAGCCATACCCCTCTTGCTGGTGCTCAATTAGAAGACAAGAGGTATTGGGCACCAGCTGAAACACAGGAATATCCATTTGAACATAACAGCTCTTGTAGTCTGAGGGTGGCTGGGCACAAGAAGAGGTTGCACAGAGACATTGCAGAAGCTTGATCCTTTACCATGTTCAAAACTTTATCGGATGTGATACAGGGCAAACTTCTAGTAGAGTCTGCTCTGAGCAAGGGGGTAAACTCCAGAATCTCCAGAGGTCTCTTCCCACCTCAACTGTTCTAGGTTTCTGTGATTCTCATGAGGAAAGGCTGAAAGACTTTGGGCTGTTTAGTTTGGAAAAGGGTAGACCGAGAGGAGATCTTACTAATGTTTATAAATACCTGAAGTGTAGGTGCCAAGAAGAAGATGCTAGTCTCTTTCAAGTGGTGTCCTGTGATAGGATAAGGGGAAATGGATAGAACACAGAATATGGGAAGTTCCACCTCAACATAATGAAAGACATCCTTAGTGTGTGACAGAGCACTGGAATAGGCTGCCAGGAGAGGTTCTAGAGTCTCCTTCTGTGAAGACTTTCAATACCTGCCTGGATGCATTCCTGAGCGGCCTGCTTAGGTGATCCTGCTTTGGCAGGGGGGTTTGGACTTGATGTTCAGAGGTCCCTTCCAATTCCTACCATTCTAAGATTCTATAAGTCTATAAATATTAAAAATATTCAGTGGACAAGATCTGACTAAATAGAGAGGAACATCTTGAACCTCCTCCAGAGGTTCCAGTGAAAAAATGAATAATAATAAGAGACAGATCAGACAAGTAAAGATAAATGAGACTCTTATAAGACAATGAAGAATTAAAAAGCCAAGTTCATTCTCAGCAAATGAAACTCCTTGTAAGGAAAGAATATATAAGGAGACTATTACCCCAAGAGGAAATGAACATACTCATAATTTTAAATGTTTGAAGTGAATTGCCTGATTTTTAACAAGGAGAATACCTGAACAGACTTATGAATTTGAGGGAAGGAAGCTAATCTTTCAAATATGCCCAGCTATATTACAAATTACTTAATGAGACCAGATAAAGGTTTTGGCTATAACAAATAAAGGAATAAGGCATATGGCTAAATAAATAAATTAAATAAATAAATATATACTTAAGTGGGAAGAGGATGGTATTTCAATGACCACACTAGGTTTTGGATGCTAAGTATGCCTAGGAGAAAACAGAAAAGCTGCAAGTACAATAAACACATTAATGATGTGGAATTGCATTTATTGCCAGGAAAATTTGAATAAACATCTCAACAAGTAGTACCAGATCAAACTTCAGATGACAGAAGCTACTTTGTTAGACTTTGGCTTCCTCTTGAAGCATCTATTCACAAAGCCTACTCTTGTGAATGAACAGTTCTTGTTTCAAAAAGTATCTCTCTAAGAGCCCCTCAAAGTCTATCCTCCAGTTACAGCAGCAGTGAAACATCTACAAAATAAAATGCTCACTTTCACAAAGGGAAATTATGCAAGCATAAAGATCTTGCTAAAAGTAAACTAAAAGAACCAACCACAGAATAAAACTTCTGTAGACAGTCTGGAGCTTCCTACAAGATACCTTTTTAGCGATAAAACAACAAAGTCACTTTGGTTGAAGAGTAGAAGTAGTAGAGAACAGTAATAGTTAAGCAGTAAAAATAAAATGGATAACAGAAATAAGGAGTTATCTTTCAGAAAATTAATATTGTGTCCAGATAAGGTGAATGGAAAAGAACATAAGCTCTGGCAAATTAAATCTGAAATTTTAATAAGGTAAAAAAAGGCTTTGAAGAACAATTTGTTAAAGGAATGAAGCTATTAATAAGATGTTTTCAAACATGCTAGAAGCAAAATACTTGCCACAAAGTTTGTAGGGTCAACAAATACTTAATACAGGAAAGGAACAAGACCATAATAGAAAATCCAAAGCAGTGAATTGCAGCACTTTTCACTACAGAAAAAAAAACTTAGGCAGAGTCTGATGCAGGAGCCTTTCCTCACAGGAAAAAACTTGGAGGTACCATTTCAAGTTACAGCATCAGATGCATGTAAAAACAAATAAATAAAACATATAGTAACGTCTCGTTATGGCTATGTAGCATTTCATTCTTAGCACTAGAACTCATAATTCTAAGCACTAAAAGAACTCTGAATTAAAAATTCTTTGAGTAGTAACTGCTTTTTATAAAATAACTTCTATATTAGCTGGAGAATTGGAAGACTGAAAGACTAAAAATATATTAACTTTGGGAAAATGACTCAGAGACAGCCAAATTATTACAAACTATAGTAAAGAACAGAATAAATCAAGAGTTAAATAAGCTAACATGAAGAAAGAACCAACACAGCCTTTGTAGAGAGAAGCTGCATTTTGCAAACCTATTTGAGTTCTCAGAATTAGTCTACAGGCTTGCAGAGTGATGATCAATTTGCTAAACACACTAAACTTGCAAAACTTTTGATAACAAAGTATCAGCAGAAAAAAGGTTTGCTGATCATGCATAATTATGCAGCACGGTGAAAAATAAATTTGATTGCAGACAGATGCAGAGAGATCTCAGTATGGGGAGTCTGGGTAATAAAATCAGAATATATTGTAACGTAAAAGCTCATGGGTAAAACAGTATTAGCTATTGATGTGCAGTCATAGGTTCTAAGATCATCTAGTCCCACAGTTAACCTGATACGAGGAAGTCCACCACTAAATCATGTCCTTAAGTGCCATATCTATGTGTCTCTCAAATATTTCCAGTGGTGGTGACTTCACCACTTCCCTGGGCAGCCTGTTCCAATTTTTTTCTAACATTGAATCTAAACTTCCTCTGGTGGAATATGAGGCCATTACCTCGTCTCCCATGACTGTTACTCAGAGAAGACCTACTCCTATCTTGCTACAACCTCCTTTCAGCTTGTAAAGAGCAGTAAGTCTTTACTGTCCTTCCATTTCTCTAGGCTAAAAACTCCAGTTCTCTCAGCTGCTCCTCATGAGACTTGTTCTCTCAAGCCTTCATTAGTTTCTTTGGACATGATGTCTTCAACCATTGTCTTTTGAGAAGGCCTGCTCCTGCAACTTTAGGTGTTCTTTCCTGAAGAATGTCCAGCCTTCCTGGACTTCTCTGTCCTTAAGGACTGCCTTTCAAGCGACTCTGTCAAACAGGCTCCCAAACAGGAGCCTGCCCTCTGGAAGTCCAAGTTCTTCAAGGGTGGAAAAGCCTTATCATTTTGTGATTGCTACACCCAAGCTGGCCTTCAGCTGCCACATTACCCACAACTCTTTCTATATTCATAAACCACAGGTGGTTCTTATCACTCTGAACGTAGCGCTTGGAGTAGCTGTTGATAGATTTATAAATCTACCAGAAACCTGAAGATATTTTGAAAATAATTAGAGAAGGAGAAAGGAACAAAATAGAAAATATCATTGTGTGCCTGTGGAAACCTCTGGAGAGGTTTGAAGTCTTTATGGAAATATCAAAAGGGGTAACTCTTAAAAGGTCTTAAAAAAGAAAAAGATTGGATAAGGTCATCAAGAGAGCGTAGGTTTCATGTCTGACTGTCCAAAGAATATTACATAAAGAATAAAATGTACCTTTTTTATAGAAAAACGTACAAAGGACACAAAGTTACCTTTACAGACTCATGATATCAGATTTTTCTACAAAGAGTGGGAGAAAATCAAACAATAAAATGGATATTTTTTCCCCCTTCTGGGACCAGGGTTGGCACTTGGTCAAAACTTAGAATAAAATATTTCTGACCTGTCTATCCAGGAAATATATAACTTGTCCTGAGTAAGATGTAGGATGTCTATTATTAGATTTTATGTATTATTAGCCTACAATCCAATTCATACACTGATGTTATCGTGAAAAGAGTAGAAATCTGGGAAGGTAATGTCTTGAAATCAGTAATAACAAGCTGAAATTCTTATTAAAGGTTTTGAAGAAGAGCAGAATGTTCAGTGATGTACAGAAGCAGACAGAAGACAATTTGTACCCTAAAGGGTTATTAATTAGAAGAAAAAAGAGCAGGACTAGTCATATGGAAAAGGGGAAGTTTGCAAGACCACATTTTATTGAGTTACCCTTACTGAGAACACAATTGTTGAATGGGATTCATTTGCCCCAGTTTAGGCAATTAAAAATTAGCCAGGTGGATTTCAGGTAATCTCACAAGTATTTCCTTACAATTAAAGGAGAGAAATAGGTATCTTCTGAGGGCAGTTCAGCTTCCCATTTCCCTTTATTTTAAAATCCTGGTTTGGAGTGAAATTAATAGATCTCTGGAGGTGTCTGTTTCTGTCCACCGAGAGGAGCCTTTCAAGTATTCAACTCACTCAGATAACTTTTTCATTCTTAAATTAGGGGCAGATGCCTACAATTAGGAGAGAAGAATTTGATATTTATTAGTATTTTCATTTCCCTTGGGAAATTTTTTTTTTTTTTTTTTGCCACTGTGCATCATTCAACTGAAACAAATTATTTTCTATTAGCTTTTGAAGATAAAATGCATTTGTCATAAACTCCAGCCAAGCAAGTTTTAGGTTAAAGACAGATTTCTCCAGATATTTACATTCAAGTGGAAACAGAAGTTTTTTTTACTGACAGAAATTTTGCAACCTTTACTTATGGAATTTGACTATAATACATATGTAAGAACAAATTTTGTTTTGTTGCCAAGACAACAAAAGTAAAAAGCAGGGAAGCTAATGAAAGTAATTTACAGCTCTGTGGGACAGTTAGCGCTACAATAACACACCGCACTTCTTATAGAAGAAAATAATATGATCCATCAAAGTTCTGATTTTATTTCAGGAAAAGATGCAGCACATGAAAATAAGGAAAATCACATTTCCAATAACCCAGTGTAAGGTTTATTTGAGGTCCCTCAGGTGAGTATCGTAGTATCATAGTATCAGTCAGGGTTGGAAGGGACCACAAGAATCATCAAGTTCCAAACCCCCTGCCATAGGCAGGGACACCCCACACTAGATCAGGCTGGCCAGAGCCTCATCCAGCCTGGTCTTAAACACCTCCAGGGACAGGGCTCCAACCACCTCCCTGGACAACCCATTCCAGGGTTTCACCACTCTCATGGGGAAGAACCTCCTCCTCACATCCAGCCTGAATCTCTCCACCTCCAGCTTCATTCCATTCCCCCTAGTCCTATCACTACCTGATATCCTGAGAAGTCCCTCCCCAGCCTTCTTGTAGGCCCCCTTCAGATACTGGAAGGCCACAATTAGGTCACCTTGGAGCCTTCTCTTCTCCTGACTGAGCAGCCCCAACAAACATGAGGAAGCATATATATTTCAATCTAGGAATTCCATCTCACACACACTTACCCCTCCTGTCCCATACTAGGGGGATAAAAATGCTCCATTTTGTTGTTGTTATTCGTGTTATTCTTCTTGTTATTGTTGTGAAATTCTTGTTCCTTTATTCTGTTCTCTTCCAGATTTTAATTTTTTTTTTTTCAGAAACATTAAAAAAAAATATAACAAGGACGGTGTGGTCTAACAATTTTTTTGCACAGCTATTCAGTATGTAAACTATAAGCTCACATAGCCTATAAGCCTAGAACACAGCAAAAACAAAAGAATGTCAGTCTCTGAGAAAAGAATGCCTCTCTCCTAAAAAGCTATGGCTAAATTGTGGCCTCTTATTTTAGAATAAATTGGCTATTTCACCTACAAAGAATTACTGGTCAAATGGGAAAGTCTCTCTTCCAATAATTTTCATAGTCACAATCATATGTGATGAAAATCTAATTAGAAAATTTTCTGTAGAAATGCTGCAGCAGCATCTGAATACCTGACCTGGAATAATTTTGCCTGGGTCATAAGGCACTATCACAGTAATGCAATAGAATTTGTTATTGAAAATCATGAGGTTTTCTGCCAGGAGCTTCATAAAATACAACATGTAAAATAAAGAGGGGGAATTAAAAAGTAACACTGAGTCCGTGCATTTCCTTAGTGCTGAAAAGATTTCCTTGATTGCGTCAAAACAACAACAACAACAACAAAGTAAATGAAGAAAACAAATTTAAAGCTACTCTATGACTCTACTGGTAGCAAATTGAGTCTCATATGTGTGATTTTTTGGAGGGTTTACAATTTTGCCTTTTATCCACCTCAAGTGACATAAGATCTCATTGCCATTTTATGACTGAAAACTTTGTCGTAAGTAAGCCCATGTGAGGATGATGTCTACACCTGACTTACAAAATCTCTGAACATTAGGTTACTCGAACGGAATCTGTTTAAACCTCAGAAGTAATAACACAGCAAAGATAGAAAATTCAAATACGGTTTCCATCCCATGGAGTTTAGAATTACATTACACACAGAATATAATTAACTCTACTGTATTCTATTCTAAATAGCAGGTTAAGATAGTAGAATTCATCTATTAGCATAAACAGAATTAGAGCAATGACATGTACTATGTTAACTAAAACATCAGCAGAAATTGAGTTACAGGGGAAAATGAGGATGTAGGCAAAACATATAGTCTTATATCTAGGGAGTGATTTAAACTATAATTAAAGTCACAAACCAGAAACTAATACAGGAGTCTGGAAGATGATGGAGATTATCAAATTGCTGATTAATATATGAAGCAGCAGGAGAAGCACAGTATGAAAAACTACCTCTCTACAAAGAAGAGTATGTCACTGCAGCTAAACAATTCCCAGGCCTTAAAAAGCAAGAGATCAAAAGAGAGAATAAGAATGTGACATCCTAATGGTGGGAATCATCTCAATTAACTTAGTCATCTAAAATCTAGGCTGCTTTACTAATCAGGGCTCCTGCTACTACTCACTGAAAAGGAGGGTTACTCAAAGGGCTGATCACCCTATATTATACAGGGTTACCCTATATTACACTGAATTAAATTATTCAGATGAAGTTTTTCTTTCCAACTGCATGTAGAAGGAACCTGGACAGCCCTGTGAGGCTACACTCCCACCTTTTGAATAGCTAGTATCAGTGTCAGTTAACCCCAAACAAAGTGAAAAAATACAAAAAAAAAACCCCACACTCTAGTGCAAAGGTTATTTTATTTTAGAGCTTTCAGTCTTAGTCTGTGCACAAAAGAGTGTTCAGCAGATTCAAGTCTCAAGCTGCGCCAGGGGAGGTTTAGACTCGAGGTGAGGAGAAAGTTCCTCACCGAGCGGGTCATTTGTCATTGGAATGGGCTGCTCAGGGAGGTGGTGGAGTCACCATCCCTCGAGGTGTTCAAGAGGAGATTAGACATGGCACTTGGTGACATGGTCTAGTCATGAGGTCTGTAGAGACAGGTTGGACTCGATGATCCTTGAGGTCTCTTCCAACCTTGGTGATACTGTGATGCTGTAAAACCAATTTTGTGAATCCAGCCCAAAACTGGAAGTGAATTCTGCAATAAAACTGTAAGGAGGTTGTTTACCAAAACAATTAAAAATTGCACCAATCAGAGAAAAAGTGAGGAGATATTGTAATGAATAGAACCTGCAATAAAGAAGACAGCATGTAACCAACAAGTAATGACAGACAGGAAGGATGGCTATTGAAAGTTCTTATTCCATATCTGCCGAGCAACAGAGTGATGGAAAGGCTATATTTATACTATCTAAATTCACATTAGTGAGAGGAAAGAGGAAATGTTCCTGAGGAACATTCTTGTTCACTGAGACAAATTCACAGTGAATTCTGTGAAATTCTGTGTAATTCAAAATCACAGATTTATGCTTGTTGTTAAGACTGTAAAATCCATAGCAGGAACAAACATTCACACCTAATGTGTTTTTCACAAGAGTAACACAACTTCCTCGTATCTTCAGGGGGGGTTTGGCTTGACAACAATATTTGAAAACTACAGGAGTTTTTTGGGGTTTTATTATTATTATTCAGGTAATGCAAACAGAGCAATTCCTGAAAAATGCAGTTAAAATCTGTCCAGCCTGTGCCATTCAGCCCAGGCCTGAAATTACCTTTGCCATTTGCAGGAAGAACATTTACCCCTAAGGGAGCTTTATGGGACTATTTCTTATCATGCAGTAATTCTTATTCCTGTACTAACAGAATTGCTGGCAAATGTCTGAGTTCATGTTAACTTCAGAGAACAATAATGCCACACTACAATGGCCTATTGTGAACTACATCACCTTAGCTGTGTATTGTGACAGCAACACAGATATGCATCTTTCATTCACTCTGTGCTGGAGGTTACACAAATGTCTAGGTGTTTTAGCACCTCACATCTCAGAAGTCTGAGCAGTGGAAAAAATGTTTTGTAGTGTAAACTCCTTACAAGAAGCACGTAGTATAGTCTAAAATCTTAGGTTTTTTTCTTTCATTAATATGACTGTTTGAAGGTACTGGTAATGAAGGTACAGTCTGGCAGATAGAGACTATGCCAAAAGTAGTTTTGTTTTCAGGTACAAACAAGTAACAGCATCCACTCTTCCATTTCCTGCCAGGCTGTGAATTGATGTGTGCTGAAGTAACCCCCATCATAGAGACCCCTGTCAGAGCTGCTATAATGCTGGATCATATTGCCAGTTACAAGGTGGAATTTAAACCCACTAGGTATGTGTAGAATAGAATAGAATAGAATAGAATAGAATAGAATAGAATAGAATAGAATAGAATAGAATAGAATAGAATAGAATAGAATAGACCAGGTTGGAAGAGACCTTCAATATCATTGCGTCCAACCATCATCCAACACTATTTAATCAACTAAACCATGGCACCAAGCACCCTATCAAGTCTACTCCTAAATACCTCCAATGATGGTGACTCCACCACCTCCCAGGGCAGCCCATTCCAATAGGCAATCACTCTTTCTATGAAGAATTTCTTCCGAATATCCAACCTAAACCTCCCCTGGCACAGCTTGAGACTGTGTCCTCTTGTTCTGGTGTTGGTTGCCTGGGAGAAGAGACCAGACCCCACCTGGCTACAACCTCTATTCAGGTAGTTGTAGATGGCAGTAAGATCTCCCCTGAGCTTCTGCTTCTCCAGGCTACGGAACCCCCTCAGCCTCTCCTCATAGGGTTTGTGCTCCAAACCCCTCACCAGCCTTGTTGCCCTTCTCTGGACTCGTTCCAGCAAGTCAACATCTTTTCTAAACTGAGGAGCCCAGAACTGGACACAGAACTGAAGGTGTGGCCTAACCAGTGCAGTGTACAGGGGCAGAGTGACTTCCCTGCTCCTGCTGGCCACACTGTTCCTGATACAAGCCAGGATACCATTGGCCTTTTTGGCTGCCTGGGCACACTGCAGGCTCGTGTTCAACCTACCATCGACCAGTACCCCCAGGCTCCTCTCAGCCTGGCCGCTTATCACAATGTTGTATGCTTACTTTATTCTCAGATGTAAAGCTTCACCCAAAAAATATTAGTCATCAAGAATCTTTCATTTGGCTTTAGCAAGCCCTAAGTCAGACCCCCAGAAGCAAATAAGTTGCTTTTTGATATTGCCTTTTTGCTTTCACACTGGCCAAATGGACCCAGAGCATACTCTGAAGTCAAATCATCCAGTGTTTACTCAAATTAAAATCACATTGAAAACAGTGTGTATTTTATTTATTTATTTCTTACTGCTTCTCCAGTGTATGACAACAGGTCAACAGACCAGCCAGCAAAATGCAGCAACTCTAGTAAGCTCCTTACAAAATGGAATTCCCTAATTAAGGATGGATAGGCTATTCTCTGAAGTCTACTGCCCGCAAAGCAAAGGACAACAACATAATAGTGTCTTTTCACCGTTAGGCTGAGTAACTGACTAATTGAATCTAGCTTCTTTTTGGAGGTGTAGACCAGAAATTTGGCTGGGATAGACTGATCCTTTGTACCTGAAGCAAGGACAATGTTGCAGCATTGCTCTGCATCCTCCCAGCTGTGCTAGAAGGTCAGGAGAATACCCAAGGATGAGTCATCACATAAAGGGGCAGATGCCTTAGCATGACCATTTCAAAGATACTCCTGGCACATGAACAATGTTAGCTTTTTGACAATGGAGAGGTGTGCTCTTGACTCATGGAAGAGTGCATCTGGCTGGGTGTGGAAACTGTCCCACAGAGGAACAGACACTAAAAATTCTTAGGTAGCTCATACAGGAAGTGTTGTCATTTCATGAGTTGAAATTTAGAGGCTAATAGGTGCTAGTGAGAACTGCAAGACTGCTGTTGCCATTTCAGATGTTTTTCCTTTTAAGGACTAAGCATTTGCAATTGCTTTGATTACTCTAAAATGCACATCAACTCTGTTGTGGTGTTCTGGTCACTGGAGGTGTTTAGGACGAGACTGGATGAGGCACTTAGTGCCATGGTTTAGTAGATCAGATCGTGTTGGGTGATAGGTTGGATCTGATGATCTCAAAGGTCTTTTCCAACTTGGTTAATTCTATACAATTGTATTCTAGTCTAGTCTAGTCTAGTCTAGTCTATGTTCTTTTCTTCAGCAAACCTACACCATCTAATAAGAACTAGAGTCTGACCCATATTTGTTTCTGATATTGCCCGTGCCTACACACTAATTTGTCTAACAAGCTGCACAGCTTTACTCAGTCATTAAGATATGAAATCCCTCTGTTCTTTTCCCACTGCTTCTCTAAAGCAGACACAGTACCAGCAAGGAAAAGTGTGCTGATTTTTGTTTTTATTTTCTGTATATACATGAACTATAAAAGAAAAAAAACAATAGCTACAAAAGAATTATATACTCTTTTTTTTTCCTAGAAATGCACCTCATCAAAAGATTAGAAATCATATTAAGTGCTGACTGCAGAGAAAACTGGAGTTATTAGCTTCTGCAGAGATGAGGCTTTATTTTTTTCATGGTTGTTTGCTTTAATTTCTTCCTCCCCTGGTTTCTTTCCTTTGGTTCACCTTAATAGAAATGTAGAACATAAGAATGCTTTAAAAAGACATGTATCTAAAGATAGCAAGGCAATACACTGACTAATGAGCATCTCACAAAGTACATCTATATGAAAGAACAACTGTGAAACTCTTCATTCTCTAAATATGTTCATTATGTTCACTTTAGACCATGTAATTGTACGGCAAATTGAATCACACTGGCGAGATGAAGGCAACTTAGGAAAGATCATTATTGTTTATTATTCTTGTTAAAGAATTTAACTTAATTTGAAATCTGCATTATTGCCCTGACAGAGCAAAGCACTGCAATCTTATTCTGGGTGCATTAAATACCATTTGATAAGCATATCTAAATGTGTGTGCTTATATATCATTCATTCTACAACAATCATTTTATTTGTCCCACTAAATGAATTTAGATACTGATTAATTTTTTTTCCTGGACAGCATGGTCTTATATCTAATATTTAATTCTATTCTCACTGCTTTCCCTGTAAAATTCCAACAAATATAAGGAATTTTATGACAGCAAAAGAAATACTTTTGCATACCAATATGTGTAGTTCTACAAAATATCTCTCTCACATCAAAATGATGTTGCTCTCAAATTTAGAGGCATTTTTCCTTTAAAGATGAACTGTTCATGGTTTTCCTATACACACACTACTCAATATGACCAGTTAATATGATTTGGAAACTCATTTTCATGGGTGTATATCAGAGTGAGACCTAATAAAATGTGCAGCACTGTCCTGTTGTAAAATTGTATGCAAATCAAGTTTGTAAACTTTAGAATATAAAATTGAGTAATGCACAAAATCTAGTGTCTGCTCTCTGGATGTCAAATCACTACTGCTTCAGAGGAGAGGAGACCAGATGTGTTCTGGTGTACAAACATAAAGCTTATCAGCCTGGCCAAAAAGGCAGATCTGTGGGATGAGCAAAACAATAGAGGGCACTCAGACCCTTCTTCCTTATGATACTGAGTAGGAACAGAAAGAAAAATAGAGCTGGCCCACACCAAAACTGCATCTATTAACAACCTGAGAGCATTCTACCATTATTCTTCTGCCTCTGCAGTGCACTGCTGTTTGAAAATTGGGAAAGTATTTTGGAATAAGAAAAATAATCATTATTTTTATAATATTAGTTTTACACATACCAAACTGAATTAAAGATATTTCAAAGACTCTTGCTTTGCTCTCAGATCCTTTTGCTTGCAAATGTTACTGATTGTTGCCACTGTAACAAAAGAAAGGGACAGTAATGACAGAATTAAGAAGAGCTGTGCACGACTCTGCCTTTATTTTGCCAAAGCTCTGCTGGGTAGTCTCTGAATATTAGTGCCCTGTGAAGGATTGTGTCATTGAACTTTCTTTGAGAAACTTGATTATTATCTGCACCAGTAGAGGATGCAGAAGAAAAATCTGTCTATTTTACACATTAAAAGCAGTTTGTCAAGGAACAGAATTAGAGTTCTTTCCTTTTGTGCTGGTTAAAGAGGGTTGCTTCCCAAAATTTTTGCAGATGGATACCTTCTGCTTTAGCAGACTCGCTGTGATAGAACAATTCAGCACTAAACCAAGGAATTAGAAGAAAAATAAGTTTTTAAGTGAAAATGTGGCTTGAAGGAATTGAAGATCTGAGAAAAAGCTATTTTTCTTTTTTCTTTTTATAATATATATAAAAAACCCCAATCATCTCTTTCCTGTGATAGTTTACTGAAACAGATTGAATATATGGCAGAGCATCTGTCACTGCTCTTTAGTATGAATGGTTAGTCACTTATTGCTAAGCTGCTCTTAATTTCAGTAGTTTTCATATTTGTTTCCACAAACATGTTTGTTTATTTGTATATTATGCTACAAAAATATTGTGAGTAGCCTTCCAAATTAAAATCAGATATTTTAATACCATATTTAATCATTAGATGGTTCTGGCTTACTTCTGTACATAAACAGAGGATAGGAAGTAAGATCTTACCTACTCTATACTATCTCAGAAGGTTAAAAGTCATCCCATCTACTGTCAGTCAAAGTTAGCCTGAGCAAGAGTCTCTCTCTCTGGTTAAAGGAGAAGAACAAACACAGACAGTCAGAATAAGTGCAAGGTACCTGTATTTAACATCTTTTGTAGAATAGCCACTGGGCAGCAAATGGCTTCAGAGCAGCCCTGAAGAAAAGGACCTGGGGATGCTGGTGGATAAGAAGCTCTACATAAGCTGCCAGGGTGCACTTGGAGCCCCTATTACAGGATCTGGACATGCTGGAGTGTGTCCAGAGAATGGCCACAAGGATGAGTAGAGGGCTGGAGCACCTCTCCTATGAGGACAGACAGAGAGTTACGGCTGTTCAGTCTGGAGAAGAGACCTTATTGTGGCCTCCGAGGAGACCTTATTGTGGTCTTCCAATGTCTGAAGAGGGCCTACCAGAAAGCTTGTGAGAGACCTTTTAGGATGCCAGGTAATGATAGGACTAGGGGGAATGGAGAGAAACAAGAAATGGGTAGATTCAGACTGGATGTTAGGAAGAAGTTCTTCCCCATGAGGGTGGTGAGACACTGGAACAGGTTGCCCAGGGAAGTGGTAGAAGCCCCACCCCTGGATGTTTTTAAAGCCAGGCTGGATGTGGCTGTGAGCGACCTGATCTAGTGTGAGGCATCCCTTCCCCATGGCAGGGGTTTGGAGCTAGATGACCCTTAAGGACCCTTCCAATTGTAACAACTCTATGATTCTATGACTCTATGATTCTATGACTCTATGATTCTATGATAGAATTTGATTGTAGAAGGATATTTGACAGCATTGGTTATTTCCAACAAGAGATGTCAAGTCTTGAAAGTATGGATTTAATTTATATATCTTTGACTATTGATTGCAATGCTCTAGAAGTTCAGTGGCAGGAGCACCTTCCAAAGTTGTTTTATAAAAGTCAGAACCATAACTACAGAAGATTTTAGTATAAGAAAGAGACAGATAGGAGAATGAGGACAGATGACCTATGCTAAATCAGGGATTATTAATTTACAGGTGTCTCATGGGTTGAACTGAATCTGCTGCTGGTATTCAATACCATGCTGCTGTCCTGCCAGCTTCAAAATGAAAGTGCTGACCTGAGCAAAGTATTACAGGGTTTGAGGTTCAGATTGTAACCTGAGAGGCTTCCTGTTCCTGTTGTGTTTCCAGGCTTTGGGGTCTCTTCCACTGCATGGGTCACTTCCAACAGGGTTAGGGGTAGCTCACTGGCTCTGCTGCTGCTTCTGCATTTTGCTGTACTTTTTCTGCAAATAGGCTAAGGCAATTATGCATTGTAGGATATCATTTTTTCCCTCACTTCAGCTCTACAAGTTGGCTGATTTGTCATGTCATTTGGAAATAGACATTATATCCTAAACCACTCTGCAAATCCAGATTTCTTGTAAACAAAATTGAGTAACATCTGCAAGACTGTGAAGCACATGGCCAAAGCAGTTCATTAAATGTAATAACTGTGTTTAGTTAACAAAACCCTGAAGAACTGTGCACTGTCTACAGTGGACAACTCAGGAATTCAAATGACATTACAATAATGATAATTAGGCTTTGCAATGCCTTTACACATATTTCGTGCTGTTACACATAAATTCTGTTAGGCAAACATGTTCCCTAAAAATTTGATATGCACAGCTAAACAGAGTATTAATGTGGTGGCTGCTATCAAGTCATTCATTTCCATTTCAAATCCCGCAGTGCCTATTATATTTAATAAGCGATAAGCAAGGTAACAGCAAAATCTGAAGTGTACCAAAATTATTTGAGTTAATCCAAACCTGAGGATTAAGGGAAATGGTAGAACTAACTAAACAAACTGAAGGGGGAAATCATATTCAGAATAAGTGCATGCAAAGCACTTTATACATGAAGAAAATCTTAAGCTGATTGCTTACTTCTGTCTCAAGAAAGGGACCATTAGTCACTGGCAGTAATTGAGAGATATTTGCTTAATTTACAACTCCAGTCATAAGGCAAACAAAACATTAAGCTGCATAAGAAGTAAGATGATGAATAGCACAGAGTTTCAAAGTTCTTTTATATAAATCAATATTTTGACATCCTCTGGAACACTGCATTCACTATGGCATGATGCTGGGATATAGGTTATGTGTAAGATCCAAGCCTTTATGTATTATTATGGCTTCTAGCAGGCTGCAGGAAATGGTCTGCCAACATCAAAATAAGACAACTAGGGACAAAGGTGAATGCTACCTAAATCTCCTGCTTCCTGTTCTGAGACATTGCATTATTTTTGTTGGTTCTTACCTCATACAACTACAAGGAGAAAAGAAGCTTTCTCACAATGAGCTATGATGAGTGCATACCAAATATTGGCCTACAGAAGATAAATGTCTGTTATTCCTGTCTTATACCACAATTAGAAAGACAGCACAATGATAATAAAAGAAACAGGGATCTTAAGCAGCAGTAGCAAAAAACAACCATTTCTTCACATGATGTGTAATTAGACTTCAGGACTCTTTCCCAACATCTTAAGAATACTAATGAGAAAACTGAGAAAGATTATTAGGTCCTTTGCCTCAAGACATAATATGTACACTTACTGTGAGAGATCCTTTTAGTGGAATGATATCTGATTTGTGAGGATATCTGGTAACTGCATATTCAGCATAGGAGTCTAGTGTGAGACACAGGAGAAGGGGGGGAAACCCAACAAGAACAACAAGAAGTATATAATCATGGAATTATAGAATGCACTGGGTTGGAAGGGACCCTTAAAAGTCACCTAGTCCAGATGCCTTGCAGTAAGCCAGGACATCCCTAACTGGGTCAGGTTGCTTAGAGCCCCATCAAGCCTGACCTTGAATGTCTTCAAGGATGGAGCAATCTCTTTGGATGGCTCACCACCTTCATAGTAAAGGACTTCTTCCTAATGGACAATCTAAATCTACCCTTCCCTAATTTAAAGCCATTGCTCCTTGCCCTTGTAAACAGGCCCTCCTCAGCTTTCTTGTAGGCCCCCTTCAGGTACTGGGAGGACGCTCTAAGGTCTCTGTGGAGCCTTCTCTTCTCCAAGCTGAACCTCAGTTCCCTCAGCCTGTCTTCCTAAGAGAGGTACTCCAGCCCTCTGATCATTTTTGTGGCCCTCCTCCACACCCTGTCCATCAGATCCATGCGCTTCTTGTGTTGTGGACCCCAGAGCTGGACACACTACCCCATGTAAGCTCTCACCAGAGCAGAGGGATAACATAGATGACAGCAGAGATTAAGACTCAGGTTCCTGTTGAAGGAATCACCCAAAGCCTTGAGGAAGTAAACCATGTCCCTAGGCACCAGGTCCACACACCTCCATAGACATCTCCACCCCTGCTCTGGGCAGACCATTTAGTATTGGATAACCCTTTCAGTGAAGAATATTTCCTAATATCCAGCTTAAACCTGCCCTTGGAACAATTTCCTCTAGTTCAGTCACTTGCCACTAAGCCCCCTTCTTGCTCCAACCTCCCTTTAGGCAGTTGTAGAGAGTTTCCTCTTTTCCAGAATGTAAGAGTTTGTGCTTACTATTTGTACCATCCTTACCTATAAATTCCCAGTTCCATTTTGCTGTGACAAGCAGCTTGTAACAAAGAGATTATATTTACTATGGCAAGTACTGTGTATAAGGATCATATTTTGTACAAGTTATTTTTCAGAGTTAATGTTACGTAGGTAGCCATTTTCATGGTCATAAAACTGAGTTAACTATGAGAGACCTATAAAAATTAGATGGTATATATCAAATACAGTGGTGAAATGTCACACTGAAATCCATTGCAGTAGCCTGTGTAACTGTATATTCACAGCACTGGTTCAATTCACTTTGGAATAAATACTGGAGGGTACAAGGAACTGCAACCTCTTTTGAATTCAGTGGTGATTTGACAGGAATGAAAAAAATGAAAAAGGAATATAATAAAAGTTTTAATATTTGATTTTTGGGTAATGTACTACATCCTACTGCAACAACTTATTCCAGTTCAGCTAAGCACTTGGGGAAATCAACAATTACCTTTTGTGGGTTTTAAGCACATACTTAAATGATGCACTGATAGAACACCAAACATCAGAGCCCTGTCAGGTCTGTATAAACAATCCCTTTTAAACTGTCAGAGGTAGGTTTTCAAGGAAAGATTTCCATATGCACATAACAACTGATGCAGAAGTAGTAGCTACATCAGGAAAATCCAGTAAGATATTTGCACCATTCTTTACCCTGATACCATCAGTACTACCTCCCATAAAATCACAGAACTTTTCAATATGCTTTAATTGCCCATTTTATCTTTGTTTGTTTGTTTGTTTGTTTGTTTTTAGTGAAGATCATCAAGACACTTGAAGGTGTCCAGAGAAGGGAAACAAGGCTGGTGAGAGGCCTTGAACACAAGCCCTATGAGGAGAGGCTGAGGGAGCTGGGATTGTTTAGCCTGGAGAAGAGGAGGCTCAGGGGTGACCTCATTGCTCTCTACAACTACCTGAAAGGTGGTTGTAGCCAGGAAGGGGTTGGTCTCTTCTCCCAGGCAACCAGCACCAGAATGAGAGGACACAGTCTCAAGATGCACCAGGGGAAGTTTAGGCTCAAGGTGATGGGAAAGTTCTTCATTGAGAGAGTCATTTGTTATTGGAATGTGCTGCCCAAGGAGGTGGTGGAGTTGCCATCCCTGGAGGTGTTCAAGAGGGGATTGGACGTGGCACTTGGTGCCATGGTCTAGTTATGAGGTCTGTGGTGACAGGTTGGAGTCAATGATCTTTGGGGTCTCTTCCAACCTTAGTGATACTGTGATACTGTGATCAAGACTCTTTCTATAATGTATGAATAGCAACTGGAATGAAAAACTACGATCCAATAGTAAACTAATAGTCTAATACTAATAGGTTAAAGGTTGTGGAGTGGCATGAGCTGGCTTTGTGTGTTTTGATTTTCAGCTTGGGGTTTTCTTGGGAGGAGGCGTGTCCAAAAACATTTTAGTGTTTATTTTAGTGTATTTATTTATTATTATTATTATTATTTATTTATAGTTTACTACTATTTATTGATAGTTTATTTATTTATTTTTATTATTAGTTTATTTATTTATTAGTTTATTTTCGTGTTTCTGGAACGTGTCCAGAGAAGGGCAACAAAGTTGGTGAGGGGTTTGGAACACAAGCCCTATGAGGAGAGGCTGAGGGAGCTGGGGTTGCTTAGCCTGGAGAGGAGGAGGCTCAGGGGAGACCTATTGCTCTCTACAACTGCCTTAAGGGAGGTTGTAGACAGGTGGAGGTTGGTCTCTTCCCCCAGGCAGCCATTATCAGAACAAGAGGACACAGTGTCAGGCTGCAGCAGCGGAGGTTTAGGCTGGATGTTAGGAGGATGTTCTACATAGAGAGAGTGATTGCCCATTGGAATGGGCTGCCCGGGGAGGTGGTGGAGTCACCATCATTGGAGGTGTTCAGGAGGAGACTTGATAGGGTGCTTGGTTGCATGATTTAGTTGATTAGGTGGGTTGGATGATGGGTTGGACATGATGATCTTGAAGGTCTCTTCCAACCTGATTTATTCTATTCTATTAAAAGTCTTCATACTGTAATGTACAATTTGATAAAACTGATGAATCAGAAATATGGGAATTAGAAATGCAGGAGTTATTTTCTCTTAAAATCTTTTGCAGTCTTTGGTTTCTTTGTTAAGATCACTTACATAATACTTTTTGTCATGATCTCAAGTGGGAGTCTTTGATTTTATGTTAACCTGCAGAGAAAACAAGACATTCCAGAAGACAGTCTGCAGCTGTAAAATATCCAGTGTCAATAGAGATATATATTGAGATACAGAAATATTGGTTACTACAACTCACACAGTCTTACACCTTTACATATATATGTAACCTACCCTGTCTGCCTCGTGCACTCTAAGTAGTCAGTTGCAACTGTTAAATAGCTGCCACAAGCTACTATAAAATAGTTTATCAGAAAATAAGTCACATTCAAACACCTAAATGAGATGCAAAATGCTTTGCAATCTATTATTCAACCCACCAGTTATACCCATCCTCAACATTTTCTGCTTTTGGAAGACTAACTGTGCACATCATCCACTTTATCTTGTCTGATTCTCAAAGACAGCAATGCACATTTAA
The DNA here is from genome assembly GCF_026170545.1 of Melanerpes formicivorus. Lineage (NCBI taxonomy): Eukaryota > Metazoa > Chordata > Aves > Piciformes > Picidae > Melanerpes > Melanerpes formicivorus. The sequence goes on from NW_027142354.1 coordinate 7,360,159, forward strand.
TTTGAAACATTAGAAAACCACATTTTTCCCATACTGACAGCTTAAACATAATTTCTTTTGCAGCTAATAATATTATTAATTGCTAGTTTTTTGTTCCTCCACCTTTGTTTTTCCAGTTGTCACTGCTTCAAGCTGTGTAAAGCTTTTATAGGAACCAAAGGATCCGACCATTTGGGGTGAGACTATCCATACTTTTTCCTAGTGTGCAGCCTTCAAAGATGCTTTGAAGACTTATAAAATGAGAAAAGGCACACTTTTTGGAATAAAAACTTAAAAATCCATGTTGCAGGTTAACTATTACAGAACGCAGAATTAACCAGGTTGGAAAAGACCTTTGAGATCATCAAGTCCAGCCCAACACCCATCACCATCTAATCAGCTAAACCATGGTATTAAGTGCCTCATCCAGTGTCTTTTTAAACAATTCCGGTGATGGTGACTACACTACCTCCATGGGCAGCCAATTTTTGCTAAGAACTGAAAGCCCACCTAGTCACCCTCTTACCCCCCACTCCTCAACAGGACGAGGGAAGAAAAGCTATCCCTAAAATGTTTCAATAGAATAGAATAGAATAGAATAGAATAGAATAGAATAGAATAGAATAGAATAGAATAGAATAGAATAGAATAGAATAGAATAGAATAGACCAGACCAGCTTGGAAGAGACCTAGATAGATACAGATAGATATATAGAGATGATATACAGATATAGAGATGATATGTAGATATAGAGATTATATATAGATTAGGTGTTTGAGACCAGGCCGGATGAGGCTCTGGCCAGCCTGATCTAGTGTGGGGTGTCCCTGCCCATGGCAGGGGGCTTGGAACTAGATGACCCTTGCAGTCCCTTCCAATCCTGACTGATACTATGATACTATGATATCCCAATGAAGAGAAATAGAAATGTGTGCTGGTACTACAAGGTACTGATTGACTGCCAGTTGGGGATCTCTATAGAAGAAACTTAGAGTGTCTTCTTCCTGCAACCTAACTCTCTTCACACCTAAAATATGTCCTTCTGCAAACTATCTAGGCTCTCATTTCAGCTATAAAAGATATAAACCTATCATTATTACATGGTGTGTTTCCTCAAAATCTTCAAAGCATTTTCAAGTTGTATAGTAGCACTTTCATCCATAATGGATAGCCATGTCAGCTTGAGAATGTGTAATGACACAGTGAATGTTTAGGCATTCAAGAAAGGAGTTAACAGATGACAAATTGGGAGATCAGGAAGCAGAACCTACAAGAATCACGTGCAATTTGTTTTACAGTTCCCTGCATATATTTAACAATTTTTCAGTGTGGAATTTCTTGTAATGGCAAGAAATTTCAAAAGAAATGGATAGGCTTAACTACCAAATAGGAATCAGCAAACTTAAAAGGATTTTTTTACTATTAGAAAAAAGAATCCAGTGTTCTGTACAGAGAGTGAAAAATCACAGTATCAAAGTATCACAGTATAACTTAGGTTGGAAAGAACCTCGAGGATCATCGAGTCCAACTTATCAACACAGACCCCATGACTAGACCATGGCACCAAGTACCACGTCCAATCTCCTTTTGAACACCTCCAGGGACGACGACTCAACCACCTCCCTGGGCAGCCCATTCCAATGACGAATGACTCGCTCGGTGAAGAACTTCCTCCTCACCTCGAGTCTGAACCTCCCCTGGCGCAGCTTGAGACTGTGTCCCCTTGCTCTGGTGCTGGTTGCCTGGGAGAAGAGACCAACCCCTTCCTGGCTACAACCACCTTTCAGGTAGTTGTAGAGGGCAATGAGGTCACCCCTGAGCCTCCTCTTCTCCAGGCTAAACAATCCCAGCTCCCTCAGCCTCTCCTCATAGGGCTTGTGTTCAAGGCCTCTTACCAGCCTTGTTGCCCTTCTCTGGACACATTCAAGTGTCTCGATGTCCTTCTTAAACTGAGGGGCCCAGAACTGGACACAGTACTCAAGGTGCAGCCTAACCAAAGCAGAGTACAGGGGCACAATGACTTCCCTGCTCCTGCTGGCCACACTATTCCTAATGCAGGCCAGGATGCCAGTGGCCCTCTTGGCCACCTGGGCACACTGCTGGCTCATATCATTAGCTACATCTAATGTTTTGTTGTTTTATTTTGGTTTGGTTTTTGGGGTTTTTTTCAATTAGCAATTACTTTAGAACTTAAAAATGTCAGTTTAATTGGTGGGTATTCACGAGTCTGTAAATACTTTTGCTTAAGACTGATTACGTTTCTCACTTTCTCCTCCACTGTCCCACAGAAAGCCATTCCCTTTGTATCACATTTATTCCTATTTACTCACATTTCAAATAGCCAAAGATCATTTTTTTTCAGAACTTAGATGCATGATAAGAAAATTAATTACACTCCTCAAATCATCAGGAAACAAGGTCACGAAACATACAAATGTACTGAACATTCTGTGCATTAAAATTAGGCTTAAAAATCAGCAAGCACATGGAATTGTCAATGTTAGTATTCAAAAATAAATTACTACAATCAGTCCCCATTTATAAATTTTTGCTTAAAAAATTAGAAACAGCCATTCTTTGGGATTAAATACTCACCCACAGTGATCATTGCTCTGATGGATAAACAAGCTTATCCGTACATAAATTGCTCTGCCTGAAACTCAACATTTACACAAATAGGAAGAATCCTTAGATTGATGAAAATTTTAAAACATCCTTGATCCCTTCTTTCCCTTCTGCTCTTCTACTTTGTATTTTCACATTCTCTGACATATGCCAAGGAGAATGTGATTTATTCACATTTCAAAATGAGTGGATCTTTTGGAAAACGAAACAAAAACTTTATTTCAGGCCTCAAAGTCGTCCCCTATAGTTTCATGATATTCTCAAGTGAGAAGCTGGAATACTGGTCAGCACTAGAAATAATTATCTTGTCACAAAATAATGATGACTGCTGGAGAAATAGGAATAAAACAGTTTCTTTCTTTTATCCTCTTTCCCTTTGAGAGGCAGACTAGAATTTTTCATTCCAAAACACTTCAAATAAAAGCACCAGCCAGAAGTAAAACCCTTTTGGTGTCTTTACTATACCTCCTTGCAGTCCAGCTTTTTCTTCTGCCACCTTGCAGATGACTTCCAAACATTCAGCCTTATCATAAGTCTCCTAGTTTCAGTGCTAGTAGTTTAACATTTCTTTCAACTCAGAAAAAAAGGTCCTCATATGCATTTCAGAGTGGAGGTTTTGTAAAGAAACTTTTAATTTACTTTGATAGCCTGTGACAGAAGGGAATTCTTTGTAAACAGTATATTGAGAGCTGCCTGCAACTAGACCGTAACACAACAATAAGAGAACTATTATAATGTGTTTTTATTTTTACCTCAAGGAAATATACTCTTTGAAAACCAGATCCTTGACATGACATAACATAACACTGGAAATAACCTCTTGCATCATCAGAAGTCATGTCATTGTCATTGGATTTTCCAATTTCATCCAGAAACTTATTTAATTTTTCTACCATCTCCATTATTTGGAAGGATGATCCCAATTACTTTATAACCTAGGAATTTCTTGCCAAAATAGACTTATGATCAGCACACATATCCTGTTTTCATCTAATCTTTTAGAAATGCCTGATACATTGTGGTCAGGCATAACCATAACTTTCTCTATAGCCATACTGCATGCATAATTATTAAACTTCAGTTTTCATCATATTAAAGCTCAGAGATGTCATTTGATTAATCAAAATGGACAGATCCTTTTCGTCTTCTATCATTTCATCTACTCTGCCCAAGTTTATTCTGGATTTTCTCATTAACTCCCCAGCAAGAGACAAGTAGTCACTTTTCCTGTGTAACATTTTGATCATCCCCTGTGTTGAAATGCCTTTTTATCAGCATCAGATTTCACTAGCTCATTACAACTTCTTCTGCCAAGGTCATCTAGTAACATTGTTCAAAGATCAAGATTTGGATATCGACTGAGTTTAATAAATGCATGTTACTGAGGAGGTTTTTAGGCCTCAGTATTCTGTCTAAATCATACCAGAATTTAAAAAGTATCCTAAGGTTTACTATTTTTTCCTTTAAGAAACATTTTTGCTTCATAATTCAAAAGCAACATTTTTCAGAAACCCAAAACAACTCTTATGTTTGAAATCCAGCCTTAATATTGAGTACAGCTCTACTACTATAAGTGTAACTTATCACAAGGACCATATGTTGTTGAAATAATTCCCCCAGGCGATCACATTTGGCTGATTTACAGTCTGAGAGAGACAGGGCTGTTGATAGCTCTAGACTGTAACTGCTTGGGCCCTTTATCACTAAGGTATTTAAAAATATGCTTAATGTAAATATGAGTGTAGTTATCAAGGGCTTCTGTAGGAATGGTATAATAGTGGAAAATTCTGGTATCTCGCTGTATTTCCAAAGATTTGAGTCTGACTTTCCCTCTGGAACCAGGCTGAGAGCTGCCCCCAGTTAAAACAGCTATAAATATGTTTCAGTCACTTTGTCTGGAGAGTCAAAACTACTAGATACATTATTAATTACCTCATTTTATTCCACACATTGCCTAGAGAACGTAGCATTCCTTAATCACAGTAGCCCAGTTACTATTTTTGACTTAACATACTCTGCTGAATCAAGACTGTTGTCTCAGCAGGTCTATTAGGATATTTTTTATTCTTCTGGTGTTCTACACACACACAAAAAAAAAAAATCATAATCAGTTCTGGAATTCTCCAGTCAGCACAAGTGACTCCAACAAATACTGAGGCATGTTTAATATTGTGGAAATGTATTATACAGTATATATTGCAAACTTGCTCCAAAGCTTTACTTTTTTTTCTCTTAGTAAACAGAGTCTATAAAAAAAAAAAAGCTGCACTCATAACCCTGAGGCAGATCAATTTTTATGGCCATAAAATTGTTTTACTACTTTATTTTCTAACTAGAAGTGAGGAAGAATTTCTGATTGATGATATTTTCTGACATTCGATTAATTATATACAAAGAGACAAAGTTGTTAGCTGAAGACTAGGAATATGTCAAAAGAATAACGATGAAGCAGTAAAAGCAACAGGAAATCTGTACTATAAAGTTTATTGTAACCTTTTTCACCATATTGTATTTATAGAAGAGATCAAAATTTGAGGCCAAATGACACATTTATCTAGTGCATCAAGCAGAAGCTCAGTAAGCTTCTGTGCAGATTTTGCACTGCAGTACATAGTACTGTTAAGCAATGGTACCAGAGTTGTTTTGCTACATGTTGCAGTCTGATCCATCCCTGGATATTGAGGCATCCCATATTTCTGTATTATGAAAAGAAGGGACTTTCAGTATTGCTGAAAGGAGTGGCATGAATGTGATCAAGTGATATTTAACAATTAATCAATTGCAATTCCAAATGTAGCCATCTTTCAGTGTGGCAACTCAGTAACTGCATATGTAATAGCAAATGGGTTTATTTAGTAAGACCAGCTGGCACAAAACTGCCAGTATCTCTCCACAGGACTCTCTTTTGTTTTTTTTCCCCTCCAGAAAAGAATGACTGTATGAAACTACTTCCTGTAAATGGTTCCTGGGTTGAAATATGTGCTCACCCTCAGAAAGTTCAACAAGGCCAAGTACAAGATCCTGCACCTGAATCAGGGCAATGTGAAACAAAAATACAGGCCGGGTGAGGAGCAGCTCAAGAACAGTCTTGAGGAGTAGGACTCAGGGGTGTCAGTAGATAAAAAAATCAAAATCAGCCAGCAACATGCACTTGCAACCCAGAAGGCCAACCGTGTCCTGGGATGCATCAAAAGAAGTATCGTCAGCAGAACAAGGGAGGTGATACTCCCCCTTTAGCCTGGTCTTGTGAGACCACACCTGACATACTGCATCTAGTTCTGGTGTCACCAGCATAAGAAAGACATCAAACTGATGGAGCAGGTCCAGGGGAGGGCCACAAAGATGATCAGAAGGCCGGAGCACCTCTCTTATGGGAACAGGCTGCAAGAGTTGGGAATGGAAAAAATGGCTTCGGGGAGACCTTATAGCAGTCTTCCAGTACCTGAAAGGAAGCCTACAAGAAAGACTTTTTACAAGGACTTGTGATGGAATGAAAAAAAATGGATGAAAGTTTGAGGAGGGCAGATTTAGACTAAAGATTAGGAAGAAATTCTTTACAGTGAGGGCAGTGAGACAGTGGAACAGGTTGCCCAAGGAGGTCATGGATGCCCCCACTAAGGAGGTCTTGAGCAATCTGGTCTAGTGGAAGGTGTCCATGCCCATGGCAGGGGGGTGAAACTGGAGGTCTAAGGTCCCTTCCAACCCTGAACAGTCTATGACTCTATGAATGCTCTCATTTTTGAGGAACAGTTTAGAACAAATTTGTGAATATCCATTCTAACAGTTTATTAATATCAGCAATCGCATTGTATTGCACTTGAATATTTCAAGGTACTGTTTAATCTAACAGATGCAAACCTGGAATCCAAATATATACTCTAGGCCAATTAAGGTTAGTGTGAAATAGTGAAATAGTGAAGAAATAAATAGAACAAACAATGGGTTTTTTTTCTGTAGATTTATCCCCAGTCACTAAGGAAATGTTTCAACACCTGACAGACAATTCTGTCCTCAACACCTGTGGTGATTCTTGAAGAAAATTTCAAGATGATTATTTTCAATATGTTCATCCAATTAGTAAAAGACACTGCATGCAAAGAAAGTTAAAGGAAGATAAATTTTCATGAGGAGATGACATTTTCTCAGAGAAATTATTTTTAAGGCATTTAGATATAGAATATAGAATATAGAATAGAATATAGAATAAACCAGGTTGGAAGAGACCTTCAAGATCATTGCATCCAACCCATCAACCAATCCAACCCACCTAAAAAACTAACCTGTGGCACCAAGCACCCCATCAAGTCTCCTTCTGAAAACCTCCAATGATGGCGACTACACCACCTCCCCAGGCAGCCCATTCCAATCGGCAATCACTCTCTCTGTATAGAACTTCTTCCTAAAATCCAACCTAAACATCCCCTGGTGCAGCCTGAGACTGTGTCCTCTTAAACCACGTAAAGCTAAAAGAGGTAACAAGTGACATAACTGGGAAAATTTAGTACACTTCATTGATTCAAAAGCAAGGGGGAAGCATGTAAAGAGTGAATTGAAAACCAAACCAACTAAGCTCCTCAGAAAAAAAAATGGAATTTGACAGACATGAAGTGAGATCCAACTAGGAAGAGACATGCAAAGTATCAACTCCACAGTTATAACACTGAAAATAAAAGCAAGGCAGTAATTGGTCACTACTCAACAAAAAGGAACAGCTGATAACAAGCAGGTGACCTAAGGATAATTTCAGACACCTTTGTCCAGCTGAAAAGAACAACTTCAATTAATGTGAAAAACAAATGCCGAGATCTAGATCTTTGGCAATAAGAGAAAACAGCAGCTAAAATCAGATTAGCTGGATCTGATTGATTTTATGATAGGGTAGTAAAAAGATAGCCAAAGTCATCTCTGACTTTACAATAGTTATTGACAATTTGTGGGTTTAAAAAAAAAAGGAAAGAAAAATACAGTGCTGAGCATCAGCAAAGAATAGAGCACCCTGAGGTTTACATGTTCTATATGTGAAAGCACTCCAAAATAAATAATCAAATAGTCAATTCGTGAACATGGTGAAGATAAGTAGCAGCTGCTATATATTTGTCAGACCAAATCATGTTAAGCAAAGTACATTTCTTTCTACAACAGAATACAAGATCCTGTGGTAGGAAAGGAGTACTATGGATACGCATCTTGAGTTTAGGACAGCTTTTGACACTGATTAATATGACAGTACTGTAAGCAAGCAAAGGGGAAAAAAAGTTCTGGCACAAGTATAAGATCCTTCACTGGCAGGATGCACTATTAGAAGGGAGAGAGAACCATTATATATAATCTATATAAAAGATGTAATGTTGTTTAGCCCAAGAAAAGGGAAGAAGGATAATTATGGTCAAGCACAAAAGCAGATGTTACAGATGAAGAAACCATATTTTCCTCTTTTTTCTGCGGTGGATATGAGGTGGAGAAAACTTCAGCAAGTGTCAGGAAATCCCTGGGGGAAAAGCACCAGGGCTTTGAAATAGAAAGTCAGACCCATGCACACCAGAAGAGAAAGGCAGAGCAGGGAGAGCCGTCACTGATATCAGATGGCTTTACAAACAGCAAACAAGGAAAGTAAAGGTCTGTCAACAACAGAATAGATATAATTGATAGTGCTTTGAGTGAGGAGCTAGGCAAGATTAAATTTAGGACCATACAATTCAATTTTCCTATAATAACTCCCTTGTCAGTGCATGCTGAGGTGCCTGCTTTTCACATGGTACAAACCTTCATATCCTTTGGTGGGTATGGTAGGTTCAATTTTGAATATCTTCCTAGAAAAAGACAGATATATCAGCCTCAAAGATATGATAGAAGGATTTGGAAGCTTACAGATGTGCTGCCTCCTTTATGCTTAACCTCAGTGCTGCCTGGCATGAAGTGGAAAATTCTGAGATGTATATGTGTTTGTAGGGAGCACACAATATCCCTCTGTAAAGGTCATAAGCCATTACAAGTAAACCAGAACTTCTTTGTGAGGCAGAAAGTCTCAGTTCAGGCGTTGGAACTCCCTCATTTGTTTTACCCTGTTTGTAAAATGAAGGTAATTATGTATTTTGTACTTCTTGGCCATTTTTGTTGGGCACAATGACCTTATTTCAGCAAAGCAGCATGAAGAAAGGATTTAGAGACATACCTTAAGCAAAAAAAAAACCAGACTGAGGTAGAAAGGCTGACAAAAATAGAAAGAAATTCTATACTCCTACTCCTTTTTCATTGTTACAGGTTTTGTCTGGTTTGTGATAAAAGACAAAGCAATAAAAATCATAACATTTTCAGACAGATCAAAATAATTTCAATTCTATTAAGATTTAGAAATTAAGAATAATTTCTGGATAACATTAACAACTGTAAGAAGACAAACCATCTTGATCATTTCACTTTGCAAGCAGAAAATAAAAAAATATAATTTTCTGAGTTTTTTGTGGTGCTCTATCTCGAGTGTTGTCAAGACTACACAATCAGACAATCTTGGAAACCCAGAAGATACAGAATACAGAATTAACCAGGTCGGAAAAGACCTTCAAGATCATCAAGTCCAACCTATCACCCAACACCATCTAATCAACTAAACTGTGGCACCAAGTGCCCCATCCAGGCTCTTTCTAAACACCTCCAGTGATGGTGACTCCATCACCTCCCTGGGCAGCCCATTCCAATGACCAATCACTCTTTCTGTGAAGAATTTCTTCCTAACATCCAGCCTAAACCTCCCCTGGTGCAGCTTGAGACTCTGTGCTCTTGTTCTGACACAGATTGCCTGGGAGAAGAGATCAACACCCACCTAGCTACAACCACCCCTCAGGTAGTTGTAGATGGAAAGATCTCCCCTTCTGCATTGCCCAGAGCTCTGGCAGCTGTCTCCAGAGCCTGCTTCCCTCTAGTGGGAGTCAGTCTTCTCAGCAGAGAGGCTGATTATGTGCTACTCTGCCCAGTAGGTGCCCCTTAATCCCAGTCTACCCAGTTTCTGGCATCTGGATATACGAGCCCCCAGAGCCTCAGCCCCACTCTGGTGGCTGATACAGAAGCACTCACAAAACAAAGAACAAGAGAATTTAAGTAACACCCAAAATTTTTAATTCAGCTGACAGCGGAGCTCCAGCATTCCTCTCACAGCAATGGTCCTTCTCCTTTTCCCTCCCTGGTCCTCCCCTTCCAGGTAGACAAGGAGGAAAAGAATGAAGAATGGCAGAGATGTTGGCTGAGATAAGGGCAGTGTACTGTTCTACTGCAGGGCTGTCAGATTACACAAAAGAAAAAAGGAACAAACCCCACCCCAGAAGCCAAAAGAAAAAGAAAAATCACCAAAAAAGCCAGGGCAGAAAACTTTACAAGCTATAAAATATACTTCAAGTCTCATAAACCCAGGCCAACCTCTTCCTGTCGTGAAGTGATCATGATGTTAACATGGTGTAGAGTAATGATCAAGCTTGTATTGCACCGCTGCAGAAGGGGCCGGGTGGCCCCAGCCCCATCCCTTGTCCCTTCTAGTGGAATCAGTCTGCTTAAACCAATACAGTTTTAAATAAATTGCCCTGCACTCCCTCTGACAATTAAATTACAAGTTTGGATGTCTTTTGGGAACACACTACTACACAACCAATTAGGCTTTAACCTTAAGCTTTAAAGAATATTCTTCCTAGAAATAGGAACCAAAATGGGTACACACCCACTCAGAAAGGGGAAACTTCCCACTCAAGGATACCCAAAGTACACACTCACCAAATGAGGGGAGAGGACTTGCTCAATCTGCAGAAGTATCCTTAGATGGTATCTCATTCTAAACTACAAGATCACTGCTTGAAGGACACCAACTCAAGGTGGCCACCCCATCTATAGCTAAAGCTGAGGATGCACTGTGGTCACTTCTAATTAGTCAGGGGGCTGAGACCCAACAAAGCAGGGTAAGAGTCTGGACATGGAAGCACAAATTAACATCAGAGAGGCAGCAAGCTAATCTTTATCAACCTCTAGCAAGTCACTGTCCTTTGTCAGGTGTCTGTCAGTCTTTTGTGTTCCTGTCAGGATAGCTGTATCTGCCACAATCATACACACTTGCACTTGCCTCCAAATACACACAAAATAAAGCCACTCTTATAGAGAATTGTTGAAGGTGGAGTTTAATAAGGAGATAGGACAAACTATGATCAGGCCCAGAGTATGGACAGAGCCATGTATGATTCAACAAACTATTTGTGTGACAATAGACACATTTATTTCCTTATCCCTTAATTTCCTATTATATCCTTTTTATTTCCTAACCACATCACCTAAATCCAGCCCTTTTTATTCCTCTGGTTCCTCCTCTAAGCATCCTATAACAAGCCCTGCATAATCCCCAAACACCAATCCTTTCATCTCATGATGTATCCCACACCTCTAGGCAGAGAATTCCTGAAGTCTGAAGGTGATTCAGAGGCTTGGTAAGTCATTGTGATGGGTCTCTCACATGGACAGCTGAGCTGATGGCTCTGCTGGGACAGCCCCAGGAGGGGCCTGGGCAAGGTGGACATTCCTCTATAGCCCTTGATTTGACTTTTTGCCTCTGTACTCCTCTGGTCTTGTTGAGATGGTGGCTCTTTTGTTGCTGATGACCTGGAAACAGCCAGCTCAGATTGCTGAACCACTCATCATTGTTTCTCTGTTCTTTCTTTGTGTGTGCAGATGAGCTTCTCATCACTTAACAAATACTACATAATATTAAGTTATTCGCTGACTTGAAATTATGTGGGGATCAGAGTGCAACTACTAGAGAAGGAAGGATTTGTAAATATATTTGAGTGTAGTGTCCTCTCTACTTTAATGATAAGTAACAATGTTTGTTTTTTTCCTAAACTACTTTAATAGATTTTCATCTAAATAAATGGCTTAACTCATAAATATGGCAGTATATATGGACCTAACAGATGCTGCATTTCCATACAACAAAATGATTTGGTGGGGTTTTTTTTGTGGCTCTTTTGTTTGTTGGTCTGGTTTGGTTTGGGTTTGTTTGGGTCTTTTTTTGTTTTGAGATAAGGAACCTTAGGGAGAAAAGATAAAATTAAATAGTCATTTCAAAACTATTTTCATTTTCCTAATCTCCATTCTGCTTTAAAGAGTTTTCAGAAGTTTCAGAAACAATCTGAAGCTCATTAAAAACACACATCACTCTCCCTTTCCTCTTTGCTAGCAGCAATATTCCCAAGGAAACATGACGCCAATAGCTCCTTTCCCCTTGCAGTCACACTTGCTAACACTCCCAAGAGTTCCTGGAGTGCAAAGCATGAGTTGTTTTTAATCTAATATCTTTCATTTATGCTGGATTCCATAGCAGAAAATTCACCTTGATTCATCTGAGGAAAGCATACCTTGTTTAGCATCAGCTTCTTATCATCCACACTTCTAAATCAAGATTGTCCCTGTGATATAGAAGAGAATCATAAATGTATTAAACTAAGAGCAGGAGATCTCTTTATCTTTCCTTCCTCGCTTTATGCATTTCTCTTGTAAAGGTTATTTTTTATTCATTTATTTATTTATTTTTAAGGTGAAGTTCTACTGTGGTTTATTACTTGGTACATTAACTCAAGATATTTTGCTGTTGTTGCTTGGAGACAGTTGGAACGAAGAGGGGATTCCACATTATGCAAGCAACTTTAGACATGCTATCTCTCATTCTGCCTACCTTTCCATGTGACCCATTCCAAATGCCAAACTGAAATCCTCAGGCACACAAGAAGCATGCCACATTGGCTGTGTTTATTTTCCATGAACTGAGGAACAGCTCACATTTTGAATATTGTTTTTTTCTTTCACTGAGGAGCAAAGAAATATCACTCTCAAATTTACTGTGTAGGAAACTAATTGAAACTGTTGCCATTACAATGAGCACAGTCCAGGTAATTTCTGTATGGATAAATTGCAGACACATTCATAGGCAATACAAATGCACAGAGACATTACATAAGCAAAATGTTATTCCTAATTCCGTTACATTTCCTTCAGTACCTGTGATTGATGGTCTCCTTGAGCTTCATTCACTATACAATTATTCAGCTCTTCCATATGAATGACAAATACATTGCAAAGAGAAGATACTGGGTAATGTGTAACATCTATTGCATGGAGAAACCCCTTTTAATGCATGTAAGCGTCTCTGTTATATGCTTAGTGGAAAAAATTACATGGGTTAGCAAATCTGGTTTTCATTCCAATGTGAAAAGAATTTCAGCAACTCCATTTCTTTAATTGGATTTGCTATGCATTGTAAACCAAGCAGCATCTTTCCCGTAGCTGCAAAAATAAGCCAAGCTTTAAAAACAGTGCAGCTGCAGATATTTACAATATGCACTGAAAGTCAGTAAAAGACCCATGCAACTTCTTTCTTGCTCACATAAAGGCTAAACTATGCATTGATGTCTGCAACTTGTAGAACATAAGGGCTGGCTGCTGCAAAGTACCAAATGTCTAAAGGTGTACCTGTGTGATTCTAAATATGTCCTTACTCCCAGCTGGATGTGAATTACCATTTAAACTGGTGAATGTGAAGGTTTTGACTCTTCAGGAGAAAGAAGCGGCAACTTCTTCCAGTTCCCTTTTCAGCTGAGGAAGAGTGTAACCGCATATAAACTTCACCGTTGTATATACTGTAATGACATACCTCAGATAGATGTCTTACTTGAAGAACTTTGTGTGTACATAAAAGTGTGTATCTATGATTGAAATACATGTCTTTTTAAGTGGTTATTCTGGCATCATATGTTATAGTAGCTAGTCTCTGGGACACTTTAAAAGAAACGACACAGAAAACCACCATTTTATGGGCACATCTGTCTCCACTGTGATCAAAATGTTTACTTTAGCAAATAGTACTCCATTAAGTTTCACAGTGGATTCTTTGAATTTGAAATTTTAGAGGAAACCTGGCCTGCTTTCTTGCAAGCCTTGTTGGTTTAAACATAAAAGGATGATAATGGCTTTGAAGTCCTGAATTAGAATAGAATAGAATAGAATAGAATAGAATAGAATAGAATAGAATAGAATAGAATAGACCAGGTTGGAAGAGACCTTCAAGATCATCACGTCCAACCTATCATCCAACACCACCCAATCAACTAACCCATGTAACCAAGCACCCCATCAAGTCTCCTCCTGAACACCTCCAGTGACGGCGACTCCACCACCTCCCCGGGCAGTCCATTCCAATGGGCAATCACTCTCTCTGTGTAAAACTTCCTCCTGACCTCCAGCCTGAACTTCCCCTGGCGCAGCCTGAGACTGTGTCCTCTTGTTCTGGTGCTGGCTGCCTGGGAGAAGAGACCAACCTCTGCCTGTTTACAACCCCCCTTCAGGTAGTTGTAGAGAGCAATAAGGTCACCCCTGAGTCTCCTCCTCTCCAGGCTAAGCAGCCCCAGCTCCCTCAGTCTCTCCTCATAGGGCTTGTGTTCCAAGCCCCTCACTAACTTTGTTGCCCTTCTCTGGACTCGTTCCAGCAAGTCAACATCCTTCCTAAACTGAGGGGCCCAGAACTGGACACAGTACTCAAGGTGTGGCCTAACCAGTGCAGTATGCAGGGGCAGAATGACCTCCCTGCTCCTGCTGGCCACACTGTTCTTAATGCAGGCATGAACTATGGTACTTGCTCTAGACTTAAGCAATATTGAGGACATATTTGCTACTTATTACTTATTCAAGTGATAGTTGGTTTATTTCACCTTTGTTTCTGTTTTAGCCAGACTAAAATCATATTTCTGCCTTTACAAAGTCCACAGTCCTCCACCTATAAGCCCTTGTGGTAGGCTGAAATTTCCCCCCAACATTAACTTTGCCTCACCAGCTCAGTTGGAAGCAAATGAAAGCTGTATGTACAAGCAAAGCTACAATCTACAATGGAATGCAATGAACGTGTACAAACTATACAGTATTTACAGTACTTACAGATATTTACAATTACCAAACAATGAGAACCCCTTTGGTCAGGAAGACCAGGGAAGCTGTCTCTCTGCCCCCTACCCCCCATCTCTCTGTCCATAGTGGAGAAAAGAGCAGAGAAAAAAGTAGCTGTTAGACTTCACCAAAACAATGCAGCCAAGGTCAAGCAGAAGGAGATTAGTATCCCTTCAGAGCACAAAGCAAGCAGAAAAGAGAAGCCTGTTGAATGTTTCGGTACAAGCAATCTTATGGCAGATTGGACTCAATGATCCTCGAGGTCTCTTCCAACCTCAGTGATACTGTGATATCTCTCCGATGAAATTGCTTAGAATTATCTTTGGTTTTCTTTTCACACCCAGTAGTGGTTTATTTACATTTTTCTACTTTTCTGCTCTAAATCTGTAACAAAAGTTTAGAATAGAATAGAATAGAATAGAATAGAATAGAATAGAATAGAATAGAATAGAATAGAATAGAATAGAATAGAATAGACCAGGTTGGAAGACACCTTCAAGATCATTGCGTCCAACCCATCAACCAATCCAACCCACCTAATAAATTAAACCATGGCACCAAGCACCCCATCAAGTCTCCTCCTGAACACTTCCAATGATGGTGACTCCACCACCTTCCCATGCAGCCCATTCCAATGGGCAATCACTCTCTGTGTATAGAACTTCTTCCTAACATTCAGCCTAAACCTCCCCTGGTGCAGCCTGAGACTGTGTCCTCTTATTCTGGTGCTGGCTTCCTGGGAGAAGACACGAACATCCACCTGTCTACAACCTCCCTTCATGTAGTTGCAGAGAGCAATAAGGTCACCCCTGAGTCTCCTCTTCTCCAGGCTAAGCAGCCCCAGCTCCCTCAGCCTCTCCTCATAGGGCTTGTGTTCCAAACCCCTCACCAACTTTTAAAGGCATAGCCTAAAACTACCACAGCCCTGAGAGTTTTTACATCTATGCATGTGAATATTCTCACCATCCTTTTGCAACATATCTTTTCAAATTGTGTTTAAGCAACGAGACAGCTTTTGATGCTTTTCTCTGAGATATTTCCAGTCTTGTGGGGTTATTTTTTGTAACAGCAAGGTAAATTTCTGTTTGTAGCATAAATATTTATTTTAATGGTATTTCCTTGGATAAGTGCCTGCATAACAGTAATGCAGACTCCAGATATAAATAAGCATATCACTTATATACAGATAAAAGCCATTCATTGCTTCAGCGTTTAGTTTCTTGAAGCATCTTCTCAATATCAAATGAGTATATTGCTGCTTCCATACCATGGGCATGTCAAGAGTCAGTTCATTTCTATCCACTAGCTAAAATGATATTTTACAATGGTCAGTTTTACAGGGAGAACAAAGTGATTCCTTTTTATATAAGGAGGGGAAGTGGCTCCTTTCAATAAAGAAGAAAGTTCAAGCTGGATTCTGCCTTTGGCTATAATTTAATCTCCTGCTAATTCTACCATATTTACGTATTTGTGGATGTGACACCCGTATGCATAACTGCTGCCTGTAAGAATATCGCAAGCTTCTGTAGGAGGCAAGAAATGTTACACTATTAGTAAAAGACTTCTGGAGCTTTTGTGAATTCCTGGCTTCATCACAGGCTTAAAAAGTGAACTGCTACAATTATTTAGAGACTAAGCCAAAACAAGGGTCTTAGTTCCCAAAACAAGATTGTTCAGACTAAGTAACATGGAAAGATCTATGGTCTAGAGTACCTCAGTCTAGCACCATCACAAATCTAATTGGAAAACCTAGTGAGCAACATCTGAAACATCCACAGTTCTTCATTGTGCATATACCTGGAAACATTTAAACCTGCTTCCAAGTCCCTCTCAAAACCCACTGAGACAAGGAAATAAGCAAACCAATACATAAACCCACTGATGTGGTCGGCATCATCAGAGCAACGCCAACTCTCTCAAGAGTAACCACACTTTTCAGAAAATAAGGCTGAAGCAAGTGAGCAGAAAGAAAAAGGGTAGTAGTGGAGGTATGAAAACTCAGGTGAGGTTCCACTTCTGCTCTACTAAAATTTATCATTAAATCATGATTTTGCATAGCTATTCAACACCAGCGCAGCAGGAGATGTGCAAGATTAATTTATTCATGGGTACCCTCCTGGGAGATGTGCATTTGAGTCCCCTCAGTCTGAGGACAATAATGGATCTGGCTATACCAACTGCCAAAACATGAATTCTTCCTTTTATTGATTATTTAACATTTTTGAAGAAGCATGGCTGCATGAGATGACACATTTAATAAAAGATGTTGGAATTTATCTTATAGCTGAAGTGCAGGGTGCATTAGGTAACTAATCGAGGAACTGTAACATTCTGAAGTAGACATATTTCAGATTATGATTATTCAGAATGTAAGCGTTTGGGAACACTTTTCTGAGGTACTTAAGGCAGGATTTTGCATTCCAATATTCAAGTTCTAATTTTCAGGTATTGGAGTCTTTTACTTGATTTAATGCTTATATTATAATACTGCCTGAACGGAGGTTGTAGCCAGGTGGGGGTCGGTCTCTTCTCCCAGGCAACCACCAACAGAACAAGAGGACACAGTCTCAAGGTGCACCAGGGGAGGTTTAGGCTGAATGTTAGGAAGAAGTTCTTCACAGAGAGAGTGATTGGTCATTGGAATGGGCTACCCAGGGAGGTGGTGGAGTCACCATCACTGGAGGCATTTAAGAGGAGACTGGACGGGGTGCTTGGTGCCATGGTTTAGTTGATTAGATAGTGTTAGGTGATAGGTTGGACTGAATGATCTCAGAGGTCTTTTCCAACCTGGTTAATTCTATTCTATTCTATTCTATTCTATTCTATTCCATTCCATTCCATTCCATTCCATTCCATTCCATTCCATTCCATTCCATTCCACTCTATTCTATTTTATATTTCAGTGTTAGTACACATTAAATTACTATGTGATGTTCACACATTACAGCATAAGAACTTCCTGATAATCTGTATTATACAAAACCCTCTTGCTTTTCTTTGCCCTGAACTGAAATTTGTTTTATACTTATAACTCAGATGACACAGGTAAGTGAATCCAAACTCTGTGATTGGTACAGAATGTGACGAGAAAAATTATTTGATTATATCAAAGATTAAAAGCTTCATTTTCACATCAAAGTAAACAAAAATGAAAGATTTTTCCTGACTGGAATATAAGCATATTTTTCAATTAAAAAATAAACTCTTTTTTTTTTTTTTTTGTCATTACAAAGATTTTTTTTTCTTACATTAAAATTAAAGCAACTAGATTTTTAAATGAAAATATGTAATAATAAAAAGCAGAAACTTTTGAACATTGTAAGCCATATAATTTTAAGTATTTGAATGCTCAAAATTAGAATTGAACAGAGCAAGCACTGAAAGGAGAGCAAGTTATTTGCAGAAGTTGAATTTGTGAAGAAAGAATAGAATAGAATAGAATAGAATAGAATAGAATAGAATAGAATAGAATAGAATAGAATAGAATAGAATAGAATAGGTTGGAAGAGACCTTCAAGATCATCGTGTCCAACCTATCATTCAACTCCACCTAATCAACTAAACCATGCAACCAAGCACCCTATCAAGTCTCCTTCTAAACACCTCCAATGATGGTGACTCCACCACCTCCCCAGGAAGCACATTGCAATGGGTAATCACTCTCTCTATGAAGAATTTCTTCCTAACATCCAGTTTGAACTTCCCCTGGCACAGCTTGAGACTGTGTCCTCTTGTTCTGGTGCTGGTTGCCAGGGAGAAGTGACCTGCTCCTGACTGCCTACAATACTTCTACTTGTCATAATACTTACTTTCTTACCAAACACACACACACACACACACACCCCACCCACATTTCCCATCACAATCCACTGAATAAATGCAGGTTGCTCCAATCAGCAGGTGGAGCGAGTACTTAAATGGCTTAGTCATAGTTGAACCATAGGACTCAATAAAGACAAATAAGCTTACGGACACAAGAATAATTCCTTTTGTTTCAGAAAGTCAGTAAGCTGATTTTTTATCAGCCAAGGCTGCTTATATATGTAGTAGAAATCAACAAAACAAGCAAAGAAAAGGAACAACAACAGCAACAAATCAACAAAAAACCCAACAAGCACACAAACCAAACTCCCAATGTTCATTACTTAGTGCAGTACAGAGCAGCACTTGATTACTTTTTTTTTTTTAACTTTTCCACTCTCTGGTGTTAAAGATCATTCTTCTTGGCTCTAGAGCTTAACTGGAACTCCAGGGCCAGATGGTTGCAATATTGCTTAAGGCATTTGCCTGATTAAAGCTGGAGACTTGGACGCTCTGCCATTAGTGGTAAACTTGAATTCAGGTCTCTCTCTTCCCAAGCATGCTCTGCTTGCATATTAGACTAAAACTGGCCATTGTCCTTTCCATTATCTTGGCGACCTTCCACAGAAAACAACATTTGACATCTGTCTATACTAATATTTTTGACTGACTCAGGGGGACCAAGAAGGGACTTCTGGGCAATGAACCTTATTTCATGTGGTCATCTATATTAGTTTTGAATGCCTGCTTCATACAAATTTGAAGATACCCCAAATCTATTGGCATCATGCAATTAATTTTCTCCTGGGTAGACAGCATAAATGCCAGTGAATTCAATTTAATTCTTAATGATTGAGCCATGAACGGTTTCTCAAACCTATTAAGAAAATTTCCATAGAGTAAAATAAAATTCTTTAACCCTTTTCTAACTGTCAATAAACATAATGTGGCCTTCCAGTATCTGAAAGGGGCCTACAGGAAGGCTGGGGAAGGACTTGTCAGGATATCAGGTAGTGATAGGACTAGGGGGAATGGAATGAAGCTGGAGGTGGGGAGATTCAGGCTGGATGTGAGGAGGAGGTTCTTCACCATGACAGTGGTGAAACCCTGGAATGGGTTGTCCAGAGAGGTGATCGAGACCCTGGCCCTGGAGGTGTTTAAGCCCAGGCTGGATGAGGCACTGGCCAGCCTGATCTAGTGTGGGGTGTCCCTGCCCATGGCAGGGGGTTGGAACTAGATGATCCTTTTTGTCGCTTCCAACCCTGAATGATACTATGATAATAGCTAGCTGTACCCTCATATTTGAATGCAAGTTGCTTTCAACACCTAAAATGTTGTAATGATCACTGTAATCATCATAAAACTGAACAAAGCTTCAAACTTAGATCTAATTCTAAGCCCATTGAAAATCCTGAATGAATTTCATTGCCTTCACTGATATTTGTATCAGATCTTTTGATATGAGGAATAATCATAAAGAATCGGTAAGAGAACTAAAATAAGCCTGCATCTTATGAATACATGGTGAAAACTACCATGCAAAATGTGATAATGAAGGGGGGGGAGGGGGGGGGGGGAAGGAGAGGAGAGAGGGAGGAATGAAATCTTGAGCAACATGCTCAATCAGCTAATTTCAGTGATACATTTGCTGATGACCTTCCACCAGGCAATAAGTATAATTGGAAAATACAATATATTATGCATTCCAGTTTATAGTCCAAAAGCTCAAATTTCTCCTTTGCCAATCAATCATCAGTTTATAGGTGGGAAGTAGCAATGTTTCTCAGTTAATGTGGTAGTATGTTATTCCATATGTACCTAAAATCTGTGAATTTTACATTAAAGTATATACCCATGCTCCAAATGATGATTTCTAGAGTGTGTGAATCTATTTCCCCTCTTCCTTTTAAATATCTCCAGTACTCAGTAGGGATTTTAGTTGTGCTTCTCTCCTGATAAAGACAGAGCCTTTTCCATTACCTCAAACTCTTCCCTTAAGACTCAGATGTCAGATTCATGGTTTTCTCTAGACTTCATCGTCATCTAGAGACAACTTTATCCATGCCAGTAAGGTAATTTTCCCCATAACCATTGTTATCTCTGCTGCTATATTTTTACTGTAGATATGATAGTCTTTCTCATTTGATCATTATTTCTTTTTTTTCACTTAGATTTCTCCATCTTTTATTGAGTGGAGATTTACTAGTGCTTGTTAAATTAATCTGACTTTAATCATGTAGTTAGTTATTTAACTCCACGATTTAAGTTTATTGACCTTTACTTGCTAGATAATTATGCCTTTTATCATAATTTTGGACATTCTGTACTACTCTTAAAATAGATATTCCCATTTAGATAACCTGCATACAAAGGGATGAAAATCTCAGGCTAAAGACAGGATTGGAAAAGAGAGATATATTATAAAAGGTAAATTGTATTGTGTTTGCATTAAACTTCTCAAATTAGTACTTGGTTGTGGAAGTCCACTGTTTGTTAATCTGTGGCTGGACTGATAGACTAATTTACAACAGATGGCATCAAAACACATAAGTAGTTATTCCATCATACAGGCTATTTATAGTTTCAAATAGATTCTAGGTCTGTGAACTGAAAATTTTTACAGAGGATTACCTAAGTATGCTGCTATTCAATTTCATTATAACTTTTTTACCCAATTATTGTGTTATCAGCTACAAATATTGGAAAGTATCAGTCATGCCATCAGAAGAGAGAGGAATCCTCAATATCAGTGTGGGCTGGGAGATGATGAAGTTGAGGGCAACCCTGCAGAAAAGGACTTGGGGTTACTGGTGCACAAGAAGCTAGACATGAGCCGACAATGAGCACTTGCAGCCAAGAAGGCAAATCACATCCTGGTCTGCATCAAAAGCATGGCCACCAGATCAAGAGAGGTGATTGATACAGAATCAGTGGTGATTCCGCCCTTCTGCTCTGCTCTGGTGAGACTTTATCTGAAATATCATGTCCAGCTATGGAACCTGATGGAGGGGATCCAGAGGAGGGCCACAAAGATGATCAGAGGACTGGAACAACTCTCCTACAAAGACAGGCTGAAAGGATTTGAGCTGTTCAACCTGGAGAAAAGAAGGCTCTGGGGGAGACTTTATATCTATATTTCACTATCTGAAGAGGTCCTACAGGAAGGCTGGGGAAGGACTGTATAGAAGGGCTTTTAGGGATAGGACAAGGGCCAGTAGTTTTAAAATGGAGCAGGATTGTCTTAGGTCAGATATAAGGAGGAAATTCTTTACACCAAGTGGTAAAATACTGGAACAGGTTGCCCAGGCATGTAGTTGAGGCCTATTTGAGTCCCAGTCCTTGGAGACATTCAAGATCAGACTGGATGTGGCCCTGGGCAGCCTGATCTAGTTGGAGGTGTCCCTGCTCACTGCAGGGCTTTGGACAATATGACTTGTGAGGGTCCTTTCCAACCTGATGTGGTCTGTGAATGTGTGCATCTGTGAGTGTACATCACAATGCAAGCTTTTATTCAAACGTATTCTGAAGCCGTCTTAAAGATCTTTCCCTCATTATTGTCCTGTAAGATGAGAACTGCTTGACTTGTCTCTAACTATAAACCCCCAGTTAGTTATGAGGATTAATGATTTAAATAGTAATTCATCACAGAGCTTATGAGAGTAGATACTGATCCTGCAATCTGACTATTTCTTTCCATTTACTTATAACTTATAATTTAGTTGTCTATTTAAACTATGTGTCACTAAGGCTAAGGTTTAAAAATAATACTTTTGTGCTCATGTGTATGTATCTGCACACATATATATATCTGTATATTCATGTATATAAAAAGTAGGTGGTAAAGGTAGATGCTGAGGTTCAAAGCAACAAAAGAGGTAGGCTACAATCAAATATCATGGCTGTGTGGCTTTGTACAGCTGTGTACAAAATGATTCTATGTAATTGTGGAGACAGACCAATAAAACTTTTACCTGGGCTGCATTAAAAAAAACAAAACCAAAACCAAGCCAAAACAAACCAAAACAAACCACACATAAACAAAAAACCCAACATAAAAACCAAACCAACTGTTGATCTGGGTAGTATATTTTAATATTCTGTTTAACACAAAGTATTTTAGTCCTAGTTGATACTGTCTAGGATACTCAGAATGTAATAATTTGGGCATATTCTGGAGGTGTTTGAAAAGACTTCATTTTTGCCTGATTATATAAGAATCTGTTGGCAAGATGAGCAATCTATTTTGGCACTACCTACAGAAATTAAGGTCTGCAGTTCAGCAGACTTAGCCATGAATATCTCTTATGTAAGTAATCTCTTATGTAGCGTAAGGTCTTCTGAAGACCCCAAATCTTAACATGATTTTGAAAATCTTATAATAATGGAAGTAATTTGTGATATTAGTATATTTTAATAGCTTCTTGTTATTTGTTTAGCCTGTTTCATTTGTCCACAGTCTAAAGTTCCTTGAAGTCTTTCACAAAACGTGAGCTTTCAGAAGGGCCATGGTTATTTTGTGCACCTTGCAAGGTACCAAATGTCTTCTGTTATACAGGAAGGCTATCAGGATCTGGCTACATAGTGAGCCTTGCAATAAAACCAAAGAAATTTGAAAAAAAGACAATGTCAGTCAGCAGAAAACTTATAAAACAAGTCTTGCAATCCATGGTATAACATTTACATTGCTAAGAGTGAGTACCGAGAAGAAAAGAAAGATTTGGGTGCAATTCATGGAATTATTTGTTTTGGCAGTTTTGTTTTGTTTGGTGGTTTTTTTTTTTGGTGGGTCACATGTCTAATTTTTAATTTAAAATAAAAACTCCCTCATTGTTTTGCAGTGACCTAATTTACATAAAGGACAAAAATGTAATATCTGTGTAAAACTACAAGAGTTTCAGATGATCCGATATTCTTCATTCATGTACAGTAGAAAGAAAAGATTCATTCTTCAAGAAGTTGCCAGTACTGTAGTTCTACAACAAAATTTTAATGTAAGATTCTGAGCCTGCAAGTAAATATTCAAATTGAGCATTATGTACAAGGCTGAAGTCTGTTACTGATCTAAAACTGCTTATTGGGCTATATATATGTGCACATATGAACATACATATGTATATGTCTTATTTAACTGCATAACAATTAAACAGAATTGGAGATAGAGAAGCTGGCTTCTTAAAAACACTCCACCCTATGAGGTATTTTGTCCCTGCTACTGGTTTCCGCAGGATCTTATAACATGTTTTATCCAGTTTCAAAAAGAAACAGCACCACCTTGTATCCTGATATAATGCTACAACTATTCAGCATCTCAGTGCCTGTAAAATATATACACAAAAAAACCCAAAGAAACCCCAAAAAACCCACAACTGTTCACCAAGAGAATGTTTTTGGATTAGACATGTCAAAATAGAACATTAAACCTTGAAACCTTGGTGCAAGACACATCCATTTCTAGAAGAACAGGCATCGAGTGAGTATTTAAACTGTGGTATGTTTCTTTACACTACTGAATTTTGTTGTTTTGTGAAAGAAAAGATTAGGTTCAATTTGCATTATCCACGGCATCATACCTTCAGTTTTGTTATCTAAACAGTGATGAATGTTGTTGAAAAGGCTTCAAAGAATGTTTGTATAAGCTGTTCATCAACTATGTACATTGCCTGATACTTGCTGGGCTGCAATTTGCATGTTTATCATTGAAAGCAGAGATATGATATAGGTAACCAGCCATCAGCCATCGAGTAAGAAATATAAATTACATAGTCCACAGCTGAAAAATTAGTTGTCTGAATTATACAGTGAACATTTATTAATATATTAAAAGTAAATTATGATCTGTTCATCAACCATATTTAATAAAAAAGAATTATATTTGTAATGAGAACTGCTTGCAACTAATCTTTCAAAGCACTTGTTAGAAAGAGAACTATTTCCTCACCCATCACTAGTATGTCACGGTTACTAAGATAAAGATGGTTGGAAAACTGCCCTTCATTAGAAACCCTTTTTAAAGTATCGCATTAGTCAAACAAACTGCCTTACAGAATTGGAACTCATTAAAATTGCAGTCAAGTACTGTGTCTTGTCTTGTTTTGTTTCCTCTCCATTGCTTACAATACCCTGCAGAAGGCAGGAGACAAATTTTCTTTCACTACCAATTTTGACTTTTCTACTTCCAAATAATGATTTTCCCCATGTCACTCATCTTCCAAGCTCTAAGGACAAGATCTGGCTGCCATTAGAGCTGACAGAAACAAACATTTAGATGTTTTTAACTCTCAGAAAAGAATGCAGGTCTGGCCTCAACTGTTGCTAATAGTAGCCTCTTTAAATCTAAGTATATGCAACCAAATGTACTTAAACTGATGCCTACAAATGCTCTTGGATAAACACTTTGGTATACTATTTTCTGAAGGGGAATACTTTTCATGGGAACCTGTAGAACATTTAAGTTTGAACTTGAAGAAAGGTGAAAGCAGATGGAATCAGCCTAATTGCAAGTACTGGTCCCTTTTTCACAAGGCAAGGAGTGGTCAGAATGAACTGAGCAGGAATATTACTGAGTTAAGGACCTGTACAGGTCACTAGGGGGAAAAACTATTTCCTGTCTTGCAGAAATTAAAAGATAACTGATGTAGAATATATTTAACCAGTTCAATAGAACACGAATTGCTACCAGAGAACTTGGCACAATTTGCAGTCTTTTTGTTTTAGAAATTGATGAGAAAGCACTGGACAACACGAAACGAAAGATTAAAGTGAAGAAGGAGGCTAAACACAGTGAGGGAAGTGCCTGGAGAAGAAAAGGAGATTTATCAAATTAATACTTTTAGTAATAGTCACAAGAACAACAATTGTGACATTAATTGAACCAAAGAATGATTTCAGATCCTTCCAACTTTTATTGGAACTGCAGCTAAATAGGCATTTTCTGATGTTTTCTGTGTTTTTCAGTAGCAACTTTCGATGTATTTCACGTGATTTCACCACTTAGGTATAGATTTTTTTTCTTTTCTTTAAACTTGCAAGCACTTTAAGAATTCTGGAAGAGGGTGAACTCATACTTCAGCCTCACTTCAGGACACAGTTATAAGCTTTCTCATGTAGAACCACTTTCTATGAGCTGCGTTGTTTCTGTTTCCAAAGGAAATTGAAATGCTATCCCAAAACAATACAAACCTCTTCAATTTCATAGATTCATGGATTTATAGAATGGTTTGGGTTGGAAGGGACCTTAAAGATCATCGAGCTCCAGCCTCCCTGCCATGGGCAGGGAACACCGTCCACTAGACCAGATTGCTCAAGGCCTCATCCAATCTGGCCTTTAACACCTTTAGGGAAGGGATATCCACAACCTCACTGGGCAACCTGTTCCAGTGTCTCACCACCCTTACTGTACAGAATAAAGGATTTTGCCATAGAATCCATACCTGTTGTCTAAGCAATGTGCCAAAAGGAGAAAAACATTCATCAAATGGAGCATCAATGACTAACACAACAAAGAAACAAAATCCTGCCATACTGCCTTCTCTTTCCATCTTGGTATTTAAAAAACCAGGGAGCTAGTACTCCTGTATGAGAAGATGATTCCAAGACTTTCCACACGATGTTCAATAGTTGTTGAACAATGTTTAAGATCATGAATGGGTTGTGGAGAAATTTATTTCCTTTAGAAATAGGAGAAGGTTGCTATTAGTGAGGCAGAGAGTTGCTGTTCAGACAGATATAGGATCTTCCTATCATGCTTTTTATTAATGTTGTCATCTGTTGTTTTTTTTTTCCTTTTCTTTTCCTTTTTGTTTTTTCTCCCAACATCGTGGTAACAATGTGGGGGTTTTTGTTTCTTCAAATCCCTGGTGTGGGGAACAAGAAAATTATATAAAGTGTGCATATATAAATGCATTTCCAGGAGGAAACGTTTGAAGATGCTGAGCAGTAACAGACTGTATCTACTTCTAACATTTTTACAAAGTAAAGAATGCAATGTTGTTGGACATGTTTGACTACACTTTGATTTAAACAGACCATGGTATTTCTGCAATTCATATTCAGCAGCAGCATATCCCTCAGCTTCATAAAGAGTCCCACCCTCCTTCTTTCAGTCCAAAATACAAAGTACATAGAATATATTGCATCCCTTTGCTGCGTATTCTTTCAGAATTCTTAATAAAGACTTCTTCCATGTATGCAAAATTGTATGTTCACATAATGTTTTCATCATCATTAGTATTTAGTCTTGATTCTGAGATGGTAATTAAGAATTATCACTTTTTTTTTTTAATTAATCAGTCCCTGAGCTATGCAACACATGCTCTTCCTCGTGTGTACCTATATAAAGACTATCTATCTCAGCTGTGGGTGGTGGCATATTCTACCTCTTTTACTGAGGCTGAGAGCATGAATCTTTACTGGAGGAGTGAAGATGAAAGAAATGTATTTCCTGTAGTCCTTTCACAAGCATCTGTCCTTCCCTGGTGATGCTAAATGAGTATAGAGAATGATGACAGCTCCAGATGTCCATAGTGACATAAGAAATGGATTGACTAGGAAATACACAGGCCAGGTAAAAGAAGTGGACCAAAGGAGCTCCATGCAAGTGAAAGAAAACATTCTTCCTCAGTACCTTCTTTCTGGCCAGCAGAATATGGTTTTAGAGCTTTTACTGCACACATCTTCAGCTGCCTTTCTACATTGCATTCATTCACAGTATCACAGTATCACAGTATAACTTAGGTTGGAAAGGACCTCGAGGATCATCGAGTCCAACCTATCAACACAGACCCCATGACTAGACCATGGCACCAAGTGCCACGTCCAATCTCCTCTTGAATGCCTCCAGGGACGATGACTCAACCACCTCCCTGGGCAACCCGTTCCAATGACGAATGACTCGCTCGGTGAAGAATTTTCATCATGCACTCGACAGAGTGATAGCTGCTTTTCTGCTTTTCTCTACAGTACATGGACATACAAAATGAGTATAGGAGGAATAATTAGAAACTGATGCAATAATAATAATTCTTGGTAAAGATGTTCCTCTTTCTCACTTCTTATAAAGTTATTATATTATTAATGTGATTACTGTATGAAATCCAATCATAGTGTGTGAGAAGAAAAAATAAATACAAACTTGAAATTGGAACAAGAAGCTTAACAGCTTTCAGAGGACTTTTGAATGCTTTTGGTATTTCTCTCACATCAGGCTCTGGCAAGAAGCCCAAGGCCTGAATGGCTTTGTACATTTTATTTATTAAAATACTCTGGAAACAGATTAACTTCCTTTGTGCATTATTTATTATTGTTTCACCTGCCATCAAGAGGAACAGCATGCACACTGATGAATATACTGGAGCTGGCCTACTTTCAGTGTAATGAATCCATAGATGCCTGTTGTTCATCTTTCTCAATGCTACTTCATGAAAGACACCTTTTTGAACTCATGCAGAAAAATAACAGTAGGCAGATGCTCACATGAGGAATCAAGGTGCGATTATTCCATCTTGCTAGTGAAGCTCTTCCTTTTTATCCTGGGTCTGATAGGTGGTACTGATCTTAGACTCAAATTCTCTGTTACTTATTTTGAGTGAGGTCTACTATATGTATATCAAACTACTAAAGAATTTCAACTTAAGCTATAAATAAATGCAGAGATTAAACAGTGTTAGTATTTCTATTGCAAAGATTTTCTTTGGATTGCCTTTTTAGCATTGGTTCATCAAGGCCACAGACCTTCCTGAGACATTAATGTTTTGCTACCTGGTTCTCATATTTTATGCTCAAGAGGTAGACAAGGAAAAGTCACAAGGAGCACTTGAATGTTGGCAGAAAGTCTCACTGATCCCAGGGATTATGTCCTCATCCAGAGATTATCAATTCTTACAGTGCAAATTCCAAAAGATATAATGCAGTTGGAGTTCTTCTAAAAGTCAATTCACTGCCCAGTGTTCGTCCTGACAGTAGAAACATAGAATCATACAATTTTTAGGGTTGGATGGGATCTCAAGGATCATCTAGTTTCAATCCCCCTGCCATGGGCAGTAACATCTCACACTAGATCAGGTTGCTCACAGCCACATCCAGACTGGCCTTAAAAACCTCCAGGGATGAAGCTCCTACCACCTCCCTGGGTAACCTCTTCCAGCGTATCACTACTCTCATGGGGAAGAATTTCTTCCTAACATCCAATCTGAATCTACTCATTTCTGGTTTTGTTCCATTCCCCCTAGTTCTATCACTACCTGACACCCTAAAAGTCCCTCACCAGCTTTCTTGTAGGCCCTTTCAGATACTGGAAGTCCACAATAAGGTCTTCTTGGAGCCCTCTCTTGTCCCAACTGAATAACCCCAACTCTCTCAGTCTGTCCTCATAGGAGAAGTGCTCCAGACCTCTAATCATCCTCATGGCCCTTCTCTGGACATGTTCCAAAATGTCCAGATCCTTATTGTGATAGGGGCAGGACCCAGCACTTGGCCTTGTTGAACCTCATATAATTGGCCTCAGCCCAGCAATCCAGATTCTCCAGACCCCTCTGGAGAGCCTTCCTACCTTTAAGCAGACCAACATTCGCACCACCCAACTCGGGGTTGTCTGCCAATTTACTGAGAGTGCAATCAATCCCCTCAAAAGGGTTTAGCTTTTCTCTTTTTTTATATCACAGACAGCTCTATCACGTTTTGCTTAAGTAAATGGAAAATACAACCCAAGGTAAAAAAAGCTTTCCTGTTTACAAGTAAAACAAAACAATGAGGATGGAATGTGACCCCTAAAAGTGATGAAGCTGCATCCCTGTAGCAACAAATTTGCACCTGACTGATGCAGAATATATGTCAAGGCTTCAGATACCTCTTCAAAATATACACGCTGCTCAATATTCACACTTGCAAATGCATAACCTCATTTATACACAACTTCTAATGTTATGTACTTGCCTCATTGTTGCTGCATCTTTAGCACCATTAATCAATATGATTAAGATTTAGAATTATGTCCTTTATTAATTTCCTTGATAATTATTTTTCTTCCATGAAATCAACACCCTTACAGCCATACCTATTGTGGCTGCTTTAGGTATGCAACATACTTAGCTCTTACACTGCTTTCTCTTTTCTACCCAGAAATCAATCCTGCCTGGTTTGCAACCATTTAAACCCACTCTCTCTGCACTGTCTGTCTAGAAAACCTCTCAGAGCTGTCCGTATATTTCAGCTGTTGAGATGGCTGGAATTGAGCACAGAATTCCTGACACAATCTTGTAAGGGCTATGCAGAGATTATCACTTCATTTCTGCATGACCTCATGCTTTAGTGTAAGCAGGCAAAAAACCCCACTTGCCATTCTCCCCTAAGATGGAGTGAATGAGTCCATCTATGATTTACTTCCCACAATCACCCCAAGATCTCTCTTACTATTAGTCTTTTCCAAGTTTATTCTTTGTACAGAATATTGCAATTCAGATTAATTCTTTCACATTAGAAGGAGCTAAATTTTCCAGAAAGCCCTAATTCTCAAGTAACTTATAGAATCATAGAATCATAAATCAACAAGGTTGGAAAAGACCTCAAAGATCATCAAGTCCAACCTGTCACCCAAGACTGCATGACTACTAGACCATGGCACCAAGTGCCACGTCCAGTCCCCTCCTGAGCACTGCCAGGGACGGTGACTCTACCACCTCTCTGGGCAGCACATTCCAATGCCTAACAACTCTCTCTGTGAAGAAATTTCTTCTCACCTCGAGTCTAAACTTCCCCTGGCACAGCTTGAGACTGTGTCCTCTTGTTCTGGTGCTGGCTGCCTGGGAGAAGAGACCAACCCCCTCCTGGCTACAGCTACCCTTCAGGTAATTGTAGACAGCAATAAGGGAAGAGACCTCAACCACCTCTCTGGACAACTTGTACCAGTGTTCCACCACCCTCATAGTGAAGAACTTCTTCCTGATAGCCAATCCAAACCTGCCCTTCTTTAATTTGAAGCCATTGTCCCTAGTCCTGCCACCACAGGCTCTCATAAACAGTCTCTCTCCATCCTTCCTGTAGGCCCCCTTCAGGTACTGGAAGGCTGCTATCAGGTCTCCCCAGAATCTCCTCTTCTCCAGGCTGAACACACCCAGCTCCCTCAGCCTGTCCTTGTAGCAGAGGTGCTCCAACCCCCTGATCATTTTTGTGGCTCTCCTCTGGACCCTCTCCATCAGGTCCATGTCCTTGCTGTATTGAAGGCTCCAGACATGTGCAGAGCACTCCAGGTGAGGTCTCACCAGAGCAGAGTAAACTGTCTTGCCCTTCCTTAAATATGCTTTCCCCAAGGTACCACCATGGTGGCTGCTGGGCTCCGCTGTGGGGTTGGCTGGGGTTGGCTGGAGCTGGCTGTGTCTGGCACTGGCCAGCCTCGGCCTCTCCTCACAGAGACTGCTCCTGCAGACCCTCACTGCCAGCACCTCAGCAGACACCCAACACAGTAAGAACCAGAGGCAGCCTGAAAATATGAACAGCATAATGCCAATGAGTGAAATATTAGTATCTGGAGATTCAGGGGGAGGACAGTTAGTGGATTTTAGTCAAAAGATTAAACATCAACTGAAATTAAGAAGAAGAATCAAAAAAAAAGGGGGCAAGGGAGAAAAGAAAGTAAAAGAAGTAAAAGAAGGGCAGATCATTTAATGGAAAGCTTGTGAAAGTCTGAATAGACAGGATTTGGACCAAAATGTTAATCAGTGAAGGAAGGAGAATGATACATCCACCTCCTTTCAGAAAAGACAATGGAAAACTTCATCCATAGATGTGAGTGTTGGGGAAAGAAGGAGGCGGCAAGAAAACCTGGTTTGCATCCTTAAACAGTACAGCTATGAGCAAGTGCTTGCTATAAGTAGAATAAATAACCTCCACTGCAGAAATTTATGTTTTCCCTGCTGCTCTCCATCACAGCTGATAGCTGTTCCCTTTAGATTTTCAAGTCTTTTTAGTCTACACATAAAAACAGGCACTTTATTAAATTTCACCTGTTTATTCCCTTTTAAAAATAAAAGTAAATGTACTTTGCTAGTATCATTCACATTAGTATGCCCATGTGCTCATAAACCACCTAGGCATTCCTTGCAAATAAGACAAATGCTTCTCTAGGGGTGTTCCCTGGTTAACTAATGCATAAACTATATAGAAAACTGTATTACAACGTCTTCCAGGCATGATACTTCCTCTCTCCATAGGCATTTTCAGGAGTTCATTTTTCAAAATTTATTCTTCTTTCCTAGTTCTGCATTTATTCCTGCTCTGCTTGCTGCCATTCATTCGAAAAAGACTTTCATTCTGACAGACGTCCGCCCCTTGGTTCTTAGTGTAGGCAATCCAAAAGCACACCACACTAACAGAGGTTCCCTGAATAGAAGATGTTTGTCAGGACTGGTTGATCTTCCTGAGTTCTCAAAGGTAGGTGTTTCTTGGATGGAAAATCATACAGGAATATGAAGGTAGTGAGAAAAATAACATAGAACTGGTTTGTTTCAGCAGGCAAGAGTACACATGCAAATTCATAATTTGAAAGAATAAATGCCTTACAGATGAAATTTGACTGGGAAGCCTGGAGCATCACTCTTACTTCTGATCCCAGATTTGTTACAGACATATTGGACTGTTTAATGATAAAAACAGTATTACCACATCGAGATTGTTCTAATACCTCTAGAGAGAATAGAGACTGAACTGAACATTTTTTTTCCCTCTCATCTATGACTTTAATTATTATCTGCATTCGTTCTTCCAGACTGGAGCATTCTATGATTCTACGAATCCATATTTCTCTCCAATTCAATGAGAGTGTCTTTAGTTTATTTCTTTTGGGAGTAAAATAATTTCTGTCTGCTCTTTAAACTAAGACACTAAATGTCACTTGATAGAACTAAAAAAAATATAAATAAATAAAAGAGAAAAAAAAAGATAAAAAGTAAAAGGCACTACTGTTGTTTCAAAACACACTATCAGATTTATTACACTACATCTATATCTTCAAGAAAGGAGATCATATCAACAAACCTCGTCTTTCTGGTGGAGTGAAAAAGCAGGTCCAGGAACTGGTAACACATACCACAGTGCTGCAGGCTATGCATGTAGTTCTCTACATCATGGAGGATTAATGGCATTATTATTTGTATTCACTGTAATAGTAACTGTACATCAATATAATGGTGGATAAGTAGCCATTGGCTTCTGCATCTTAAGAATTAAGGATGTCGTTTACTATCTCATTTTCACACAGAGTGTTGCTCTGTAAAACAAACAGTGTAGGCAAAAAAAAGACATCTTGAAATATATATGTATATTTTCAAAGTACAGCAGGGAGAGGGAAGGTCACTGAACAATGTAATTGATGGCAGCAGCAAAATGTTTCCTAACCTGCAATGCTGCTAGACTGTGTTGATCGCAAATGCCAAATCAGATCAAAGTACAGAAACGCAAGGTAACACCCTCTATTGTTCACATTGATTGCATCAAAGGAAATTGAATGTAAATTAGGAAAGCTTTGATGAATGGATAGGCAGCCAGAAGAACTACAATAAAGTGTTGGGTTCCTCCTTCCTAGCAGAAGCATACTCTTCATTACCCAGCTAATCAAAATGCGCAGTGCATATTTCTGCAGGTTGAAATCAATTGTATCAAAAGATAGCCTTTTATTTTATTCTTCTTGACTCTCCTGAGTGATTGCTTTACCTTCTGCTGCTCAGCAACTTTCAGAATAATGCACAACTCAGTGGACTTACTTAATTCTTGCGTGTTGAATCTTTACTTCATTTAATATATTTACCAGAGACCAGCGGTGCAGAAGGCTGAAGCTTTATATGCTTCCTTGAAGGATATGTGGGTCACAGTTTCACCAGAGGAAACTTTGATGTCTGTACCTGATATAAATTTTGCGTGATGATGGAATCACATTCTTTATCCTTACAGTAGAGAGCAATGGCTACACCATTTTAGCATTGCTGCAAGCCAATTAGTGGAACAGGATTGATCATGTAGTTTCACAAAAGGCCAACAGGCTTCCCACGTTGTAAAACAGGAATAAATTCTGTAAAATTTATGGCCAAATTACTGGCAGCTGAGGTTCAGGGTGAAATGTAGTCAATTAATGTGATCACTGTAAATCATGGTTACAGCTTACTGTGTAAATAACAGTTTACCAACAAACATAAATAAAAGCACAAGTTACTCTGTTTAGCAGTGGCACAAACTGTTGTTGATGGTCCACATACTGAAGCGTGGAAATGAAAACAAGGTAAATGTACAGCAGAAGACGATGTTTAACCACTAGTGCAATGGTTTAAGTGACATACAAACGAATTGCAAGGTGCAAAGTGGCAGACTGACAGAACATAACCAACCAATGAGACTCAATGACAGAGAAAAAAAAGAAGTCAAAAGATGCACAGGAATTAATGAACTGAGATAACATTTCTAAACAAATGTCTTTTTCTCCAGTCTCTTGAGTCATACTCACAAGTCTGATACCCTCTCATATTTACCACCAGTAATATCTTATGACCAAATACTTGTGATCTGTGTTTTTCTTTCCCACT
The DNA here is from genome assembly GCF_026170545.1 of Melanerpes formicivorus. NCBI lineage: Eukaryota > Metazoa > Chordata > Aves > Piciformes > Picidae > Melanerpes > Melanerpes formicivorus. The sequence continues at coordinate 7,394,092 of NW_027142354.1, forward strand.
CTATACCACCCATTGAAGTCAGGTATGAAAATTCAGAGCTTCAGATTAAAACTCTGTTTTGTTCTAATGAATTCAATGGAATTTCTCTAGAAAAATGTGTTCCTACAACTTTATGGAATAGTGTGCACAACGTACAAACCTCTCTACAAAATCAATATGTTTTCTTGGACGAATATTACTGATTATGTAAGTTAAGCGAGTATTGATTTTTCTCTTTCATTGAGGGAAGTGCAGTTGTGCTGGGCTTGGGTTTTTGGGGTTTTTTTTTGGTGGGGGTCTTTTTGTTTGCTTGGCTTTGGCTTGGTTTTGTTTTAAAGAAAAAAAACAAAACCTGAACAACACAATTCCACAAGTGAAGTGCATCTAATTTAATAAAAGTTAAGAACCTTACAAATATTTCTAGTAAGCAGTTTTGTTCGGTTTTAACTCAGCACAAAGGGCATTTCAACTAAGGCATAGAGAGCAGAAATTTTGAATGCATGAGTTTATATTTCAGAATGCAAAAGTGCAGAGTTGTTCAAAGCCAACTTTCTGATAAGACCTGTTATGAAGAAAGCTAGAATGAGTCCTAGAGCACAGACCCCACAAACAGCTCCACTTAAAATCCTTGACACATGCTCCCTCATTCTTTGCTTGATACCTACTTTTAGAGGAGGCTTTTGCTATTCAGCTTCCATCTCAGCTGTTTTGCAGCTGTTTTGCAACTCTTTTGCGTCTCTGCTTGTGTTGTAGTCCATCAGGTATTGTGCTCCATCCAGACTATGACCCTCACCTTCAAGCTGACATCTCATCCTGGTCTCAGCTCATTCTTACAGTCTTACCCATCCATTCTGGGATTCTGTCTCACGCTAAGTCCTCTCACCAGACCTGATCCTGATCTCTATTTATGGTCCAATGGACCAGCCTAGCCTCCCTGTGTCCTTGGAGAAGTGCCTGATCCCTTACCGTGGAGCTGCCCCTGGTGTCCCTTGGCTGTCCTACATGGGAATGTGGGATATACTTGCTGCCAGACACTGCCCTGATGGACCCCAGGGAGATCCCTGGTACAGGGAATTCCTGGTTCATGAGGCACACTGACAATTAAATACAAGAAAAAATTATTCAGAAAGAAGGTAGTTAAACATCATGGCAGAACAAGCTGCAACCCAGAAGATTACCTTGATTTGTTTTGGGCCATGACCTCCAACCACATTGGGATGAGACCAAATATTGTGTGTGTAAATTAAAGTGAAAAGTCAAGGCATCCTTCTTTCATGACCATGGTTTCTAGCATTTGGTTTTAAAACAAACAGGCAAATCACCTGATAGGACATTGTAGAGAGGTTGGTGCTGGTCTTGTCTCATAGGTAATTAGCAATATAACAAGAGGCAATGACCTCAAACTGCAACAGGGTAGGTTTAGACTGGACATTAGAAAAACAAATTCAGAGAAAGAGTGGTCAGATATTGAAATAGGCTGCCCAGTGATGGGGTTAAGTCAATAACCGTGGATGTGTTTAAACCACATTTAAGTGTGGGGCTTGGGGATATGGTTTAAGGGTGAACTTTGTAGAGTAGGGTTAATGGTTGGATTTCATGATCCCAGGGGTCTTTTCCAACCTGAATGATTCTGTGACTCTGTGATAATGTCCTAAAAAGAACACCCAAGAATCCTCCACAGTTCTCTTTTCAGTGGAACTGTAGTGCTTTAAGCACTGCAGTGTAGGAAATGAGTCAGTATTTAAGTATAATTACTTATATAACTGCATCAGGTATTTAAGTTACAAACCTGGAGCAGGATACTTTAAATTTATCCTTTGCAATACCTAAGTCTTTTTGCAGATCTAAACCTTAATGACTAGTGACAATTTAAAATAAAGTATAATTAGTAACACTAAAACTACAAAAGAACTCCAGAAGGAAAATGTGCTCTGTTTAAAATTGTTAGTGATTCTATGTGTGTTGAATATAAGCTGTATAAATTAAATTCCTAAGAACTGAGGAAATTTGAAAAGCCTTAGTTCATAGCAGGCATCAAGCCCTGCTATCACAAATGCCACATTTTATAATCTTCATTTTAAAACAGCTAAAATTTTTCATCCTAATACTCTCGGAGAACAGATCCAAAATCTGAGTGCTCCATTGGTCAGCAACATTAATCTAATTTTCAGCCTGGATTTAGGCATAGCTGGTTTATATCAATCTAGGTTTGTGCCAAAATGATTCTTTAGTTTAAACAGCATTTCTTCTTTCTCTGGATATTTGTAAACAAACTCAAACTCCTTCTCATCTGCCTGGCTAATCAAGCTAAGCTCTTCTATTAAAAGCTAGGCTCACCTAACCATCTTAGGAGCCCTTCTCCTAACCCATTCCAGGTTCAGTTTATCTTTCTGGAATATGTTTCATCAGTATTTTGCACAGGAGAACTCTTACCAGGGTCTTATAGAGCAGCACTATTGCTTCCCATTTTTGCTGTCTCTTTTTGATTATTTTCAGAACAAAATTTTGCCTTTTGTAGCTGAGTTCCTTGGCACCTCCAACAGCCTGTGGATCAGGTAAAACATTTGAATATGCCCTATTTGTCACATGCAGGTTAACATAAAGGTTAAAATAAAACTTTCTACTATGGATCATCAAGAGCCTAACTTCACATGTTGTACCTTTCCTTTTCATCCTTTTATTTATTACTTCAGTTTTCAATTTATTTGGTTTTTGGTTTGGTTATGTTATATTACTTGGTTAGGTTATGTTATTAATTGTACAATTTTCCACTTTGATAATAGCTTCCAATTTTCATGTTAGTATTTCATCAGCACAATATTGTGTCACAAAAGCAGCTATTCAATGTCAAAGAGCTGAAGTGCTTTCCTTGGAGCTACCTCTAACTGTTCTATGGTTCAAAGCCTTATCCCAGAAAGACTAGTTCAATGCTTCTAGTTCTATTAGTTATCTAAATAGTCAGTTTTATCAAGTTATCTATAGGTTTGTTTTACATAATGATCTAACATTGATAACCCATGCATAAGTTGTGCAAGGGAAGGTTTAGATTATATATTAGGAAACATTTCTTCATGAAAGGAGTTGCCAAACACTGGAACAGGCTGCCCAGTGAAGTGATAGGGTCACCATGCCTGATGGTATTTAAAACACATGTGGATGTAGTACTTGGGGACGTGGTTTAGTAGTGGGCTTGGCAATGTCAGGTTAACAGTTGGACTCAATGATTGTAATGGTCTTTTCCAGTCTAAATGATTCTATGATCTCTTTCTACCTTTACCATCAGGACTCTAGTTATGCTTCAGACTTCCTTCTCTTTTGTGCTACTCATTTTCATACCCTTAAGAAAATTCAACTCAGTTAAGAGTTTATCTATTCTCCTTTTATTCCTTTTCTTTCTGCTTCCAGGACAGGTTCTTGTTGACTTGTTTTTTCCAAACATATAGTCTGAAGTTATAGTCCAAATATTCATACACATTTGTGTTTTTTCTCTGTATATAATTGGTTGACTGACTTCAGTGGACTCTGAAGTCCTTTTGCAATCAAAATACCTAGAAAATTGTTATAACATTTCCAAATAAACCTTTGCCATGAACTTATATTTTTCTGAAGATCTCCCCTATAACCCCAAGTCTGTCTGTTTCTTTTCACACAAAGTTCTACCAAACTCAGCAAAAAATTATTGTGTTTTAATTGAGAAAAATAGTTGTCTATTTTGAATGAGAGTACTACCCATTTATGAATCACGACTATAGGCACGAAACAGCCATTTATTTTCGTTAGTGCTACATGAAAGGTGAAAAAAAAATCATGTTTTCTCAAGAAAATGTAAAAATGTGCCCTCTGTATTAACAGCATATTTATCATTATAAAGTTTGCCTAATGTCAGAAAAAAACAATCTATCATTATTATGTGTAGAACTTTACAGCTTAGGTCATCTGTCACAGTGTGTGGTTATTATACACCAAAGGTCAGATCTATATCAAGAAAATGGAAAATTTGTTTTCTTTTCATCGTATTTTTTCAGTATTTGACTTGCATCAGTCCAAAGTGTTTAATGTAGACTTTAACAATGTAATTATTCATCATAGAAAATACACTTTTTGAAAGTTACACTCTTCACAGGAGGTGAGAGTGTTGCCCTGTAATGTTCAGAGAGGAGGCGTGTCAGAGACTAGAAATAGACAATACACCGTAAAAGCAGGCAGGCAGTGAACAGTGCCTTCCAAAATATTCCAGGCTAAGAACACTTAATTTCTGCTATATGACAAAGGACAATTAACAACTAAGTATATAAATACCAGCAGACAACTGATTGTGTTGCAAACCGAGATATATGCACACTTTGACAGATTAGTCAGATGTTTGTGCAGTTGCTTGTTGCCTATGGGATTCTAGAGGATTAATTACACTGTGGCAACAGGCCTCTTCATAACTTACTTTTGTCTGCACAAGTAATTGAGTGTACAGCTATGAACAGTGCATGCAGCTGTGACCATAATAAAGACAGACAGCAAGAGACAGGCATGCCATGACAACACAGCCTACAGACCGCAATGCCATTCCAGGAAGGGGAACTGGGAGCAAATCACATGTTTTCCCTGAGTCTAAGGCTCACTTCTGTTGCCCCAAGACAAGTTGCTCTGGTTAATTGAAAGCAACTTACGTAAATGGAATAATAAAGAATCCTATATAGTGCCAGAATCATTATTGTTTTCATCCAAAGTAGAGCACTGTAGGCCAGATCATCAACTGGAGTAAATTAGCACATTGCAGCTACATCGACAGCTATATGAACTTAGAGCAAATGAGAATCTAAGAAGCTGACTTTAGAAGCTGTGACTCTTTGAATTAAGCCTAGGGTGTTTAAAATTTTACTTAACACTTCAATGAATACTTGTCATGAGGATGCTGTTAAACTTCTCTACACAGATCCAGGGTAAATAATCCCTTTATCTAAAAAGTAGAAGCTTTTCCTATACTGTTATTATCATTATTCTAAGTATTTTTTTAAATAATATGCAAATGTTCCAGCCTGTAGGGTAAAACTTGTTGCTATGGCACACTCTAGGTGCACAGAATGGACTGAAGTTTCTGGTGAATTTCAACATACTCATAGCAGAGGATGACATGTCCCTTCTGAGGTCGCTTCTTTCCCACTGCTCTTCAGATTGCTTTCTGCCTTCCCCCACAAACACTGCTGACTATTTCTTAACTGCTTCCCCAGAATGGCCTGTGAGACATATATACATATAAATATATAAATATATATAAATATGTAAATAAATATAAATAAATAAATAATATATATATATATATATATATATAAGTTCCATAGAACTCTTTCTGAAGCAGATTTCAATTGAAAAGCAAAACTGGAGTTTCTAGTTGTGACTGTTCAGAGGGCAACATTACCTTCTGAAGAAGACATTGATGCATTTTCCTATCTATCTTGTTAGAATAATTCTAAACCCATGTGAGTTATGTACCACAAAAAACAGCACTTGAACACTCCAGAAGATTGGCATGCTGACAAGCACTTTGTTAGTCTCTCGTTTGCTTGGTACACTCACCAATGATATGCTGGAAGACATTTCCATCTGATAGGATGGTACCTGAATGGCTATAAAAAATTGTTCTTCCACAATCATGAAAAATATCTGAACAGGACATGACTGCCACACATGACTATGGTAAAAAAATCTGTGCTGAAATCAAATATTACATCAACCATGTCAAAATATTTCTATTTCTAGCCTGTTTAAATTTGAGCTGGGCTAAGAATAACATTTAGGAGACAAGGCTTAAATCAGTGCAACTAGGGATCACCTGAGGTGAAAGTTTCGCATAAACCAAAACTAAAGTAATTTTTGCATTTCACCTTTTGAAGTAGTTGCTGAATAAACAGAAAGGATCAATGTAATCCTGCTGTGGAAACAAGGCAGGCTGGTGTTCTGCTGCTCCTATTCTGTCAACAAATTCATTGTAGTCAAACCCTTCCCAAATCAGCTCAAAACCCACGGTTTAATCATACTGTTGTAGCTATCACATACATATTCAAAGTACTGCATCTGTCAATTTCCTAAGCAATTTTTTTCCCCCTAAAATTCATTAATCAGTTAAAGAATCGATAAAACAATATACAGAAAGAGTGATTGCCCATTGGAATGGGCTGCCTGGGGAGGTGGTGGAGTCACTGTCATTGGAGGAGACTTGATAGGGTGCTTGGTGCCATGGGTTAGCTGTTTGGGTGGGTTGGATTGGTTGATAGATTTGACACAATGATCTTGAAGGTCTCTTCCAACCTGGTTTGGTTTATTCTAAATAAAGGTTTATCTCATTTTCTACTGATCAGATACTTGTGTTTTACTCCATTAACAGGAGATTAGAATGGGAGAAGAGCATTGTCAAATCTAGGAGTTCAACAAGCTTCAAGATTCACCTTCAACCTTTTCATACTTCAGGATTCCCATACTGCCTTTGGAGCAATTAAAAAAAAATCATCATGGTGTCATCCAAGTTGCCAGAAGTAGCCATCCTTGGGGCATCTGGGACCCCTGCAGTGTGGTGGAGTTTGGTACAAACACAATGCAATGGACTCTTCCATGGAGGCCTTTTCTGTAAAGTTTGTGCAAGGTAAATGAAATAAAGTCAGACCTTCAGAGGCTAAGAAAATACCTTCTGAGGCTAAGAAAATCAGTCTGTATTGCTTGACAGTATATTATCAAGCACTGCCAGTCTGTATTTATAAATAACCTAACTATACTCTAAAAATGGTCCATTTGCATTATGACTTCCTTGAAGTTTTGGGGTTATTCTGCTGTTTGGTTGTTTGGTTTCTTTGCCCCAATGTTTTATCTCTTCTGTAGCCAAATTCACTAGAGGAAGCAGATGAAGAATTGTCACAAGAAGTCTGTCAGCAAAGAAATGAAAAGCATCCCACTGCAACAAATTTCATCTATTTTATAGGCTAGGTATAAAGAGAGATTATATCAGGAAAGAGATGGTATCTAATGTGCTGTGAAAAATAGTGTCAAGAAGGAAAGTTTAAAAACTATTCAGATCCCTTTTCTCTGCAAATAAAGGGAGTTTCACTGTTTAAAGTCGTGATTTTTCAGCTACTGCTTTGAATGCCTTAGCAAGAGTGAAAAGTAAGCATAAAGACCTCTTCTGACTACAATTATTTTTGCATTTTTTACATTAAACCTTTTTTGAAAATTAGCAAAGCATCACAGGATCACAGGATCACAGGATGTTAGGGGTTGGAAGGGACCTCCAAATATCATCGAGTCAAACCCCCCTGCCAAAGCAGGACCATAGAATCACACAGCAATGCATCCAGATGGGTCTTGAACGTCTCCAGAGAAGGAGACTCAACAACCTCTCTGGGGAGCCATGCTTCATTTATAGGCTACACAAGCCTAAAGAGAAGTGTATGGTGCTCTAGTGCTCTAGTAACAATAACCAGCCTACAATTTCACCTGGGAATGATAAAATTTTTATTTCATATTCCATTTTTTTAGTGGCTAATAAAACATAATTTCCAAAAATTGCTTCAGTTCAGTAGCTTAAACTGTACATGCTTGAGTATTTATCCTTCTAGAAGTATTTCAGGTGTGCCTTAATCTCAGTTGACAAAATTAGTGTCAGCTGCAGTTTTCAGAAGCTGGAAGCAATGAAAAATCTAGCACCCTTCTTCAGTTTTTGATTACTGCAGCTGTTCTCAAAGATGCAACAAAGTGAATCATCAAAGCAGCAAAGCTACACAGAGACTGATGAGTACTACTAAAACAAAGACATCTAGATTAAAAAAGTAGGTAGCAAATTTCAGTTAGTTTTATAAGCCTTGGCTTACAACATGGCATCCAGCATAGCGGCTCGTGGTGAGGATGCATGATAATAATTAGGCTACTTGGAAAAGTAGCTGAGTTCAGTAAGTATACAAGGGTTCCTGGCAGAAGATCTGAAGGAGGGTGGTTAGTGTTGTTATTCTCTCATCTAGCCTTTAGAAGTGCAAGGCTTTGATCATTTTTTTTAGAGGTGTGAGGTTAAAGAATTTGCATATTATGTGATTTTACAATGCTGGAGATGCTATTTTTCTTTCTTACAAGTCTATGACTCCATCCATATGATATCTTGTAGTCTTGCTGTCTTAAATATGTAATACATGTGCACATATGCATACCCAAGAACACATTTTTATAATCTATTCTCTGTGTCCCTCATACAGATGCTCAGTGAGCATTTGGTTTCCCACAGGTCCTTGAGGAGTGTCTGATTAGAACAGAATAGAGTAGAGTAGAGTAGAGTAGAGTAGAGTAGAGTAGAGTAGAGTAGAGTAGAGTACAGTAGAACAGAATAGAATAGAATAGAATAGAATAGAATAGAATAGAATAGAATAGAATAGAATAGAATAGAATAGAATAGAATAGACCAGACCAGGTTAGAAAAGACCTCTGAGATCATAGAGTCCAACCTATCATCAAACTAAACCATGGCACCAAGCACACCATTCAGTCTCTTCCTAAACACCTCCCATGATGGTGACTCCACCACCTCCCTGAGCAGCACATTCCAATGGCCAATCACTCTTTCTGTGAAGAACTTCTTCCTAACTTCCAGCCTAAACCTCCCCTGGTGCAGCTTGGGATTGTGTCCTCTTGTTCTGGTTCTGGCTGCCCAGCAGAAGAGACAAAGCCCCACCTGACTACAGTCTCCCTTCAGGTAGTCTCCTCTGAGCCTTCTCTTCTCCAGGCTAAGCAACCCCAGCTCCCTCAGCCTCTCCTCCATAGGAATTGTACTTGAGATCTCTCACCAACCTCATTGCCCTTCTCTGGACACATTCCAGCAAATCAACATCTTTCTTAAACTGAGGGGCCCAGAACTGAACACAGTACTCAAGGTGTTACCTAACCAGAGCTGAGCAGAGTACAGGAGCAGAATGACTTCCCTGCTCCTGCTGGCCACACTGTTCTTGTTGAAGGCCAGGATACCATTGACCTTCTTGGCCACCTGAGCACACTGCTGCTTCATGTTCAACCTACTATTGACCAGTACCCTCAGGTCCCTTTCTGCCTGGCTGCTCTCCAGCCACTCTGACCTCAGCCTGTAGCACTGCATGGGGTTGTTGTGGCCACTGTGCCCAGCACTTGGATGTGTTAAATCTCATACCATTGGACTCTGCACATCTGCCCAGACTGTTGAGGTCCCTCTGCAGAACTCTCCTACCCTCTAACAGATCAATACTTGCCCCCAGCTTCATCTGCAAACTTACTGGTGATAGACTCAATCCCCTCATCCAGATCATCAATAAAGATATTGAACAGGATGGGGCCCAACACTGATCCCTGGGGGACACCACTAGTGACTGGGTGCCACCTGAATGCGGCACCATTCACCACCACTCTCTGGGCTCGGCCCTCCAGCCAGTTCCTAACCCAGCACAGAGTGCTGCTGTCCAAGTCACGAGCTGCCAGCTTGGTCAGAAGTTTGCAGTGGGGGATGGTGTCAAAGGCCTTGCTGAAGTCCAGGTAGACTACATCCACAGCCTTCCCCACATCCACCAGGTGGTCACCTGATCATAGAAGGAGATCAGGTGGGAGAGGCAGGACCTGCCCCTCCTAAATCCATGCTGGCTGGGCCTGATCCTTTGACCATCCTGTAAGCGCTGGCAAAAATTTCCCAAGTGCAGAAAGATGGCCTATTCTACTCCATGAATAAATATTCAAATAATCCACAAAGTCAACTTAACAGAAGTAACTCTGGAGTATCTTTTAGCAAGGCTTAGTGTCCTGAAGTGACTTGAAACTAATTGTCTCATACCGAGAGTGCTTCGCAGTTTGGAACATGGAATCAAACAGAAGGTAATTGTCTGCTTTACATATACACAGCACTTTATTTTCTACACCTGTTAGTGTCTCACCTCTACCTGTCTTCTTCAGTCTAAAGTAATTCTTAATCTATATTGTTTTTTTCATGTTTTAAGGAAAGAAAGAATCTTTATTTTTAATAATACCTTCTCAATAAGCTCAGTGAAGAAATGGAATTACCTGGCTCATGCTAGGGAAAACTCAGTTGTGTTGTGATAAATGAAAGAAGATAGTTTCACATATTTCATAGAATCGCAGAATGTTAAGGGTTGGAAGGGACCTCGAAAGCTTATCTAGTCCAACCCTGTAGCCAGAGCGGGATCACCTAGAATAGATCACACAGGAACACATCCAGGTGGGTTTTGAATATCTCCATAAAAGAAGACTCCACAAACCCCCAGGCAGCCAACAGATCATGGAAGGAGGGGCTGGCTATTTGGGAGGAGTATAAGACTGTTGTCAGAGAGTATAGGGAGACATCTAGGAAGCTAAGGCTTCCTCGGAAGTCAACTTTGCAAGGGAAGTCAGGGACAACAGAAAGGGCTGCTTCAAAGGCTTTGCAGGAAAAACTAACACTAGAGGCAATGAGGCCACTGCTGAATGAGGTGGGTTCCTTGGTGACAGAAGATACAAAGAAGTTAGAGTTACTAAATGCCTTTTTTATCTCCATCTGTACTGCTGGAGAGAGTCCTCAGGAGCCCCAGACCCCTGAGGCCCCAGAGGAAGATACAACAAAGGAGGAATTTTCCTTGGTTGGTGATGACTGGGTTGAGGAGGACTGGGTTAGGGAACAGTTAAGTAATCTGGACATCCATAAACCCATGGGTCCTGATGGAATCCACCCATGGGTGCCGAGGGAGCTGGCAGGGGTCATAGAATAGAATGTGACCACTCTCTACCATCCTTGGTAAGTCATGGCAGACAGGAGAGGTGCCTGAGGTCTGGAGGAAGGCAACATCCCTCCAATCTTCAAAAAGGGTAAGAAGGAGGAACCAGGTAACTACAGACCGGACAGCTTTACCTTCACCTCTTGAAAGGTAAGGGAACGATTTATCCTTGGTGCTGTTCTTAGGTGTATCAAGGACAAGAGCATTATTAGGAGCAGTCAACATGGTTTTACCAAGGGGAAGTCATGTCTGCCCAACCTGATATCCTTTTATGAGGGCATATTTAGTGTAGATAAACCTCAAGAGCATGCAATTTCTGCTTGCCTCAGCCGCTTTACTAAATGATTCCATTTAACATTAAAACAGATAAATAAAATCAGTTAGCACTGTGGGGCAGGATAACAGCGACTCACACTCTCTCATGTTTTTTCCTTATTACATTTCCTATATGCCTGGGAACCTTCCTATGCCAGCTAAAGTACTGCAATGTACTGTACTTTTTTTTTTTCCCTTTATTATTGGCAAATAGTTTGAAAATACTGAGCACTAAAACCAGCGAGAGCAGGAGAATGTCAATAGCCAGAGAGGAGCAACCTGCATGTTTGCAATACAAAAGAGGACTATATTGATTTATGAGGAGTTCACTCAAATTACTTGTGCCAGCCAATAAGAAGACATCATCAATTATTTGTTTAGCTATAAAAACAGCGTTATGAAAAACAGACTTCTCCATATAGAGTGGAAGAAAATGCCCACGTGGAAGAAAACTTCACAGTCAAGCATAAACAACAGTGAAGTATGGCAGCTACTTAATTGTTTAAAACAACTGTCTTTGATTAAAATGGAATAAAATAGGGAGTGGAAAGGAAATTAATTAATCAATAGGAAATCTAGTAGTGACTTTAATGTGTGTGCATATTAGAAGTTTTTCTATAATACACAGTATGATTTCAAAAAAATGGAATCAGAATAACCGGTAATTGTTTTGGCGTCCCTCAAAATGAAATCAAAAGAATCACAGGATCACAGGATGCTAGGGGTTGGAAGCAACCTCCAGAGATCGTCAAGTCCAACGCCCCTGCTTGGGCAGGACCATAGAACCTAGTGCAGGTCACACAGCAATGCATCCAGAAGGGTTTTGAAAGTCACCAGAGAAGGAGACTCTACAACCTCTCTGGGCGGCCTGTTCCAGTGCTCTGTGACCCTCACCGTGAAGAAGTTCCTTCTCATGTTGAGGTGGAACCTCCTGTGCTGTCGTTTGTATACATTACCCTTTGTCCTACCACAGGGTGCAACTGAGAAGTGCCTGTCCCTTCCCTCTTGACACCCAGCCCTCAGATATTTATAAACATTTATTAAATCCCCTCTCAGTCTTCTTTTCTCCAGACTAAAAATCGCCATCTGCCCCTCCTGATAGGGCACTTGCTTCAGCAGATCATCGTCGTAGATTGTGACAAAAAAATGGTGAAGAGCAAAAGGCTAAAAGAAGCAAGAGTGAATTCCTATGAAAAGAAGAGAGACCCTTCTTTTAGCCAAAATCTACCATACATACAGCCAAAAGAGGCACTAAAGATACTTTCTGCCTTGCAGTAAAGGGAGAAAGATAGGCATCAGTTATGAGAAAATCATCCAAAGGTTACAAGTGAGTTCCAGCTTTCCATAAAACAAGACCTGGACTGGAGGAAAACAATAACATCATAAATGGGCTCTGGAAACCTTATGCAGATGTCAGTGTAATAAAGACTGATGTCATAGTCTGTCTCATATCCACTGCCAACTTCAGCTTCCACCTTTATTTGAAAAGCTGTCTCTGCCCTCACTCCCAAGAGGAAAAAAAAAAAAAAAACTAGAAATTTAAAATTCTGTAAAAGCAAGTTGAGCTGTAATAATAAAAAATGGTTTCAGCCACCAGTTCAAAAGCTGTTTTAAAGGAAAGATTGTATAATCTAAGAGTAAATTATCCAGGCTCTACACCTCTTGAATACAAACCCAAAACCTCTGGCAGTAAAGATACATGGGAAGCTAAACAAACACAAGATAGAGTTGATTTGTTCCTGCTTACTAATTTAGATGAGCTCCAAATACCAAGTTTTGGTTCAGTGTCCTTAGCAGTACAATTCCAGTACACTGAGCTGTTTAATAACTCTTTACTCAGCATAAGCCTTGACTTCTGTGTGCCCTTTAAAGATAAAATTAAGAAATTTGATTTTTAAGCAGCGCAGTAGCAACCCATAAACAGGAAATTCAGCTTCTCAAAAGTTATTCCTTTTAAAAGTTATCCCTTAAAGGGGGAAGTTTCCTTCCCCTTTTTTGTCATTGCATTTTAATTTGTTGCCATTGTGGGCAATGCCGCAAAAGAAAATGAAATTCAGTTTAATATTCTGTGGCATAAAGTATGAATTCATAGTTTCATAGTTTCATAGTTTCATTCAGGGTTGGAAGGGACCACAAGGATCATCTAGTTCCAACCCCCCTGCCATGGGCAGGGACACCCCACACTAGATCAGGCTGGACAGAGCTTCATCCAGCCTGCTCTTAAACACCTCCAGGGACGGGGCCTCGACCACCTCCCTGGACAACGCATTCCAGGGTCTCACCACTCTCATGGTGAAGAACCTCCTCCTCACATCTAACCTGAATCTCCCCACCTCCAGCTTCATTCCATTCTCCCTAGTCCTATCACTACCTGACATCCTGAGAAGTCCCTCCCCAGCCTTCCTGTAGGCCCCTTTCAGATACTGGAAGGCGACAATTAGGTCACCTCGGAGCCTTCTCTTCTGCAGACTGAACAGCCCCAACTCCTTCAGTCTGTCCTCATAGGAGAGGTGCTCCAGCCCTCTGATCATCCTTGTGGCCCTTCTCTGGACACGTTCCAGCACCTCCACATCCCTCTTGTAATAGGGGCTCCAGAACTGGACACAGTACTCCAGGTGGGGTCTCACCAGGGCTGAGTAGAGGGGGAGGATCACCTCCCTCGACCTGCTAGCCACACTTCTCCTAATGCAGCCCAGGATCTGATTGGCTTTGTGGGCTGCAAGTGCACACTGAGAGCTCATGTTGAGCTTTTTGTCCACCAGCACCCCCAAGTCTCTCTCTTCAGGGCTACTTTCCAGCCAGTCACTGCCCAGCCTGTATTTGTGCCTGGGATTGCCTCGACCCAGATGCAGGACCCTGCACTTGCTCTTATTGAACTTCATGAGGTTGGCTTGTGCCCACCTCTCCAACCTGTCAAGGTCCCTCTGGATGGCCTCCCTTCCCTCCAGCGTGTCTGCTGCACCACACAGCTTGGTGTCATCAGCAAACTTGCTGAGGGTGCACTCAATGCTATTACCTCGTTATACTGAGCCAATACCAAAGGCAGAAATATATAAAATATAAATTTAGTATTTTTTAGAATAATGTTTTTCGTCATATCAGCGGAAAGGATACTTTAACTGAGCTTTTTCCTTGTTCTTTCCTTGTTCTGAATTATCTTGATGAGAAATTCAATCCTGTTTTAAAACATCTGTTTCAGGAAAATCAGAAAAATTTGCAGATTTTTAAATACCTCTGAAAATATATATCAGCAAATGAAATGCCTTAAATGACAGGATAGGGCACAGACTGAAACATGTAGAGATAGGGTAGGATAGGATAGGATAGGATAGGATAGGATAGGATAGGATAGGATAGGATAGGATAGGATAGGATAGGATAGGATAGGATAGGATAAACCAGGTTGGAAAAGACCTTCGAGATCATCAAGTCCAACCTATCACCCAACACCATCTAATCAACTAAACCATGGCACAAAGTGCCCCATCCAGTCTCCTCTTAAACACCTCCAGTGATGATGACTCCACCATCTCCCTAGGCAGCCCATTCCAATGGCCAATCACTCTTCCTGTGAAGAACTTCCTCCTAACATCCAACCTCCCTTCAGGTAGTTGTAGATGGCAATAATGTCTCCTCTGAGCCTCCTCTTCTCTAGGCTGAACAATCCCAGCTCCCTCAGCCTCTCCTCATAGGGCTTGTGCTCCAAACCCCTCACGAGCTTTGTTGCCCTTCTCTGGACACATTCCAGCAAGTCAACATCTTTCCTAATTTGAGGGGCCCAGAAGTGGACAGTGTTAAACTTGCCAGACCAGCTCAGCTGGAAGCATATGAAAGTTTACTTACAAGCAAACCTAAAATCTACAATGGAATGCAATGAATATGTACAAAAAAATGAACAGCACAAGTACACTCCTGGTCAAGATACAAACTTCTCCCTCCCTGCCCACCCACCCCCCCACCCACCCCCCCACCCCCACTTCCTTACCCCGCTGTACATAAAAGGGACAAGAAAAAGGAGCAGAGAGACACTAGATGTTGGACTTAGCCAAAACAATGCAGCCAAGGTCTATCAGAAGCAAGTTAGTCTCTCCCAGAGCAAAGAAGTGAGAAAAGGAACACATTGTTTACATTACTAGCTTAAGTCCCTTATCTTTCCAATGGGATTGTTTAGAATTATCATTATTTCATTTTTTGCACCCAATAGTGATTTATTTACATTTTACTACTTTCTGTTCAAGATCTGTGAAAAATTGTAAAGGTATAGCCTAAAATTACCACAAGTGGTGTTCATATTCCAGCAGAATTTCCTGTGTTTCAGTATGTGCTCTTTACATGATCTGTAACTCAACACCACTGGGAAGAGCCTATCAATGAGAATAACAATTAAGAATTTTCTCAGTGGGAACAAGGAGGTAGAAAGTAAATTTCTCAAACAGAGCTGGAAGGAAAAAGTAACCTTTGTAGGGAATGACAATGAAGCAACACTGATGAATTGAATCAGCCTGAGAACAGAGCTGAGCTTAACTAGTTGGTGAGACAGTCTATTAAAGAGATTCTGATTTGTTTATCCCTTGTAAGACCACAGTTGCAACCTTTTCTCTAGTTCTCAGAGGGACTTTGAGGAAGTCCCTATCACTTGCAGCAAAGCAAGAGGAAATAAGAATGATGAGAGGTCGACTAGAAAGCCCTCTCAGGAACAATCAAGTGACCTAGGCTGCTCAACCTCAATTAGAGAAAAATACAGTCAAAAAGACTGTAATGCAAGATGATTTTCATGATATACACAATACATAAATTATTTATTTCTTTTTACCTAAAGAGAGTTGCTCTTCATGCCCGTGGCGAATACAGGGATAATCACTTTTGCATTGAAGTGAGAAAGATTCAGATTAGGCAGTAAAACCAAATTATTACTTTTTCAAAGGTAGTGGAGCACTGAATTAGACTGCTCTGGAAAGCGTCAATCTGCAAAACTGGAAACACAGGAAAATATATATTAGGAGTGTCACAAACATGGCTACTTGTTGATCATAAGCTAAATTTGTGCAGTCTTATGAGCCCATGATATTAAAATTTCATAAAAGGACATTAATTATACATGCATTGAAACAAAGTTAATCTGTACTGATTCAAAAATAGATTAAGAAACATCAACTTATCTCTTGACAAAAATGAAAGAAAACACAGCATTTAACCAGAATGACTAAAATTAATATGAATTCATAAGAGAACCAAAACTGAATAAAATTCTAGACTTATAGCTTGTATTTTTCTTAAAAACTGAACTAGAATTAAATTACTCCCTGAGGAACAGAATAATAACTAGAATCAGGTTTTTTGTTACAAAATTAAAGGAACACTGCTGTGTTACTTATGCTGACCCAGTATTTCGGGCTTCCTTAATCTATTTCTTCTAGATCTATGATTTATGACATCCGAGGACTGACCTTTAAATTTCTGCCCTAACAAGCAGGTTTATTTGCACTCCTTGGTAATAAAAAATAAAGGCCTCCAGGCCAGTAGGTACTAACATCTTTAAGCATACCACATGGTCTCACCTATACAAGCAATACTATTTGAGGTCTAACTAGTTTCTAGCTTTCTAAAACAAATCTCATTTTTACAGTCTAATGTACCTTATTTTGCTACCAAACAGCTATTTCTAAAGGCAGCAGAAAACTACCCTTCTAAATCAAACTGGCTTCTGAAATGCAACACAGCAAAGTAAAATGTAGAATTGTTGATTCCTAATATGGCTCTGAAATCAGCATTTCTATTAGTCTTAAGTTTGCCAAACACAACACATATCAATTGTCATTTTACTTGCAAACTATAAATGTCAATTTTTCTCCTATTATCTCTTAAGAAATGTGACATTAAAGTTAATGAAAATGTTTATTTAGACATTTTATACAGAGCCTGGACTTATTCAAGGTAGATATTTTATACATTGGATCTGGAATATGGTAGCTTGAAATCCTTCTGGGTATAAATACAAACACATACTGCCCAGGGAGGTGGTGGAGACACCATCTCGGGAGGTGTTCAAGAGGGGATTGGACGTGGCACTTGGTGCCATGGTTTAGTAGTCATGAGGTCTTGGGTGACAGGTTGGTCTTGATGATTTTTGAGGTCTTTTCCAACCCTATTGATTCTGTGATTCTATATAACTATACATAGGGACTCATAACAGAAGAGAATATAACTCCATTGTCTCTTTAGAGATACCAGACTGTGTTAACGTCACATCAGAATTTAAGACAATCATTTGGTTAGATTTTTTTAATTATGATAATACAGTGGTTTATGTTAGTTGGTGGGGTAGATGCAATTCTGAGAGAAGTATCAGTTGAGTTGAGTTATTCACAAGTTTTCACCTCTGCTCAGAGGAAAGAATATAGGCTGCTAAGGTATAGCTCACAACAATGGACAACAGTAAAGCTATATGGAGCAATGAAATCTTCAGGAGGTCCACAGCATGAGGGGAATTTACATTCTATTATGATGACTAATAGCCTCTTAAAATGAAGATTTACTTAGAAATACCAAAACAAAAGGCATAATTTTAGCTAGAATAACAGCTTTTCAGCTAGCAGCTGGAAAAGACTCTGTTCTATTTTGATACAAAACAAAAAGGAACATAAAAACTACTGACTACTGAGTTACAGGATTTTACAAGCAGTGTTTAGCAACAACAGACAATTGATATTAGGGAGAAGACCCCTCATTTCTTTCTGTGCATATCTACATCAGGAAGAGGCTGAATTACACTTCTAAGTCTAGACTCACCACTTCAGTTGAGAAAAAAACCAAACATGCTGTCTCAGTCTGGAAAGGGAAAGAGACTCAGTTCTTTTGATTATTCCCATGTTATGAAATTAGAGGCACAAACGAGGCCAAAATATCAATAGCGATGCTATTTATTAACAGAATAAAGTGGGCAGAACAGAAGAAGGGAGAGAAAGAAGGAAAAAAGAGAGAGAGAGGGAGAAGGGGGAGAGAGAAGAGAGAGGGAAGGGAGAGAGAGGGACAGAGGGAAAAGAGGAAAGGAATTATGTTCCCATACCCCCCCTGGCCCCAAGATGATTTGAGTCTGTGGAGGAAGGGTGCTGCCACTTTGGTGTGGCGGAGATATCATGCTTGTTGGCTGTGCTGTCCTCTGCTGGAGGAGGGGAGGGAGAGATCCCAAAGTCCAAGTCCTTCTCTGAGCAGGCTCTTCAGCTCCAAGAGTTGCAGCAGGTGGAACTTAGGACACGGAGAGAGAGTTCCTCCATGTCTGCTGCTTCCATGGTGATGTCTTTTCTCCTGTGTCTGTCCTTTTCTCTCCTTGTATTTTCTTCTCTGTTTTTCTTCTCCTGAGCAGGCAATGCTGATGTGCAGAGATGATCTTGTCTATGCACATTCTAGAGAGTCATTATCCAGTGGCTTCTGCCCAATACACATCAGCTATTTCTGGAGAGGAGCAAAGGTGATTTTATCTTTGTTGATTCACATCAAGAGAGACAAGATTTAGTCTCTTACACATGCCATAATCACCACGTTCACGGTAAATATGACTAACAGTTTTACCTATAATATATCAGATGTCTCACAAAAATTTATCCTTTTTTATTTTTAAAAAATATATATTTAATGTCAAATATCAAGGATGCTTTTAGATAAAAATAACATCAAACAGGTAGCAGAAGAGGGAGAATCTATGTGGGTATACAGATCACAAGGGAAGTGGTACATCTTCCATCTAATTTATCTATTAGGGAAACTAACATACTTTTCACTAGTTTCATAAAGGGCTAAAACATTTTGGTGAAGTGAAACAAAAATAATGATGGGGGAGAAAAAAAGAAAAGAAAAGAAAAGAAAAGAAAAGAAAAGAAAAGAAAAGAAAAGAAAAGAAAGAAAAGAAAGAAAGAAAAGAAAAGAAAAGAAAAGAAAAGAAAAGAAAAGAAAAGAAAAGAAAAGAAAAGAAAAGAAAAGAAAAGAAAAGAAAAGAAAAGAAAAGAAAAGAAAAGAAAAGAAAAGAAAAGAAAAGAAAAGAAAAGAAAAGAAAAAGAAAAGAAAAGAAAAGAAAAGAAAAGAAAAGAAAAGAAAAGAAAAAAGAAAAGAAAAAAGGGAAGGGAAGGAAGGGAAGGGAAGGGAAGGGAAGGGAAGGGAAGGGAAGGGAAGGGAAGGGAAGGGAAGGGAAGGAAGGGAAGGGAAGGGAAGGGAAGGGAAGGGAAGGGAAGGGAAGGAAGGGAAGGGAAGGGAAGGAAGGGAAGGGAAGGGAAGGGAAGGGAAGGGAAGGGAAGGAAGGGAAGGGAAGGGAAGGGAAGGGAAGGGAAGGGAAGGGAAGGGAAGGGAAGGGAAGGGAAGGGAAGGGAAGGGAAGGGAAGGGAAGGAAGGGAAGGGAAGGGAAGGGAAGGGAAGGGAAGGGAAGGAAAGGAAAGGAAAGGAAAGGAAAGGAAAGGAAAGGAAAGGAAAGGAAAGGAAAGGAAAGGAAAGGAAAGGAAAGGAAAGGAAAAGGAAAGGAAAGGAAAGGAAAGGAAAGGAAAGGAAAGGAAAGGAAAGGAAAGGAAAGGAAAGGAAAGGAAAGGAAAGGAAAGGAAAGGAAAGGAAAGGGAAAAAGAAAAAGAAAAAGAAAAACAGAAACAATTTTCCCAAGATGATGATCTACCTATAGAACCTCATGCAAACAATAGCAATCCTAACAAACATTCACCGTTATGATCTCAATATAGCAGTGAATGGTTAAAGAATTCATTAAGTGAAGTTATCAAATCCATCAGAAGATGCACATACACTCATATATTTAATCACAAAATCATTCAGGTTGGAAAGGACTCTCAGGATCACCAAGTCCAACCAATAACCCTACTCTACAAGGTTCACCCCTAAACCGTATCCCCAAGTACCACATCCAAATGACCTTTAAAGACATCCAGGGTTGGCCACTCAACCATCTCCCTGGGCAGCACATTCCCTGACCACTCTTTCCATGAAAAATTTTTCCTGATGTCCAGTGTAAACCTATCCAATTGCACTTGATGTCACAAAAAAAAAATATGAATTAACATTCTTTCTAATTGAATCAGTGATTTATAGAAATGAAAAGAAAGATAACCAACAAAAGTAGATGTTTTCCACTACATTTGACTGAACAAAGACTACAGTAGGAGGACATTTTTTCAGATATTTAGGTCTGTAAGACACAAAATACCAAAGAGAGATAACTTAGGTTTGTAAATGTATCCTTTCTAGATGAGACAGTGACATACAACCACAGACCTAAATGGAATAGGCAAGGTAAAATTACTTTGCTTTCTGACTCCCACAGGTTTAGACAAACATGTAATGCATGTTCATTCCAGTATGGTCTTTGTCTCATCACTCAAAAAGTGCATTCCTATAAACTTTGAAGTCACTTTAAAAAGAAAAGAAAAAAAGTACATTAGAGAATTTATGGGGAAAAAAAGAGGTCCATCCAATGACTAATTAAAATGACAGAGACTTTTATCTGACTCATTGGTTAGTCACAGTACTCTAAGCAGTAAAAATAGTGTCTCATTAGTCTTTTAAACTTTTATTCCTTATTCTGCATGAAATTGATACTTAATCACTTTCCTAGTGTATAGCAGGCACTTATTACACAGGGAAAACTTGGAGAATAAAAAGTTTATAAAATCTCTGTCAATCTCTCCTACATGTTAGGAATGATTCATTATTATGGGCCATGAGTGGCAGGGCGACTGAATGGAAGCCTGTAATTAACTTCGCTTCATGTTTTATTGATAGCATTTGCTGTTTTCCGAGGTCTGATCATACATTTTGAGCAATATGCAAACCTACGGATCATGCTGTGCTTAGCTACCCTAGCACTGGGGGATATATGCAAAACTTGATAGATTAGATGGAAAATGTACCACTTCCCTTGTGATCTGTATACCCATATAGATTCTCCCTTTTCTGCCACCTGTTTGAAGTTGTTTCAGTCTCAAAGCACACTTGACATTTAATATGAAACATAAAAGTCAAAGTTCTTTTTCACTGTCTTAAGCCAATATTTGCTTATATCAGTCATGGGCATGCTGATAGAGAACAAGAAAAAAGCATAGTCTCCCTTACAAACAAACACATCCATACTTTGAAGTGCTATAGAACTTACACTTCAGACTAAATTTGGAGTTGCAGACAATTTGCAGTTACAAACTCGAGGAGACATGAATGGGTGTGGATGAGCCTTCTGTTATCCTGGAAGCAAGTCACCCACAAAGTTGGAAGAATAAGTGGGTTTTTTGTAGTATGGGCAATTTGGCAAAGCTACAAACAAATTTACAAAATCCTTAAAAGACCATGGATTATTTAGGAACAGATGGCGTGAAAGGCATTTGAAATCCCTCCTGTAAACTGTGTTCCACTTCATATTAAAAAATATAAGCAGAAGCTCACAGTCCAATATCTTCCTCCAAATGATTTTGACCCTAGCCTTCACATTTGATATCACATTCCTGATCAATTAAATGATGAGTTTTCTTTTCATAAGGAAACAATGTCAACAGGACTACCTATCATATCATTCAAAGAGTGGGGATGTAAAAAGTGGCTTAAAATTCTGTTTGCAAAGAAATGTAATTTTGAAAATGTAGAAACTCTAGCTCTGGCTGTGGCTGTTTTTTTTCCTCAGTTGAAAGAATTCACTATGATTTTTTGTGAATAATTTTTAATTATTTTTTTTTGCTATGAATTTCTGTTTTCCAACTCTGATCATTATTTCTGCAACAGCTTTAATAAGATCAACTTTAGAATCACAGGCTTCATTGAAAAAGTTGGGTTTTTTCCTTGTCTTTTTCCTCTTTTTTTTCTTTTGTCTTTGCTTTGTGGGCTCCCATGTTACATCCACTTCATGTTCCTAGACTTCTTCCTTAACTATAAAAACTCAGTCTGAGGAGGTCTCCCTAGTGTGATAAAGTAAGCAAACTTAATGGAAAAACAAACAAACAAACAAACAAACAAACAAACAAACAAACCCTCACAGTATACTCACATAATTAAAGGCTTAATTATAGATGAGAAAGAGAAATCACAAATGCAGAAGGACAAATATTAGTGATTTTCTGAGTTGTCAAGTTTGCAAATAATACTATTCCTTCAACACTATATTTTTTCTCCTTTTGCATTATACAAACTCAAACTTCACAAATGATGAAAGGATGGGCTGCCTGGGGAGGTGCTGGAGTCACCATCATTGGAGGTGTTCAGGAGGAGACTTGATAGGGTGCTTGGTTTCATAGTTTCATAGTTTCATTCAGGGTTGGAAGGGACCACACGGATCATCTAGTTCCAACCCCCCTGCCAGGGGCAGGGACACCCCACACTAGATCAGGCTGGACAGAGCCTCATCCAGCCTGCTCTTAAACACCCCCAGGGACGGGGCCTCGACCACCTCCCTGGACAACCCATTCCAGTGCTTCACCACTCTCATGGTGAAGAACCTCCTCCTCACATCCAGCCTGAATCTCCCCACCTTCAGCTTCATTCCATTCCCCCTAGTCCTATCACTACCTGACATCCTGAGAAGTCCTTCCCCAGCCTTCCTGTAGGCCCCCTTCAGATACTGGAAGGCCACAATTAGGTCACCTTGGAGCCTTCTCTTCAGACTGAAGAGCCCCAACTCCTTCAGTCTGTCCTCATAGGAGAGGTGCTCCAGACCTCTGATCATCCTTGTGGCCCTTCTCTGGACACATTCCAGCACCTCCACATCCCTCTTGTAATAGGGGCTTTAGAACTGGACACAGTACACCAGGTGGGGTCTCACCAGGGCTGAGTAGAGGGGGAGGATCACCTCCCTCGACCTGCTAGCCACACTTCTCCTAATGCAGCCCAGGATCTGATTGGCTTTGCAGGCTGCAAGTGCACACTGAGAGCTCATGTTGAGGTTCTTGTCCACCAGCACCCCCAAGTCTCTCTCCTCAGGGCTGCTTTCTAGCCAGTCACTGCCCAGCCTGTATTTGTGCCTGGGATTGCCTCGACCCAGATGCAGGACCCTGCACTTGCTCTTATTGAACTTCATGAGGTTGGCTTGTGCCCACCTCTCCAGCCTGTCAAGGTCCCTCTGGATGGCCTCCCTTCCCTCCAGCGTGTCTGCTGCACCACACAGCTTGGTGTCATCAGCAAACTTACTGAGGGTACACTCAATGCCACTGTCCATGGCACTGACAAAGATGTTGAATAAGACAGGTCCCAGGACTGATCCCTGAGGGACTCCGCTTGTCACTGGACTCCACTGGGACATGGAGCCATTGACAGCCACTCTTTGGGTGCGGCCATCAAGCCAGTTCCTTATCCATCTAGTGGTCCACCCATCAAACCCATGTGTCCCCAGTTTGGAGACCAGGATGTGGTGCGGGACAGTGTCGAAGGCTTTGCTCAGGTCCAGGTAAACAACATCATTTGCTCGCCCCTCATCTATTAATTTTGTCACCTGCTCATAAAAGGCCACCAGGTTGGTCAGGCAGGATTTGCCCTTGGCAAAGCCATGCTGACTGTTCCCAATCACCTCTTCACTATTCTTTTGAGCGAGTATATAGTGCCATGGTTTAGTTGATTAGGTGGGTTGGATAATAGGTTGGACACGATGATGTTGAAGGTCTCTTCCAACCTGGTCTGGTCTATTCTATTCTACTCTATTCTAAAAGGGGATGCAAATTGGCAGTCAATAGTGTTTCATGGACAAATGAAAAATTATGGCCACATGCAAGAAAAAAAATAATAAATGATGGGTAAAGGGAAGCCTTTTGTCAGAAAAAGGTTAGATTTGGGGTTCATATTAAAGTGTGGACTGAAACACAAGTCTGTATATTGGTAGCCACAGGCATTCAAAAAAGTATGACTCATTTTAAAAGAAATCATAGACTGGTTTAATAATCATGAAGTTTACAGAACATTTTACATGGTTTCCCCTTGTCTTGCAGTTCTTCAGGTTTGATAGCACATTTGATTTGCATCTCCAAGCATTCTCCTGCCAATATGACAGGTAGATTCACATACAAGCTCTCAATTCCAGGAGTTAATAGTTTGTGACAATGAACTGAAATATGTGAGCCTTGCAATGAAATCCCAAGACAGAAAGCATTGCTGCAGTCTCAGACTGGTTCCAAATCATTTTTCTTGATGTAGAAGAATCATTAGGGAATTTTTGCTCTACTCTTTTCAATAAACAGTTCCCTAGTTTGACAATATAAGCTGTTTACAGTGACTTTTAATAGCTATCTATCAATAGCTCATCTTTTCAAGCAATTTAAAAGTCACACAGGCATATATGTCACTCAAGTTGTGTTACAGTCATTTACTGTGAGTTATAAAGCACTAACTCTCTCCTATGGGACAAAGCATCTAATACAGTGAAGGCCTAATCTAGTTTGACTAAACTATCCACTTCATGCAACAGTACCCATTAAGTCACTTTAAGAGTTAGTGTGTAGCCTAGATGAGTGAGACCACAAGTTTGAAAAGCACTAAATTCTGTACCCAAAATTCTGTCTCTAGCCAAAATTTGACTTGTATTTTTACTTTAAAAGAAACCCACCACACACACAAGCCTCCTCCTCCTCCCCCCCCCCAAAAAAAAACCTCAACCAGACAACACCACCACCACCACACTCAAAACTTAGTATTTATTTATATATGTATGTATGCATTTATTTACAATTAGGTTTATATTTAAAAGAGAGTTACAGGTAACGAGTAACCACTTTATTAACATAGGCAATGCCAAACCATATACTAACACATAACTAACTGTTACTGGCTTAACCTGACCATAGGATACCAAAACCCCTGCAGATGTATTACATAAAGATGACAAAATAGGACTTTTCCCTGTAAGGTTCTGCTCTTGGTATCACTTTCTCACATGAAGAAAAACGACTGATTTTTAGCCAATGTCAAGAAAACAGAGATGTGCCTTACTTTGATGTGTAGCTGGAACTCAGGAAAATGTTAATAGGTTACTTTTCACTAAATATGTAGACATCTGCTCTTATAAAATTTTCATAGCTGCAAATTAAAAAGAACAGGGGGGAAAAAATTATCCAAGATTATCCAAAGAAAAAAATAGAGGAAAAAAAGTGAGTTCTCACTTAGCCAATGAGGACTTTCTTTGGCTAAAGAAGTGTTCCACTCAGTCCATCTCCTGAAGTCTTCAATAATCATATATGACTTTTTATGTATATATATGTATATATACACACACACTCTCCTCTTAAGTTGTTTCATTGTGAAAACCTGAACGTATCAAGGAAAAAGGTTATTTGAATTGATCTCTCATGTGTATCCATTAAAATGCAAATAACCTTTCAAAATATCCACTTTCACACAACCTTCTGATAACCTTTCAGTCATCCACTATCTCATCAGAAGAATGCTTTGAAAGCAGGCAGTCTTGCAGCTTTTTCTATCCCTTCTCCAACATGCATCCCTTTTCTATACAGAAGAGATGAGGGAGTTGCTATAATCCATTCCAGTGGTATTCAGTTGATGCATTTGCTAATTAGTGCTATGAACCGTCCTATGAGAGCAATATTTAATTAATGAAGATATTTAGATGATATCATAAGATCCCAGCCAAGCCTCAAATATTTTTAAAATTACCTAGGAAACTTTTTTCCCTCCTTAATTATTAGCCAGCTCTCTCTGAAAACAAGGTCTTTAATTTAAGGAAATGTGGTGGATGAAATGTTATTTTTTGCCACCATCAGCAAAAAGATTTTCTTCAGTGAAATTCTGTCAAATAAAAAGCTTAGTAGGCCACTAATGGCCGTGACCTGTGGCAGCCTTGTTGTACTGTGTAACTGAATTATTTCCTTTTCCAAATCTCCAAGCATGCCACTGAGAATGCTAGGTCAGCATATATGGTAAACAAATCACCAATCACCTAACAACTACTGTGCCATCTTCCTCCAGAATGAAAGACCTCTTCCTCAGCTTGAACGTTGGGACCCTGAATTTGACCCCGTCTGAGCTTTTGATATATTAACAAATTATTTTGATGGTAAAACTGTGAATCTGTATACAAGACTGGTAAGGGGAGCACATCAATAAGAAATTGCTTAAGTAAATTCAGGCTAGATGTGAGGAGGAGGTTCTTCACCATGAGAGTGGTGAAGCCCCCCCGTCCCTGGAGGTGTTTAAGACCAGGCTGGATGAGGCTCTGTCCAGCCTGATCTAGTGTGGGGTGTCCCTGTCCATGGCAGGGGGATTGGAACTAGATGATCCTTGTGGTCCCTTCCAACCCTGAATGATACTATGATACTATGATATGATATAAATCAGGTTGCTTGACCTAAGCATGAAAGCTCTCGATTTATTTCCTTCTCCCTCTTCTGTATTGTCACTGCAGCTTTAATTTCTCCCTTCTCCTCCATAAATCCATTCATACTGATCGCACCAGTGCTCTTGGCAATTTATGCCATATTTCTGGTATTCTTTGCATGAAATAGCTCTGCTGGAATTCCTGTTGACTTCTAATTTCAGTTTGTTTCCACTGTTTTTTGTTTGTTGGTTGTTGTTGTTTTTTTTTCAAACAGCAGGTTACAGTTAATTAAAATAAATCTGAGAGCAGATACATTTAGTATAGGAAATGTTTGTAAATTAATACTGTTTTTTTTTCGTAAGCAATGTTTTGAAACTCCATGTTATTAGTATTGTTGCACAAATAATTACCCTGATTCTCATATTCAGGTAATTACAAAAATAAAATGAACAGCTGTTATTACAAAAGCATAATGCCAAGTCATAATATGCAGGTTAGGGGTTAACACAAGCAAATTGGACATGGTACATAAACACAAAATAAATTATTATATGGTAGTGTAATTGCATTACAACCATTATGTTGATTATAATTTATATCAATCCAGTAATTAAAGAAAACACATTCTGTGTTTGGTTTCCTACTCAGATTCTTCTGTGTACAAATTTATTCTGTGTCAGCTAGAGTTGCACTAGAACATAAATCTGACAGCAGTGCATGGCGATATTATTTTCATGTGTAAAAGAAAGCTCAGACTGTATGCTGTATTTGAAAGAAATGTTTGGATAATTACTACCCTGGGTCAAAAATAAAGTAGACAGCACATGGAAAATCAACTCATTGACTGTCCAAGGAATGAAACTGAACATTTATTACCTTTCAAACACTGACCTAAAGTGCTACTTTAATATGTCTTCATTGCAAAATTAAATCAGAATGGGACAGATTCTCTAAGGACAGTCCTAGCAAAAACCAGAAAATTCATCATACACAGGTATGGCTGAAAAGAAATTTTAGAGTTATTTTATGCATTTCCTTTCTATAAAATGCAAACTTACTTATGTCTCCTGTATACATAAAGATTTTTAAGAACACTTTAGTTACTGATATATATACAGATACATAGTCTTCTCCACACTCACAGTTGCAAGGTTGATCTTAATATGTAACTGATCTTCATTCTGCAGATTTAGTCAATTAACCTTTGTTTTCAATAAGAAGCATTGTCAATGTCTAGAATAGAATAGAATAGAATAGAACAGAACAGAACAGAACAGAATAGAATAGAATAGAATAGAATAGAATAGAATAGAATAGAATAGAATAGAATAGAATAGAATAGAATAGAATAGAATAGAATAGAATAGAATAGAATAGACCAGACCAGGTTGGAAAAGACCTTTGAGATCACTGAGTACAACATATCATCCAACACTATCTAATCAACTAAACCATGGCACCAAGTGCCCCATCCAGTCTCCTCTTAAATACCTCCAGTGATGGTGACTCCATCACCTCCCTGAGCAGCCCATTCCAATGGGAAATCACTCTTTCTGTGAAGAATTTCTTCCTAACATCCAGCCTAAACCTCCCCTGGTGCAGCTTGAGACTGTGTCCTCTTGTTCTGGTGCTGGTTGCCTGGGAGAAGAGATTGACTCCCACCTGGCTACAACCTCCATTCAGGTAGTTGTAGATGGCAATAAGGTCTTCTCTGAGCCTCCTCTCCTCCAGGCTAAACAACCCCAGCTCCCTCAGCCTCTCCTCATAGGGCTTGTGCTCCAAACCCCTCACCAGCTTTGTTGCCCTTCTCTGGACACGTTCCAATTCTCGAGGTGTGGCCTAAGTAGTGCTGAGTGCAGGGGCAGAATGACCTCCCTGCTCCTGCTGGCCACACTATTCCTGATACAGGCCAGGATGCCACTGGCCTTCTGGGCCACCTGGGCACACTGCTGGCTCATGTTCAGCCTACTAGCAACCAGTACCCACAGGTCCCTTTCTGCTTGGCCACTCTCCAAAAGGCTCAAGGGTCAAGACAAAGGACAAGGAGAGCTCATTCATAATTCCTGTTCACAAAAATTGATTACTTAAAAAAATTTCTAAATTATTATCAACTCCAATCTGTGCCTTACAGAAATAAATGCTGAAATGATCTATTTGGTGTATAGCTTAAGAACTTTCCCAAATAATTTTTAGCACCTTTGTGAGAAAGATGGTACTCTGTATGCCTCAGTCACTGATGTACTTCTTTTCATACCTCAAAAGCTTTTCTATCAAATGAAAGATGAAACTGAGCCATCAATAAAGTATTGTAATCTGATTCAGTCACTAGAGACTCACAAAGGATTCATGATACCTGACATTATTGACATATCAAATCCTGCACACTATAAAACATCTACACAAAATAGGTGTCTTTACATTACTCCTTTTCTGAATTTGGTTCACTGTGTACCTGGCACTATTTACATTTTCTTTAAAAATTGTTGTCTTCCTTGGAAGCTCAAGTATCCTGGTAGTCTCTGCAGTTTCATTTTCCAGAATTATTTGCATGAAAAATAAGGATATTCATTTGCCCAGCCAATGTCTTTGTAGCACTGTTTTTCTTCTAGTCATCTATCCTGGTATATTACTTGCCCTCTCCTCATAGTTGAGCAGAACTCTGGTTTTCCATACATCAATCATATGCCAGTACCACACCTGACTCATATCCTAAGGCATCTCAAATGGCCTATGTTTATCTAACTGAATCAAGACTGAAGCATAGCATCCTTTGTTTTGCTGAATCATTTAATTCATACAAAATTTTGGACAAACTTGTAGGAATCCTGTCTACAAATCCTGGATGCAAATCACCTTGTGATTGTATCATGAACGGAGATGTGTCCCAACAAAGGATAAAGATTGCTCACCAGACTGCAGATGCCTGATAGCAGATGCCACTGCTATCGATACTCTCTGGAATATGCATCAGATGAGATCCTCTCCACCCATCAGGTACCCCGGAATGGGAGGTTGGTGAGAGGACAATGGATTCACCACCTGGAGAAGGAGGAGGCAGAGTTCCCCCATTCCTCCTGACCCCTGTGCAAACACAAGGAATACACATGAAGTTTTTCTGGGGGACAATATCTGGACACAAATCGAAGGACTAAAAAACTGTATAAAAAGACTGGAGCGATACTTGCTGAAGAAAAGAAAGAAGATGACACCACACACTGGAAATATCACAGGGCAACACAAAAGAACTTGGACTCGGAAAACTCTCTCTCTTCCTCTGACCAATGGTAATATAATCCCTTTCCTGCTCTCTCCCTCTTCTCCCTATTTCTACTTTTCCCTTCTCTCTATCCCTCCTTCGGTTCCACCCATTTTATTCTGTTAATAAACAGCCTTGCTCTTGATATTTTGGCCTTGTTTGTGCCTATAATTCCATAAGACAGGAATATTCAAAAGAACTGAGTCTCTTTCCCTCTCTGGAACAAGACAAGACTGGATCTTAGGTTTAAGATGTTATCTTGAAGATCCAGTGGCCAAAACCCAGTATTTCTATTAAAAGATGTCACCTCACCTATTTCAGGTCCAATTTCAAGATATTTCCCAAGCAGAATGCAAGCTGGACTCCAGGAAATTAAGCCTCTTTATCAATAATTTTGCATCACAGTTCAGGGTTGTAATTCAATGAAATCAGTTCAGCTCCTTCATTTAAGAATATACTTTTTTTAGTGTTCTGACCTGAATGTAATTGTAACACAATTCGTTGTATTGAAAGATAATATATTACTTGGTCATTCCATTACAATCTTGTTTGCTAGTACCAAAAAATTAGGACATATAACAATTTTCTGGATGGTCCTCAGGGAAACATTCACCACTTTGTGGTGACATGAAGAATATTGATATTGTCTGGACTTAGATCAAACATTTTTCCAATTAAAAAATACAGAATCTGTGAAAACATCATCTTTTAATCATCTCATATTTCAATTTGTACAAAGGGGCTGTAAATAGATAACTTGCCAGCTGTCATTGTCAAAAATGAAGGCATTAGAAAGCTCAAACCAAATGGGACGAGAAACACTTGTTTCCTTGAATATGGCACAGGACTTAAGATGTCATTCCCAAGATACTTCAGAAGCACTATTGTCAAAGGAATTCATGTTTCAGTTCCTACTGTAGAAAATTAAACAGAAAAAATACTAATACAAGGAAAGGTCATTCATCACTTCCTATAGTATGTTTCTTTTCTGAAACGACCATTCTCTATTTCAACATTGATAGGCAATCGTATGTTTTGCTTTCTTGAGAGGAAAGGCATAGGATTAAACGATGAATGATAACCCCCCAGGTAAACACAGAAATCTAAAAGAAATTGGGATGGTTGGAGGTGGGGAGTGTTACACTATCACTAAAGTTAGTGTCCAGTGAGTATCTAGTCTTACATTTTTTAACATCAGCCAGCTGAAAAATGTCTTCAAGTTGTCGTTGTTCTCTCTAGGTACCTTCTATCCAGTAAGGTCTTCGCTGATCTGACCCAGCTACATGAGAAACACACCTATTTTAGGGGGCTTACTTAGACTTCATTCTAGTTTAGTTTTTCTCTTATGCAATTCAAAATATAGCAGAGAGGAAAAGCTGCTCCTGATCTTTTGATTACACTGGCAAATAGCTGTATTTTCAATTTCCATGTGACATTCCTGTAAAGTCTCTGACAGGAAAAGACCACAAATCAGATAGCAGATGTCCTCTGACCTCCTCTGTCCACTCCTTCCATCATAATTGCATAGATGTGTCAGTTTCTACTAAGTCTTTTCTTAGATACTAAGCAGAGAAGACACCCAAAGCACATTCTCAGAAAAACCCTTAACCAAGGTTTGGCTACAGAGCTGGCACTGAGGTAGAAGAGGAATTCTAAGTACCGAATCTGAAAAACTGTAATCCCTCTCGACCAGAGCATAGGAGGGAGATGATGGAGGACTCTCTCTGCTATAAGAACATGTCAGCAGAGATAACACTGAGCAGGTGTGATTGTCCTTTCTGTGTTGTGTTTCTCATCCATATTATCAGAACAAATAAAGTTCTTTGATGAGTATCCCCTAGCAAAGGCATTATCAAAGACTGTGGTCAAAAGTGAGATAGGAAAGCAATATTACACACGTCATCTTCCCTGCTTTTGTACCTGGCTTCAGCTGTTTATTGGAATTTAGTCTTCTTTCCCAAAGCTGTGGTACAGAAAACACTGTTCAGTGCAAACTGTGAGACGTCCCTGTATATGTATGCAATAATTTCCTGTATGAGGAAAATATCATGTAAAGAAGATATTAATGAAGACAGTAATTGCTCCCAGCAGATTTTCAAAAGAAAATCTTTATAAAGCTTCACAGCTGAAAAAGGAGTTAGACACATAATATTTTAGACATGAATTACTTTCAAAGTAAAGTTATTTTTAAAAGTTGACTTTGGTAGTCTTTTTTAATAGCTAATCTGTATCATGTCAGCATGGTCCCATAACTAGTCACATTAGTGCAACTAAAGTGCTGGAAAATTAACAGTATAGCTTGAACAGGGATGTCCCAGGCAGGTGTGTGGGAACCCAAAGGGATTAGCTAATGGGATGTTTAGCTGGCCTTCATTTCTTTGTGGGGGTCCCAGAGGTGGTTAAGTGATGTTGTACCCCAAACCGTGTGAGAAAGGATGGGAGTAAAGTTAACAAAATGCTGTATCCTTGAAGCAGATGGGAAAGGCAACTGGGGAGAAAAGAACCTGTTAAAATAAAGATAAAACAGTGGGCTTCAGCAGGGTAGGCTGCAGGAATGTGAATTGTACCATGCACAAACTCCTCAATAAATAGCCATTGGCTCAGCAGACCGTGACCATTTGGCCCCCACGTGGCTGTGGTCACCTCCGTTCAAACTGGCCTATCAGTTTGTATTTTGGCTGTCCATGATGAGACTGGCAGGCCCAGAATCCACATATTGCCCAATATGGTCAGCAAAACTCACACAGTTGTCAATGGTGCAATCTGTGATGGACATAATTACAGTGTGAATCAACATATATCCTTATATAAACATTTTTGTTTGCTTGTTGATATATTTGTGTTAACACGAATACTTCAACATAATTTCTTGTGTTTTAGCACATAAATACCTTTGTTTTTTTCCTTCAGAAGTAATTTTGAACTGTGTAACAAGGCTATCATACATGTATGTTATGGATTCCTCACTGGACAGTATTCATTATTGGTATTAGAATAAACTTTATTAGAATAAACCAAACCAGGTTGGAAGAGACCTTCAAGATCATCGCGTCCAAACCATCAACCAATCCAACCCACCCAAACAGCTAACCCATGGCACCAAGAACCCCATCAAGTCTCCTCCTGAACACCTTCAATGACGGTGACTCCACCACTCTTTCTGTATAGAACTTCTTCCTAACATCCAACCTGAACCTCCCCTGGCACAGCCTGAGACTGTGTCCTCTTCTTCTGGTACTGGCTGCCTGGGAGAAGAGACCATCATCAGCCTGTCTACAACCTCCCTTCAGGTAGTTGCAGAGAGTGATAAGGTCACCCCTGAGTCTCCTCTTCTCCAGGTTAAGCAACCCCAGCTCCCTCAGTCTTTCCTCATAGGGCTTGTGTTCCAAGCCCCTCACCAGCTTTGTTGCTCTTCTCTGGACTCGTTCCAGCAAGTCAACATCCTTCCTAAACTGAGGAGCCCAGAACTGGACACAGGACTCGAGGTGTGGCCTAACCAGTGCAGTGTACAGGGGCAGAATGACCTCCCTGCTCCTGCTGGCCACACTGTTCCTGATGCAGCCCAGGATGCCATTGGCCCTCTTGGCTGCCTGGGCACACTGCAGGCTCATGTTCAGCCTACCATCGACCAGTACCCCTGGGTCCCTCTCTGCCTGGCTGCTCTCCAGCCACTCTGACCCCAGCCTGTAGCACTACATGGGGTTGTTGTGGCCAGTGTGCAGAACCCAGCACTTGGATGTGTTAAATCTCATGCCGTTGGATTCTGCCCATCTCTCCAGCCTGTCGAGGTCCCTCTGCAAAGCCTCTCTCCCCTCCAGCAGATCAGCTCTTGCCCCCAGCTTGGTGTTCTAGTTCTTGTCTCAAAATAATCCTGAGTTTAACTGTCACTGTAACCCCTAATTTTCCCTGTGGTTGTTAACATACCAGCATTTGGGTTTAGTAGTTGATTAGCCATTGGTTGCTATTTTAAATGGGCATGTGCAGTACAGTACCATTATGTAGCTGTCACAGCCAATATTGGCTGACACTCTTCCACCATCCATGGTGCCCCCCCCCCCCCATCACTGAAATTATTCATTAAAATAAATTTATTTTCAATTTATATTGGCATATGTACTCAAAAAACTTGAGTGAGCATCATCTACAAACGCTGCCACTTGCAGTGAACACACATTTAATAATAACCATGCACTGAATGTCTCAGGCAAAAACTTGCATTGTTTATAGCACTATACAGCTGGGCAAAGATAGAACTAAAATACAGATCATCTTCCCATCTCTGGGCCAACACAAATACTGCAACAAAAGGTATGTTGGCTACATTATTCTGCAGCAATATACTTTTATTTTTAGTACATGAAATTTCAGCACTGCAATATTCTCACTTTGGTCCATAGTCAATATGCTATGAGAAATACAATTTAAATCTCAGTGCTGAATGCCCTGGCAATTTCTTGTTTCATCATCCAAATATTGCAGAAGTATGGGATTCAAGGCTTACAGGACTTTAAAAACCCATCAAAATAATTTCAAGTCCATACCATATGAAAAAGAATGAAAAATAACTTTTCTTGAAATGAAGCAAACTTATGAAGAAATATAGCAGTAACACGCACGAGAAGTTATTAGCCACCCATTTCTTTTGGATTTGTGGTGTGCAATATTAACCAGGGTGACCCCTTTCATGTGTTACTTCATCATTGACAGCTGAATTAATTTACCTTATTCATTTTCCTCTTCAGAGAAACACAGTGAGTGTAATTTGGGATGTTTTTCACTAGATCATTTATAGCTTGATAAAACGGTGTTAACCCATCATAAGTGGTTTATATAATATATTGTCTGGCAGGATTAGTCAAAGAATAACAGTTTCATTAGTTACTTTGGTTTAATTGCACACAAGTGAAATCCTTCTTTGCAGGAGCACATTGGCATAAGAAACATGTTTTTCATTTTGTCAACAAAAGCAAAATCGTTCCTATTGGTGGCTGGATGCACAAGAGAGAATGGGGGGGAGCAGAGGACACAGGAAGCCTGTCTGGAAACCTTAGTTTGATGTATTGGCTGTGTCCAAACTAAGAAATGGGTATGTTCATTTTTCACAGTCGTTACCCCCTCATGCCAGGCAAAATTTTTCACAGAGAACACTTAGATTCATTCCTATACACACACACACACACACTTCCTTTCAGAAGAAATGGAGTTCATAAGGAAAGATCAAGAATATCAAGACTGAGAGCCTGAAATCACTTTCTGATCATCCAGCTCAGATATTCCAGTGAAATTTTCTCCTCAGAACATACTGAAAAGATGAGGATTAAATAAATTGGTTTTCATGCTTACAGAAAAAAAAATAGGTTCTAATGCTGCATGGGTGAAAAAGTGAAAATTAGATCTTAGTCTGAATCACCTGCTAGAGGGCTTGTTTTGAAATTATTCAGAGCAGTGCCCTGTATCTAGGTAATCAAATCTGCTCCCTGAAGCAGATTGTCCCTCACCAACTACAGAGGAAGCCTAGCATCCATGGTTGAGTTCACTCCTTAACTTCAGGCCCATCTATATTTTGCATCTCTTCCTTGATGACCCCAGGTGTCATGGGCTCAAAGAGTTATAACTAATACACTCCTATGTTGCCAGGCCAAATGTACTTGAGCCACTTCAGTCTGAGAAGCCTGATCCATCTACTATTACAGTATCACAGTATCACAGTATAACTTGGGTTGGAAAGGACCTCGAGGATCATCGAGTCCAACCTATCAACACAGACCCCATGACTAGACCATGGCACCAAGTGCCATGTCCAATCTCCTCTTGAATGCCTCCAGGGATGGTGACTCAACCACCTCCCTGGGCAACGCGTTCCAATGCCGAATGACTCGCTCGGTGAAGAACTTCCTCCTCACCTCGAGTCTAAACCTCCCCTGGCGCAGCTTGAGACTATGTCCCCTTGTTCTGGTGCTGGTTGCCTGGGAGAAGAGACCAACCCCTTCCCGGCCACAACCACCCCTCAGGTAGTTGTAGAGGGCAATGAGGTCACCCCTGAGCCTCCTCTTCTCCAGGCTAAACAATCCCAGCTCCCTCAGCCTCTCCTCATAGGGCTTGTGTTCAAGGCCTCTCCCCAGCCTTGTTGCCCTTCTCTGGACATGTTCAAGTGTTTCGATGTCCTTCTTAAACTGAGGGGCCCAGAACTTGTTGAATGTTCTTCAGTGGCCCCACACTTAGGTACTGTGGTGGGTTGAAATTTCCCCCCAACATTAAATTTGCCAGACCAGCTCAGTTCAGTTGGAAGCAAATGGAAGGTGTATTTACAAGCAAAACTAAAATCTACAATGGAATGCAATGAATATGTACAAAATATACCATATTTATGATATTTATAAATATTTACAATTAATAAACAACACAAGGACCCCCCCTAGCCAAAGACCAGGGGAAGCTACAAGCTTCTCTGTCCCTGCCTTCCCCTTACCCCCCTGCTCAAAAGGGACAAATGACAGAAGCAGAGAAGTTAATACCAGTCACAACAAAAGCAGTACAGCCAAGGTCAAGTAGAAGCAAGTCAGTATCTCCCAGCCCAAGGAATCAAGAAAAGAGAGATATTGTTTTGGTACAACTAGTTTAAGACCCTTATCTCTTCCAATGGGATTGTTTAAGCTACCTTTATTTTCCTTTTTACAACCAATAGTGATTTATTTACATTTTACCACTTTTCTGTTCAAGATCTGTGAAAAAATTTTAAAGGCATAGCCTAAAACTACCACAGGTACACCAGGTTCTGCACCCAAACAGCAATATCATACCATAATTCAGAAGCCCAGGTTGGCTTACTTCTCTTTTACCAGTTGCTTATCTTCCATTGCTGTGACCACCTCCACAGAGCATTTGCCACCATCCATGAGTCCATACAGGGACAGAGCACCACCTACCTTTCCCATTCAGCATATTTAAAACCAATTGGATGGCTTTCACCTCTGAAAACTGACTCCATTCACCTTTCCTCCAGCCATTTGAGCAACTTGTGTAGGACTCCACACAGCAGGATTTCACCTCCATATTGGGAGGTGAATATTTTCCTGATATTTCATCAGTGAATTTGGCTTACTGTTTCTCAATATCTGGCAGTTTGTCATATGGTAGGGCTTCTTCAGCAAAAGTTACCTCATCTTCTGGTGACATCCCAAAATCTTCACCCTCTGGCCTTGTGGTCTTTGCTAGATTCCTGGGCAGCTAGGGCTCCCTATTCAAGCCCCTTGTGCTATGAGTGCTGCCCTCATGTGGCATCGGCTGCATGGGGACTGCATTGAACATCCAGCCCAGCTTTAGCAGTCAGGGTGCCAGGAGGAGCTGTGCTTCAGCATCAGCCTCTTCCAAGGCAGCTCAAACTCTTCCATATGCTGCCAATACCTCTTTTTCAGTTGGAGTATATTTGACTTTGGATCCTTTTCATCCCTGGCTCCAAAATTCTAGAGGTCTGCCTTGGGTCTCCCCAGATCCTTTCTGCCAGAGGCTCCAGGTAGGACCATTCTTCCCATCTGTGGTGCAGAGACCATTTTTAACATCTTGTCCTGCCCAGACTAGCCTGAGGACTACTGCATGCACAATCACCTGTTTAATTTGTTCAAAGGCTGGTCACTCCTCAGGGCTGACTTTCCAGGGCCCTACTGCCAATGAACTGGCAGATGGTGGTGCACTTCATAAGAGCTTCCACCATGAGTGGTGCTCACTGGACCTTGTCTGAACAGTAGGTGACTGCTCATCATTCTGATCATTGTAAGCCACCTCCAGCATAGTTAATTCCCTCAAGTACTGGATAACTGTTTCTATGGTGGTCCACTTCCCTACATGATATGCAACATCTTCCTTGAAGAGATACTTTTCCTTCACACCTGACAGAACCTGTCTCCAGAGGCTGAAGACCCGTGTTGATTTCCCAATCACTTTGTAAATGCTGCCCTCCCTAGACAGGAATCCCAGATGCTTAGTTTCCCCAGCCTCCAGTTCCAAGCTATTGGCCCTATTATCCCAGCATCAGAGCAGCCAGGTTATAATATGCTTGCCTGGATGGCAGCTAAAATCCTTTTGCACAACTCTCAGCTCACTCAGGAACTGGGATCAGGTGATTACATCTGGCTCTTCTTCCTATTCCCTTGATAATCCTGGTTCATCATCACCCCTCATGAGGCAAACTAAATTTCTCCTGCATTTTTTTGTGTATAGGGGTGACTGATTCCAAAACAGGTTGGTTCTCTGGTGTAGCTGCAGCCTCTACTGCTGGGGTTTTAGTAGCCACAGTACCTGTTGGTCTGCCTTTAGTACCAGAGACTTTCTCTTCCCTTTGAGAGCACTGAGTAGGACTCAGTAGGCATGTGAAAGGCCCCAGTACATTTCTGAGAGACACAAATCACTGCAATTGCAGGGTTGACAACACACTTTTTCCAAATATTTTACTAGTTTATCAGGCTTTTGCACTTGTTCAGGGGTGAAATTTCACAATATTAGAGGTCACTGCTGTCCTAGGCACTTGCCAGCACTCTCCCACACATCCTGCCGTTCATAACTACCCAGCCTCAGGGCAGATCTTTGGGTGGTATTCTTGCGAGGGAAAAAATGTGTAACCCTGAACAAGACATAGGACACATTCAGGAGGCACAGCAACAAAAGCATGCTGGCTTGGATATCTCAAGGATATTTAATGCTTTCAAAAGCTAAGAAAGTCTCCTCCCCTGTCTCATCCGTAAAATGGGTATTACTAATAAGTGACCATGCAGCATACAAATACCAGCTTAACCTCAAGCTCTGTGCTATAATCATATCCTAAGTCAACAATATCCATTAGAGCAATATGAAAGACCTGATCCATTTCCCTGAGATGATAAGCATCACCAAAGGGAATACACTGAGTAGATAAGAATTTATATAACACCATCATGCAAACAAATGGATCCACATTGGCAACATGGACTGTCCAACTATTATAGAAAGTGCATGAAACAAAATTTTAACAGACTTCAATCGAGTGTTTCATTATCTCAAACCTTTGAGCCACACAGTGGTTGCCAAAAAGGACTGTTCTGGGTTTAGGCCCAGCTGCAGCTGAGACCCTCATGGCCTCCCACTACGGCCCTTACCACCATCTCCTTGCCTTATTAGGATAGGTAGGAGAAATTAGAAGCAAAATTATCTCAACCCTGTGAGCTGATATACGGAGAGTTTAACAGAACAATGCAAAGAATGAAGGGAAAACAGGAATAATCATGATAATGAAGTAAAATATAAAAAGAATGATATAAAATGTGAACAGTTCACCTGATGCCTGCACCAAAACAGAAACAGAATACAGAAAACAGAATTAACCAGGTTGGAAAAGACCTTCAAGATCATCATGTCCAACCTATCACCCAACACCATCTAACCAACTAAACCATGGCACTAAGTGCCTCATCCACTCACTTTTAAACACTTGCAGTGATGGAGACTCCACCACCTCCCTGGGCAGCCCATTCCAATGGCCAATCACTCTTTCTATGAAGAATTTCTCCCTAACATCCAGCTTAAACCTCCCCTGGCACAGCTTGAGACTGTGTCCTCTTGTTCTGGTTCTGGTTGCCTGGGACAAGAGACTGACCCCCACCTGGCTACAACCTCCCTTCACATAGTTGTGGATGGCAATAAGGTCTTCTCTGAGCTTCCTCTTCTCCAGGCTGAACAACCCTAGCTCCCTCAGCCTCTCCTCATAGGGCTTGTGCTCCAAACCCCTCACCAGCTTTGTTGCCCTTCTCTGGACACGTTCAAGCAACTAACCATCTTTCTTGTTGTCTGGCCAAGCCAGCCCTCCCCTTATACAGCAAACATGATGTTCTCTGGAACTGAGTACTTTACTGGCTGGTTCAACAGGCTCTTGCTAGTGTGGCCCCTGCTATCTTCTGAATAAAATTAATCCAATCCCAGCTAAACCCAGGACAAATGCTTATTAATTTTGCCTTACCACCCCCATTGCAGATATAACACCCACCACTGGGGAGAGGAAGAGAACAGGATAAGAGGGATGAGACAGCTTTTTTGTTGTTGTTGTTAACTTGCTTTCCTCAAGCATTACCATTATTATGCTTTTATAAGTTATTAGTGTTATGAGACATGCCATTAGAAAACAAAACAAGGTGTCGTGGCAATTGTGCCATTAAGGTCTCTAGTGGAACATCAATTATTGATCTTTACCTCAAAAGCATCAGAATGTTGTGTTGGAGCTGCAATGAACTATTCACCTTACAAGCATTCAACTGAACTATGTCATTCAAAGGTGACAAGGTTTAGCTCTGCTACTATATTCAGAGCACTCTGAAGACTGCAATAAAATTGCAAACACAGCCAAACTTGCCTAACAGAAATAGGATATCTGACACATATAACCTTTTTGTTGGATGGGACATTTTAAACCTCATTCTCAGTTTCTTATTCCTTCTTCTCCTTCTGAGTTCCCTTGCTTTCTACAAACCATGCTTTCAGTGATAAGGGACAGAGGGTTTATCACTCTTAAGTGAGTGGCACTGCAGTCAGTTCTGTTGATACTCTGGGATGAAAGAGCCTTGCAGGTAAACTCTCAGATTTACAAGCCAGTAGCCTTCTCTGGTAGTTGTTCTACCACAAGTAAATATTGGTCTCCCTGCTGTGATATGAGCTAAGTACACATGGCAGAATGTTACTCAAAAATGATTTCCAATCGCTGGTAGAAAGCAAGACCTTTTCCTGCTGCAGTGCCACCAGCAAAGCCTCTTTCTTTGGTTTTGCAGGAATTTTGAAGTCTGCTTAATTAATTTGAGCTACTGAAGGGTTACAGTCTTAATGACAGAGAAACTCTCTTGTGTGTTGTTATATCATGGTGCCACATAGCACAGTCATCCCCCTCTAGTCTCTGATACTTGTAAGAGTATGCCATAGAATAGAATAGAATAGAATAGAATAGAATAGAATAGAATAGAATAGAATAGAATAGACCAGACCAGGTAGGAAGAGACCTTCAAGATCATCTCTTCCAACCCATCAACCAATACAACCCACCTAAACAACTAACCCATGGCACCAAGCAGCACCCTATCAAGTCTCCTCCTGAAAACCTCCAATGACGGTGACTCCACCATGTCCCTGGGCAGCCCATTCCAATGGGCAATCACTCTCTCCGTATAGAACTTCTTCCTAACATCCAACCTAAACCTCCCCTGGCACAGCCTGAGACTGTGTCCTCTTCTTCTGGTACTGGCTGCCTGGGAGAAGAGACCAACATCCGCCTGTCTACAACCTCACTTCAGGTAGTTGTAGAGAGCAATAAGGTCACCCCTGAGCCTCCTCTTCTCCAGGCTAAGCAACCCCAGCTCCCTCAGTCTTTCCTCATAGGGCTTGTGTTCCAAACCCCTCACCAGCTTTGTTGCCCTTCTCTGGACACGCTCCAGCAAGTCAACATCCTTCCTAAACTGAGGGGCCCACAACTGGACACAGGACTCAAGGTGCAGCCTAACCAGTGCAGTGTACAGGGCCAGAATGACCTCCCTGCTCCTGCTGGCCACACTGTTCCTGATGCAGGCCAGGATGCCATTGGCCCTCTTGGCTGCCTGGGCACACTGCAGGCTCATGTTCAGCCTACCATCGACCAGTAGCCCCAGGTCCCTCTCCACCTGGCTGCTCTCCAGCCACTCAGTGCAATCACACAGCACTTAGAGGATGGCCAAAGGATCAGGCCTAGCCAGCATGGATTTAGGAAGGGCAGGTCCTGCCTGACCAACCTGATCTCCTTCTATGATCAGGTGACCACCTGGTGGATGTGGGTAGGCCTGTGGATGTGGTCTACCTGAACCTCAGCAAGGCCTTTGACACCATCCCCCATAGCAAACTCCTGGCCAAGCTGTCAGCCCATGGCTTGGACGGGAGCACACTGCACTGGGTTAGGAACTGGCTGGAGGGCCGAGCCCAGAGAGTGGTGGTGAATGATGCCACATCCAGCTGGTGACCAGTCACTAGTGGTGTGCCCCAAGGATCAGTGCTGGGCCCTGTGCTCTTTAACATCTTTATTGATGATCTGGATGAGGGCATTGAGTCCATCATCAGTAAATTTGCTAATGACACCAAGCTGAGGGCAAGAGTTGATCTGCTGGAGGGTAGAGAGGCTCTGCAGAGGGACCTCAACAGGCTGGACAGATGGGCAGAATCCAACGGCATGAGATTGAACACATCCAAGTGCCGGGTTCTGCACATCGGCCACAACAACCCCATGCAGTGCTACAGGCTGGGGTCAGAGTACTTTCAGCATCACTGACTGACACAAAATAGGACTTAAAAAAACATTTCAGGTAGATAACTTTTAATCACCTGTGACTACGAAATTTTGCTTGATGCCTTTTCCTCTGTCTCACTCATTTCTAACAGATTGCTGACCAACTTGTCTCTTACAGAAAGCATAGACTCTTCAGTTCTGTCTCTTTTTAAGTTTGTGCTGACTTCAGGAGAACATCTTTCTACTTCTTAAACCTAACAGACTGTAGCCTGCTCTTTTTACATTCACAGAATCATAGGGTAGAAAGGTCATTTTTCAAACAACACTTTTTTACTGTAATTGCCTTTTGTCTGTCATTTTTCTCCTTGTTGATGGCCATTAAAAGAGTACTGACTGACTGATGTAGTGAAGTTGGTCAAACCTGGCCCTACAGATGACAGCTTGAGCCTGAGCAGGTGAGGTAGCAGTCCATGGGGCTGG
The DNA here is from genome assembly GCF_026170545.1 of Melanerpes formicivorus. Lineage (NCBI taxonomy): Eukaryota > Metazoa > Chordata > Aves > Piciformes > Picidae > Melanerpes > Melanerpes formicivorus. The sequence goes on from NW_027142354.1 coordinate 7,436,424, forward strand.
CAGATTAATTCTCTTAAAGTTATCATCCTGAAATTATTACTGCTCTGTCTTGAGACAGCGCTGTTTCTGCAGGGCATGGAGGGTTTTCAGGCAAACCACAATAACCTACACTAGCAGACAATCTACTTCTGACAGCATGCCAGGATGAAAACATCTGGATTAGCCTGAGATATCCTAAGGGAAACTGCATGATGGACACATTCATCTATAAAAAGATAATCCTTGTCCCAAAAAGAAATTCCCAATTCTATGTCACCTTCACAACCAAGGTTAAAGGTTTCAGATTCTGTTGTGTTGTGGGTTTCTTTGTTTGTTTGTTTTCAGTGTCATCATGACTGCTGAGTAACAATTAGGTAACTCTTTGTTCCAGAGGCTCTCCAAGAGAGTAAGAAATGAACACATGGAAGGAATGCAAGACCCATATATCCTGAACTATGAATAAACTACATGAGGTGTCAGCTATAGATCATGAGCTATCTGAATCAACTGCATCACGACAGAACAGATGCACTCCTTAGGTGAGATTACAATGTTCTGCCAACATAGCTGCACTGGGAAAAAATGTCCATGGATACAAAAATCACACTGCCTGGCTGATACAAATTGACAAAATCTCTGGAATGGATACAGCTCTGCCAGCAAACAAAAGATTTTTCTCAGCTTAGCTGATGACCTGACAAAGGTAAGTGGCTTTATGAGCAAAGCTCTCCTTTTGCTACGAGTAAAGTATCACAGCTAGAGTGTTCTGTCAACATGTGTAAACATGATATATAGTGAGCAAATCTGAGATCTAGATATGAGTAGGTTATACAGCTTACTAACAACCACACAGACAGCATACATGCAGAGAATGGGAAAAGCAAACAAACAAACCAAAACTAACCAAAAATAATTCATTAGACACTGGAAAGGAAACCTAACAGATTAAGAGGGACGATCCAGCTACTCTGAGACTTGTCCTGTGTTTAATTATGATCTCTGGTGTTATCCACACACCAAATACATTGAAGAAAACCAAAATGAGCTCACTAGTACTTTCTCTCTGAATTCTGCTATTCTAACACTGTGAAATAACACGATGATTTGAATGCAGTTTCACTGAAGCCATTTCAAAATTAAAGGTACTCACAACCTACCACACAGAAATGATACCAGAATTCATTTGCAAGGATTTAAATCTTCCATCTCTAAACTGACAGTTAAATCCAGCTTGAGCTGAAAGCAGCCAACAGTCATTTCATGAGTGTTCAATGCGCTGTGTAAAATCACTTTAATTCAGCGTTGGACAATACCCAAATAAAAATATGCATCTTCCCTAAATCAGTGAATAGCATTATCAGTGATAGCAAACTATACACTTTTAAATCTTGTGTCCCCTCACATAGCTCCTCTAACAACTGGCCTTTTGCCTAGTGAAACTGACAGGCACCAAAGTTGTAACAATTCAGCTCTGTCCCCATCATTCTTTGCATTTGTGGCTGTATTGAGCCTCACTGCCTTTCTTGGAGCCCTGTGCAAATTTAAGCCTTGCCCACATGGGACATGTTGAGTGGGCAAGCATCATTTTGTATTTTAAGCCTAGTCTAACATGTCCAGTTTCCAGCCAAATTCCAAGGGAAACAACTATTCAAATGAGGATGATGCATTTAAAAAGAAGTGTATTTAATTACTGGGCAGTCTGCCATGCATTGAACAAATTTCCACTCTTGTAATTGTTCCCCCTAGCTGTGCTTGGAAACTGGGAGTTGTTCTATCAAATGACAGTAAATAACAGAAAATAAGCAAAATGTGTGTTTTACAAGCCTAGAAAAATCCCTGAGACTTCCTTAATTTTACCAGTGCTTAGAATAAATCATAGCTAATATTTCGATTTCCAAGCAAGCATCAAAACCAAGGCCTAAATAACACCTCAGTGTAAACTTGAACATGTATCTATCTATGCATTTAGTAGCCCAATTTTTAGTAATGATCATAGAATCATAGAATTGTTAGGGTTGCAAGGGACCTCAAAAAATCATCTATTTCCAACCCCTCTGCCATGGGCAGCGACACCTCACACTAGATCAGATTGCTCAGAGCCACATCCAGCATGGCCTTAAAAACCTCCAGGGATGAGGCTCCCTGGGCAACCTGTTCCAGTGTCTCACCACCCTCATGGGGAAAAGCTTCTTCCTAACATCCAATCTGAATCTACTCATTTCTGGTTTTGTTCCATTCCCCCTAGTCCTGTCATTACCTGACACCCTAAAAAGTCCCTCCTCAGCTTTCTTGTACGCCCCCTTCAGATACTGGAAGGCCACAATAAGGTCTCCTCAGAGCCTTCTCTTCTCCAAATTGAACAGCCCCAACTCCCTCAGTCTGTCCTCATAGGAGAGGTGCTCTAGCCCCTGATCAATCCTTGTGGCCCTTCTCTGGACATGCTCCAGCACATCCAGATCCTTCCTGTAATAGGGGCTCCAGAACTGGACGCAATACTCCACGTGGTGTCTCACCAGAACAGAGTAGACAGGGAGAATCACCATGAGATTTTGCTCCTTTGCAAGACTTTATACTAGCAGAATATAAAATAAAATAAAATAAAACACCCATTCCATTATGTCATATCCACTAGTGGGATCTGAACCAGTATTAACCTGAATAAATGCCAAAACTACAGCATACAGGTAGAAACAATACGGCCAACTTCTCTGCCTTTGCAGTCAGTGCCATGTATATTCTCCAAAATTCAAACCAGGGAGGTGTAATATGATTTCTTTTAAAAGTACCTGAAAGACACATTCTAATATAAAAGTCTCTGTACTAAAATAATAGTCCTCAATACCTCCAAAATGAAAAGGTTTATACTAACAAAAGCCCCCTGTGCACTATTACACTTCTAGTTTAAAAACAATCTTATTCCCACTGGATTCAACCTACTTTAAAGAAAATGGTGTTTACTATCATCAATACATATTTATTTAGCGTTTCATTAGAATTCAAACAAACAAAATATAGGTAAACCTTACCTGAAAACCACTACTTGTTCTTCTCCAATAAGCAGCAGTTTGTAGCTTTAGGTTTCGCATTGTGGAGCCATGGTGACCTCTGCTGTTGGCATTTTAGAATAACATGGAGCGAGAGCCTGGTGAATAAACGACCCCTTTAAGGTTTTATTCTTTCAAACTACATTATAATAGTCCTTGTAAATCACCCCATCCCCATGGATTCAACTTACAGACAAACTTAAAGACTTCCCTGTGATAATTACATCCTCATGTGTCCATCTAACGTCAGATAGTCACAGACATGCTAAGTATTGTTGGTGAGTGAAGTCAGATTGTGCTTTCAAAAATTACAGAGAATGTGAGGGCCTCAAACTTTCTCAGAAACTATACAGAAACTATAAGCAGTTGTTACTTCTTTCAATCAGATTATTAAGTGTGTAAAGAGGAATTTGGAATAGAATAGAATAGAATAGAATAGAATAGAATAGAATAGAATAGAATAGAATAGAATAGACCAGACCAGACCAGACCAGACTAGGTTGGAAGAGACCTTCAAGATCATCACATCCAACCTATCATCCAACACCACCTAATCAACTAAACCATGCAACCAAACACCCTATCAAGTCTCCTCCTGAACACTTCCAATGATGGTGACTCCACCACCTCCTCAGGCAGCGCATTCCAATGGGCAGTCACTCTCTCTGTATAGAACTTCCTCCTAACCTCCAGCCTAAACCTCCCCTGGTGCAGCCTGAGACTGTGTCCTCTTCTCTGGTACTGGTTGCCTGGGAGAAGAGACCAACGTCTGCCTGTCTACAACCTCCCTTAAGGTAGTTGTAGAGAGCAATAAGGTCACCCCTGAGTCTCCTCCTCTCCAGGCTAAGCAACCCCAGCTCCCTCAGTCTCTCCTCATAGGGCTTGTGCTCCAGACCCCTCACCAACTTTGTTGCCCTTCTCTGGACATGCTCTGAATGCAACTTTAGCCATCAACAAATGTTGGTTAGTTCTCAAGCTTATACTTTAGGCTTTTTCAGTGCTAGAAAGACCTCCATTAATAGAAAAGATTATATTTTTTTCCCAACTACAGTTTAACCAAACTTAAAATATACAATGTAAACATGCTATCCACAACCCCAGGCAGTTCCTTTAGATAATATATCTAGTTTTTAGAATAATAAAGTTAAGCAAGATGAATGTCACCCTGACAGAAGAATGCCACCCTGACAGATTAACTCTGAAGGCAGTTTACAGAGAACAATCATAATGATCACTCCATATGCCCAAATGCCTTTTATGTCAGTTCTTTATATCTCAGAATGAGTTTTTCATCATTGAAAGTTTGGCTGATATCTAACTAATATCAGGCTTTGTCTAACACAATCAGGAGATAATTGAAATGATCCACTGCATTTCAGTTCTATGAAGTTGCTTCTTCCTCTCAGGTAGCATGAATGATCTTCTCAATTCTCACTAGTACAAAGTGATTTTCCAACCTGATCTATTCTATTCTATTCTATTCTATTCTATTCTATTCTACTCTACTCTACTCTATTCTATTCTATTCTACTCTACTCTACTCTACTCTATTCTATTCTATTTCTATTCCTATTCCTTGTGATAAAAATCATGGTTCCCTTTCTGATTTTTGAGCCAAAATAATCCCCACTATTATGTTGTTGAACCTATATGAAAGAAAAAACCAATTAGCAATCTTTTGCACAAAGAATGGGCCTGACTGTTGAAGATTTCATATTTTAAAGCATTGTATTTTATTAACATTCTGGGGGGAAAGGATAGGAAATAATATAATAAACAAATCATATCTGAGGTAAAATGAGCACACATTTGTTGGTTATATTTAAAAAACAAAACAAAACCCTTGTTGATATTTTAAGCTTTAAAAATTAGTGCAGTGAGCTTTTTTTCATCAATAGCCAAGGGCGTGATGATAGAACCCTAGGTAACATGGGCACAGGAAGGAGACAAAGCATAGCACAAAGTAATCAAAGATGTTGAGAGATCACTGCTCTCACATTTCACAGCCTTTGCAGCAAATGGATATGGTACATGCACTGTAAACAGGTAACTTGATTCATGAACTGAGCAGATCGCTCTGTCAATCTCATATTTTATATGGCTGCAAAGCTGCCAATTTTACATTAACTTCAGACGGTGAACTTTTCAAGTTGCTACTTCCTTGACATCTCTTCATCAGCAAAAAATAATAACAATCAGCCAAGAGGCGGAAAGAGAGCAAAACAGACATACATGTATGTATGAGGCACTTCCCTTTGACAGATATTTGTTCCCTTTCAGGTATCAATGAAGAAAAAAAATAAAGTAGCTTCTAGTGGTAAGATCAACTCAAAGAGCAAGTCAGTAGCTGTGCTTTGTATGTGTCAAGGTATATGTTTGTCTCCTGTCAGTACCTTGTTACTAGGTAGGTAGTTAGATAATTCAGTAGAATTACTGAAGTTATTAAACAATTAGCACTATTTAAATAAGCACTGGGGCTGTCTCCTAAAAAGTTATTTTCCTTGTCTTTCAAATAACAGATTTAGTAGATGTGACAGAACCACAGAGCAGCCCAAACTGAAAAGGACCTCAAAATATCATTTGGTTCAACTTTTTCACAGAATCAACCAGGTTGGAAGAGACCTCCAAGATGACATCAAGTACAACCTATCATCCAACCCTGACTAATCAACTAGACCATGGCACTAAGTCCTTCATCCAGTCTCTTCTTAAACACCTCCAGGGACATCAACCCCACCACCTCCCTGGGCAGCCCATTCCAATGACCAATCTCTATTTCTGTGAAGAACTTCTTTCTAAGCTCAAGCCTGGAGAAGGGAACCTAAATGAGACTGTCTAGCTCCCTGTCCAACTGCATCTTGATAACCTCCAACAAAGGGGACTCCACCATGACCCTGGAGACACTGCTCCATTGAAAAACTGTTTTCACTATAAAAAATTTTTATATCATAGTATCATAGTATCAGTCAGGGTTGGAAGGGACCACAAGGATCATCTAGCTCCAACCCCCCTGCCATGGGCAGGGGTGCCCCACACTAGATCAGGCTGGACAGAGCCTCATCCAACCTGCTCTTAAACACCTCCAGGGACAGGGCCTCGACCACCTCCCTGGACAACCCATTCCAGGGTCTCACCACTCTCATGGTGAAGAGCCTCCTCCTCACATCCAGCCTGAATCTCCCCACCTCCAGCTTCATTCCATTCCCCCTAGTCCTATCACTACCTGAGATCCTAAGAAGTCCCTCCCCAGCCTTCCTGTAGGCCCCCTTCAGACACTGGAAGGCCACAATGAGGTCACCTCAGAGCCTTCTCTTCTGCAGACTGAACAGCCCCAACTCCTTCAGTCTGTCTTCATAGGAGAGGTGCTCCAGCCCTCTCATCATCCTCATGGCCCTTCTCTGGACACGTTCCAGCACCTCCACATCCCTCTTGTAATAGGGGCTCCAGAACTGGACACAGTACTCCAGGTGGGGTCTCACCAGGGCTGAGTAGAGGGGGAGGATCACCTCCCTCGACCTGCTAGCCACACTTCTCCTAATGCAGCCCAGGATCTGATTGGCTTTGCGGGCTGCAAGTGCACATTGAGAGCTCATGTTGAGCTTTTTGTCCACCAGCACCCCCAAGTCTCTCTCCTCAGGGCTGCTTTCCAGCCAGTTACTGCCCAGCCTGTATTTGTGCCTGGGTTTGCCTCGACCCAGATGCAGGACCCTGCACTTGCTCTTATTGAACTTCATGAGGTTGGCTTGTGCCCACCTCTCCAGCCTGTCAAGGTCCCTCTGGATGGCTTCCCTTCCCTCCAGCGTGTCTGCTGCACCACACAGCTTGGTGTCATCAGCAAACTTGCTGAGGGTGTACTCAATGCCACTGTCCATGATGAAACCCTTCCTGGTATGTGTCTTCTCCGTGTGCATACTTGTGAAAAGATAGCCTACATCCTCTTTACAATTGCCCTTTAATTACTGAAATGTTGTGATAAGGCACCCAGTAAGCCTGTCTTCACTCAAGGCTAAAGAACCCATTGCCTTCAGCCTCTCCCCGTAGGGCTGGTTCTCCAGCCCTTTGATCATGTTTGCGGCCCTCCTTTGGACTCTCTCCAGCCTGTACCTTTCTTGATTTGTGAGGCCCAGAACTGGACACACTTGTGACAGGTTGACAGCCTGAGTGAAAAACATTGATCACCACGAAGCCAGCAAGAAACATTACTCTATTACAAACTGAAAATAGGTAATAAGTGATGAGAAAATATAAGTCTGTAGGTTAGACAGCACATTACAAGAAAGGTTAATTTACAGGAACCTCTATCTTTAAAATGTCTGTAGGGCATGTTGAGCAAATAACAGTGTGTTTTTTTTTCCTTTGCTGTAGCACTAAGAGGTGCTGCAGTAGAGATAGTTTGATGCCCTGATTTTAGATATGTGGTTTTAACTTTTTGTTAATTAAGTTGAAACAGAACTTTTAAAGACAGAATTTATTTGAAGAATTTATTTTTTTTCCCTGAAACTGGTCAAATTCATAAGCTTGGTGGTGTAATTTTCATTTAAGAGTTAAGTAAACTTATTTTGCTTTTTAAGCCATCTTCAAACTTCTTGCAAGTCTGTTATATTCAACACTAACATCTACACAGCTCTCATTTCCCTGGGGTCTTCATTTGGAGCTGGAAGACAGGGCTATATACATTTAGTCTGTATCTGGGGATAAACTATAGCAATTATGCTATCACCTGAGAAGAGAAATCAGAAAAAGAAGACTCAGAAGTTGAAATAAAACTGCATGTAATGAAATACCAAATTAATGTCAATGTAAACAGAAGATATATAAAATTATGCTGAGCTTAGCAAAAGTGTAGCAGTCACAGTATCCAGGAATGCAGGGCTCAAAAGCATAAGAAGGAAGAGAAGCAAGGTGAGGAGGAGCCAACGAGGCTCCTTTCAATGAAGTTCTTGCTTTTTACTAAGTGTGTTGCTCATGGTATGGAATACACCTGTGAGCCAGCTCAAAGTCAGTAGCCCTGGCTGACTTAGAACTGCTGATGACCTGTAGCCTATGGCTAGCATGGGACTCTGTCCCAGCAAAGCCAGGACAAGGGCTAAGTTCAATGTAACTTTGTGCTTTCAACATTCAAAGGCTGCTAGAGGTTGCTCACCATTCTCAGATACTCATAGCATCCTTGGGGTTCTGTTTGGCATTCTAAAATCAGAATTAAGGTGTGACAGATGGTAAAAGAGAGAATTAGAGCTGGAAGCAGATGTTACGAAATCTGCTTCAAGAATACAATTGCTCATATAGACTTATTCAGACAAAGGCATATTTTTCACCCTGGCACACAAGCTGGTGTCACTGTTTTAGTTAATGTAACTGTAATGCTTAGTAAAATATATATTAGACATTGCATCATCAATGACAACAGGAAAAAATTCAGAAGTACAAAGTAACATCAAACTCATGCACCACCACATCCTGCCTGGGTTCCCACTGCTACTCCAGACAAGTACAGGTCTTTCATCAGTTATATGTTGTATCAGCCAGCATCATGCAGGTGGCTCAGACAGCCAAGAGCAACTAAAATGACAGCTTTCAGGGAACTATATGCTAAATGGTGCTTCCTTAACTAATCTTGAGGGTCAGGTGCTACTAGAAAATCTCTAAGGCTATCTCTAATAAATTAAATCAAGAACAGTGTGGCCAGCAGGAGTAGGGAGGTCATTCTGGCCCTGTGCACTGCACTGGTTAGGCCACACCTTGAGTACTGTGTCCAGTTCTGGGCCACTCAGTTTAGGAAGGATGTTGACTTGCTGGAACGAGTCCAGAGAAGGGGAACAAAGTTGGTGAGGGGGTTGGAACACAAGCCCTGTGAGGAGAGGCTGAGGGAGCTGGGGTTGCTTAGCCTGGAGAGGAGGAGACTCAAGGGGAACCTTATTGCTCTCTACAACTACCTGAAGGGAGGTTGTAGGCAGGCGGAGGTTGATCTCTTCTCCCAGGCAGCCAGCACCAGAACAAGAGGACACAGTCTCAGGCTGCACCAGGGGAGGTTTAGGCTGGATGTTAGGAAGAAGTTCTATAAAGAGAGAGTGATTGGTCATTGGAATGGGCTGCCCTGGGAGGTGGTGGAGTCACCATCATTGGAGGTGTTCAGGAGGAGACTTGATGGGGTGCTTGGTGCCATGGTTTAGTTGATTAGGTGGGTTGGATTGGTTGATGGGTTGGACACAATTATCTTGAATGTCTCTTCCAACCTGGTCTGGTCTATTCTATTCTATTCCATTCCAATCCATTCCATTCCATTCTAAATTCAGCCAGGAAGAGTCCTGGGTATGAATGCTAACAGGTATGGAATGATTTCCATCCATTCTCTCATCCAACTATCCTGGCCCTTGAAACTAGATTGTCACAAGTAAGCCACTTGTTAGTTTTTTTGCAGTACTTTTGGGAAAGTAGTTAGACTAAAAGTGTGCAAGGAACATTTAGGGCATATAATAGTCTGGATGATCATATTTCATTTCCCAAAACTGATGCTTATTATGTACTTACTTGTGAACTACTGGTCTACTCTATTTATAAAGCAGGTGGGTGGGGAGAGTTAAATATCTCTTACAACACTTCTACTGGTGCCCATGAAGAGTTTAGTATTTAATTCCCTAGTAACAAACTCCCAAATCCGTGACTCATATAAAGCAGGGTGATCATTAGAGATTGTGAGCATCAAAATATCTGACTGAAAGAAATCCAGGCACAGTGGAGGATAAGCAGAAGGTGAGAGTGTCTCCTTCATTAAGGTTATCAGAACAAGGACCTTTTCAGGCAAAAAAAGGACAACAAGTAAAGGAGCAAGCAATAAATGAGAACTCACAGAGGAAAACACAGAATGTCAACGACCAGAATTCTCCAGCCACTAACAGCTGGGATGTTCAGAAACTACAGGGATAGCTTTGAGAGGGCTGACATAGACTTTCATAGAATCATAGAATTAATAAGGTTGGAAAAGACCTCAAAGGTCATCAAGTCCAACTTGTCACCCAAGACCTCATGACTACTAAACCATGGCACCAAGTGCCACGTCCAATCCCTTCTGGAACACCTCCACAGAAACTACAAAGCATAGTGGCAAAGAATCCCAAAGCACACAGAGTCCCTCACAGCATACCCAAAGGCCTCCCAACACTTCCCTTCTCCTCACCTGAGGGTATACCCAAAACCCCCAGGGCTCTTTCTTCCCCCACCACTGCTAGGCAAGTCTCAGCTGGCCAGGTCTGAGACTGCCCCCCCCACCCCACCCCCCTTCTCCTGGCATTAGGCCTAGAGAGGACTAAGAGTCCTTGAGATACTCCCCTACCATTTTCCCATAGAGAGCATCTCCCACGGGAGCAGAGAGGGAAGACAGAGGAAGAGAATGACTTTGCAGATGGATTTCACAGAATCACAGAATTAACCAGGTTGGAAAAGACCTTTGAGATCATCAAGTCCAACCTATAATCCAACACCATCTAATCAACTAAACCATGGCACTAAGTGCCTCATCCAGTCTTATTTTAAACACTCCCAGTGATGGTGACCTCACCACCTCCCTGGGCAGCCCATTCCAATGGCCAATCACTCTTTCTGTGAAGAATTTCTTCTTAACATCCAGCCTGAACTGCAAAATTGTTTTAGAATCATAGAATTGTTGGGGTTGGAAGGGACCTCAAGGATCATCTGGTTCCAAACCCCCTGCCATGGGCAGGGACACCTCACACTAGGTCAGGTTGCTCACAGCCACATCCAGCCTGGCCTTAAAAATTCCCAGGGATGCGGCTTCCACCACCTTCCTGGGCAACCTGTTCCAATGTCTTGCCACCTTCTTGGGGAAGAATTTCTTCCTAATATCCTATCACTACCTGACACCCTAAAAGTCCCTTACCTGCACCATTTTCCCTCTTTTTCCCCTCAAATCCCAGAGCACCTGGGCTCTGTTGGAGTCTCCTCCCACCCCAGGTGTGGCCACTTGCCCCTCCCCACCCACTCCCCTTTTTAATGCCCCCCAGGAAAGGCAGAAGCCTCAAGCTGAGCCCGTCTGGGCTGAGGGATCCTCCTCTCATTGCTGGTGAGTGCCCATGGTGCACACTGGGTGATGGTGGGGGTGACAACAAAGGCCGGGGGGCCTGGTGGCCCCCTGGTTAGGTAGGGTAATGACTGATGGTTCTGGCATGGGTGCAGTAATGGTGGTGGTGGAGCAGGAGCTGTTTAGTCATATGGAATTTTGCTAGTTAGACTGTTTTTACCTGGAGGCCCCTTGAGTCTGCTCTCATCATTCAATAAATCTCTGCTAAATCTGAGAACCAGAATTAGGGCTGAAGCACTTCTCTGGCAATGCAGAAAAGGAAATATTTGTGTTTAATAGACAATTTGGATTTAGCTGTTTAACTTCAGTCACAACTTTTTGGCCCCAGCCATCCAAGCAGTATTTTAGCCAGTAAAAAGCATACTCGCCCAAGCCATGAAGAGCAGAATGCTGTGGGGAATAATGCTAAAGGCTTTACTGAAGTCCAGACAGGTACATCCACAGCCTTGTGCTCATCCATTAAATGGATCACCTTCCTCTGAGGTTGCTCCATTGATAGACTTCTCAGATAGAAAGTGGGAGGCCTGGTAAGGCTATAAGGACCTGTGTGATAGTGACAGAATCCTTCAGCATTTTTACAACATGAGGATCTCCTGAGAGACATTTATAGGGTAGGGGCTTTATGGGTAGGAGTTCACTGTCCTGTATCTACCTACTGGGTTGGACACTTGGGACACTGGAAGTGTAACTTATGTGGCAGTAACAGGAGGCACCCAGCCTAAAGTGCCACAACTGGCAAACAGTTCAGCCTGGGATTGTTCCCCTAGGTCTCTGAGCTCCGAGGCTGGGTTCCAGCAGCTACTTATAACATCCCTTAAGATACGTAGTCCCAGAAATCTCTTTTGTCACTTGAAAGATCTTGAGGCATCTAACTTGAAATGTTGTCTCCCTTTCTGTAAGATTGGCAGGAGCAAGCTACAGAGCCTCTTACTGAGCTGCAAAAACTCTTAGAAACAAACAGCAGAGGGAGTCAGGTGGTTAATGCAGCAGATCACTTTCTCAGTTACACTCACTAGAAAATGAGAGCTCTTGGCAATTTAAAAGCTTTAGATGTGTTTTCCTTTGGGTACATACTGAAATAGAGGTTGAAGCCAAAGCTTGACAGATCACCCTAAATACAATCTCTTCCATAAACTGAGCTAGCTGCATATTTCCTGCTCTTAAGGAACTAGAGAGTCAAGCCTAATTCAAGTAAAATATTTGTTTTCATGAAAACATCGCCCATAGTCCAAGAAATACTCCTGTAACCTTTTGTCATACTGTTCCAAGGTATTTACAGACAACAAATGTTTCCTACCTCAGCCTGCCTCATAAATTAATTTCTTCTGCTGCCCTCTTATGTTTTCTAATCTAGGGGGAGATTTGTTAGTCCTGTCTTGAACTCAGAGGTTCAGTTTATCTTTCTTGAACATAGCTGACTAGATGTTATCATATAAGTATGGTGGCTTTCTCATTCTCTAATGTAAATATTTCTCCTGACACACAATTTAGTTTTTAATTGGTCACTTTTATGGTTGGATCACAGCAGACACTCAGTTACCGATCTACAAATCTGTCCCGTTCTTTGTACTCCTCTTTTGTTTTCTCTTGAGGGTCTTACTGCACAAATGTTATTAACGCTGAAGTGCCTCACTTCACACTCTGTAGTACAATTTTTTTTTTGTCTCAAATACTTCAAACAGGGTTTGAAGTTAACATTTAAAATGGTGTGTGACACAGCATCACAGTCCCTTTTGGCTGAGAAGGACATCAGATGAGATTTTTTCAACTGCCTGGGAAAACCTTCTAATTATCCTCTATTCATTAAAGGGGGAAACAATCTGTGGCAGTTCACATTTTCCTGAGGCTGTATCCTTGGGGCTGCAGCTTGGGTAGGTGAGGGTACATGCTTGTGGAGTTGGGTCAGATACATAACCTTCAGAGAGGGAAAGGATGTCAGAAACACTCTGACATTTCCCTTCACAAGTACACCTTACTATTAGGAGCTAGGATTCAAGTTCTCTCTGGAGATCTGAGAGTGTGAGCTAAGGCTTGTAGCATTTGCAGGTACTCTTTATTGAATCTAACGTCTCAGAGACCAATTAAAGCTAGAACTATGGTGTCCTGATATCTTCAGCAGTCATTAACCTCAGAGGAGAGGGAAGATGAGACAGGTGCATGAACACAGCAGCACAAAAGCATTGCAGAATCCTGACAGGGCCTATAAAGGCTCAGAAGTTTAATGAATTAAAACTTTTGAAGACACTGTTTTTGCAATTAGTCTTAGACTGAGGTTAGAATGATGTCAGAACTGGGACCACAGATGGAGGTGAAATGGAGAGAAAAAGTTTTCTTCAGAAATAACTGCACTGGGATTCTAAAACCCTTTTAGGTAGATGGAAATTCCTTCCATGCCACAAGAGTCACATGGGCATTACATTTTTCCTAACACCACTGACACTACAGCAAAAATTTTAGCAAAGCAATTTGGAAGAAAACTCTTCCAAAACTTGACTGATTGTTGTGCTTGGGTGATTTTTTTTCAGAAGCTGTTTATCCTTGAACTAGATAGTCAAGTGACACAGATATAAAACTTTAAAATATAATTTTAGTCATTATTAATGCACAGTAAGTATTCCCCAGGGAATATTTTAATGCTGTAGTATAGTTTTTTGGAAAAAAATCATTATTCTCATTGAGTTGGGTTTTCCTATTAATCACAATAACAGAGTATTAAGGGATGAGAAGGACAGGCACAAATCCAGGCTGGGCAGTGACTGGCTGGAAAGCAGCCCTGAGGAGAGAGACTTGGGGGTGCTGGTGGACAAGAACCTCAACATGAGCTCTCAATGTGCACTTGCAGCCCGCAAAGCCAATCAGATCCTGGGCTGCATCAGGAGAAGTGTGGCCAGCAGGTCGAGGGAGGTGATCCTCCCCCTCTACTCAGCTCTGGTGAGACCCCACCTGGAGTACTGTGTCCAGTTCTGGAGCCCCTATTACAAGAGGGATGTGGAGGTGCTGGAAGGTGTCTAGAGAAGGAACACAAGGATGATCAGAGGGCTGGAGCACCTCTCCTATGAGGACAGACTGAAGGAGTTGGGGCTGTTCAGTCTGGAGAAGAGAAGGCTCTGAGGTGACCTAATTGTGGCCTTCCAGTATCTGAAGGGGGCCTACAGGAAGGCTGGGGAAGGACTTCTTAGGATGTCAGGTAGTGATAGGACTAGGGGGAATGGAATGAAGCTGGAGGTGGTGAGATTCAGGCTGGATGTGAGGAGGAGGTTCTTCCCCATGAGAGTGGTGAAGCCCTGGAATAGGTTGTCCAGGGAGGTAGTTGAGGCCCTGTCCCTGAAGGTGTTTAGGAGCAGGCTGGATGAGGCTCTGTCCAGCCTGATCTAGTGTGGGGTGTCCCTGCCCATGGCAGGGGGGTTGGAACTGGATGATCCTTGTGGTCCCTTCCAACCCTGACTGATACTATGGTACTATGACTTTGAAATCACTTAGTCCAGCCCCCTACCAGAGCAGGATCACCTAGAGTAGGTCACACAGGAACACATAGTATCATAGTTCCAGCACCTCCACATCCCTCTTGTAATAGGGGCTGCAGAACTGGACACAGTACTCCAGGTGGAGTCTCACCAGGGCTGAGTAGAGGGGGAGGATCACCTCCCTCGACCCGCTAGCCACACTTCTCCTGATGCAGCCCAGGATCTGATTGGCTTTGCAGGCTGCAAATGCACACTGAGAGCTCATGTTGAGCTTCTTGTCCACCAGCACCCCCAAGTCTCTCTCCTCAGGGCTGCTTTCCAGCCAGTCACTGCCCAGCCTGCATTTGTGCCTGGGATTGCCTCGACCCAGATGCAGGACCCTGCACTTGGTCTTATTGAACATCCAGGCAGGTTTTGAATATCTCCAGAGGAGATGACTCCACAACCTCTCTGGGCTGCCTGTTCCAGTCTTCTGTCATCTGTCAGTAAAGTTTTGGGTTTTTTCCTTATTTTCACAAGGAACTTCCTATGCCTCAGTTTGCACCTGTTGCCTCTTGTCCTCTCATTGGAATCACTGAGAAAAGCCTGGTGTCATCCTCCAAACACTCACCTTTCACATTTATAAACATGAACGAGGTCACCCCTCTGTCTCCTCTTCACCAAGCTAAAGAGACCCTGCTCCCTCAGGCTTTCCTCTTAAAGGAGATGAAAAATGTCATTATTTCATAAAGCTGGAGTGTTTGGGGTAACACAAGCTTCTGTATTTTAGAGTGGATGAAAAGGTCTTAGTAAATATTTAAATAAAAAACCAACATTTTGTAAGTAAAAATAAGCTCTGGAAAGAATAGTTTGACATTGTCATTGATTGCAAAGTCTTAAAAGCAGAAATGAAAGGCACTTTTTTTCATAATAGTTTTTCAATGGAAATTTTCTTGGTTCTGATGTAAGAAAGAGTGAGGCTATAGTTTAGAATAAAGAAGCTTGGAAGAGACCTTGAAGAGCATTGTGTCCAACCTATTATCCAACACCAACTAATCAACTAAACCATGCAACCAAGCACCCTATCAAGTCTCCTCCTAAACACCTTGTAGTGAAGGATGCTTATGGTCAGGATTGTGCCCCAAACATTTGTAGGATATATTTCTGTGTGCTAACTCTCCTTTGCTACCCCCTCCTTTCTGGAGGCGGCAGGGGGGGATCCTGGCACCGCTGAGTCCAGGTAAACAGCCTACCTGGGCATGGTCTCACCCCTGTAGTACACAAAAGGCAGGCTATATGTTTGTTTCCCTGGGTGTAGCATATACTTGGGCCATATGTGGTAGGTGTCAGTTCATTGGTTAATCTTTGTGTTAGCAACAGATGCTTATTGGGCCAGTATTCACTGGGGCAAATGGTAAATAGGGGTCGTTTGGTAAATGAGCCCCCCCCACCTCGGTGTTGGAGCCTGTGTGTGTGTGTGCCAGTACTTCAAGAGGCCTCGTGGTCCTTTGCCACCATCACCCAGCTGCGTGCGGTGCCGTGGACAGCACTCCATGGGATCAACCGCTGTGTGATCCATCGCTGTAGGAGAAAACCTGGTAGCCCGTGTGAACCAGCATTGCTGACCTGCCACTGCCCCCCTCCGAGCGAGGAACCTTTGTATCCTGGGAGAGAACAGCAGAGCCACGCGGTGCAGCCACACGGCTGGCGCCATTTCCTGTCTCCTTAGTACGGCACATCCGTGCCACCTTCTCTGGACTATAAACATTATTAAGGAAAGACTTCACGAAGTTCTCAGCTTGTGAATAAGCCAAGCCCTTCTTTGTAGAGCTTCAGTTAGGGTAGCATTTATATTGCTCCGGGTGGAGGGTTGCCGGTCACTGACCAACCCCTCCCCTGCCACTCTCTGACTCAGTTTCGATTATAAGTTCTGTGAATCATTTTGATTTAAGTGCCCATACATAACATTCTGTAAAGATAGTTCCACTAACTGAATATTGATACCTGTGAAGGGTGATTGTAAATACCCCATTACAGAGTTTGTACATATATATAAAATAAACTTATTTTCATTGATGGATCTGCCTCTCATTTCTGAGGGCATATCCACTACACACCTCCAATGATGGTGACTCCAACACCTCCCCAGACAGCCCATTCCAATGGGCAATCACTCTCTCTGTGTAGAATTTCTTCCTAACATCGAGTCTGAACCTCCCCTGGTGCAGCTTGAGAATGTATCCTCTTGTTCTGGTGCTGGCTGCCTGGGAGAAGAGATCAGCCCCTGCCTGTCTACAACCAACCTCCCTTCAGGTAGTTGTAGAGAGCAATATGGTCTCCCCTGAGCCTCCTTTTCTCTAGGCTAAGCAGCCCCAGCTCCCTCAGCCTCTCCTCATAGGGCTTGTGTTCCAAACCCCTCACCAACTTTGTTGCCCTTTTCTGGACACATTAGTTACACTTTTTCAAGCATCATCTACCAGGTTTATTTTAATCCAGTCACTCTAATAACCATTGGGTATCATCAATCCATTTGTGGTTCATTTTGGGGATTAGTTCAACCTTATGGCAAGCATGTAACAGAGAACCAGAAAAGCATGAGTCTACTTCTCTTGTTGTAATCGGGAATACTTGAATGCACAGATGCAATGAAACTTGGTACTGAAACTTGGTATTGCCTGTCTCCTAAATGTTTATTTTTATCTTATCTTGAACAGAAACAATCCTGAGCAGTGTGTATCTTTAATCTCACTTGGTGCTGTGTTATGTTAATTAGGACTCTTCCTTTCAGAAGAATATTTCATATTTTATGTAGTACTATTACTTCTCTGTACAGCTCCCAATAAATGCTGTTTCAGCAAGACCTCATATAATTAAAAAAGTCATAAATATTGCAACAGAAAACCAATATGCTAGAGTCTCAAGAATTAAAATATAACTCATTGTCTCACAGTATTACCAAGGTTGGAAAATACCTCAAAGGTCATCAAGTCCAACCTGTTGCCACAGACCTCATCACTGGACCATGGCACCAAGTGCCATGTCCAATCTCCTCTTGAACACCTCCAGGGATGGTAACTCCACCACCTCCCCAGGCAGCCTATTCCAATGGCTAACAACTCTCTCAGTGAAGAACTTTATCCTCATCTTGAGCCTAAATCTCCCCTGGTGCAGCTTGAGACTGTGTCCCCTTACTCTGGTGCTGGTTGCCTGAGAGAAGAGACCAACTCCCTACTGGCTACAATTCCCCTTCAGGTAGTTATAGAGAGCAATGAGGTCTCCCCTGAGCCTCCTCTTCTCCAGGCTAAACAATCCCAGCTCTCTCAGCTTCTCCTCATAGGGCTGTGCTCAAGGCCTCTCACCAGACTTTTGTCCTTCTCTGGACACTTCCAAGTGTCTTGATGTCCTTCTTAAACTGAAGGGCCCAGAACTGGACACAGAACTCAAGGTGTGGCCTAACCAGTGCAGAGTGCAGGGGCACAATGACTTCCCTGCTAGTGATGGCCACACTATTCTTGATACAGGCCAGGATGCCATTGGCCTTCTTGGCCACCTGGGCACACTGCTGGCTTGTGTTTAGGCAGCTGTCAATCATACTCCCAGAGCACCAAAGCAATGACTATGGCTTTTGGAATAAACCTAACAGCACTCTATCAACAATTTATGATCCAAACTAGCACAACTACCTCATTGTTAGGGAATCAAAGAATATGTCAGCAGCAGATACATGTTTCCCTATCAAGTATATTACAGGTCCTGGCTGCTGTATTTTCTTCTGTTAAATAAAGCAACATTATTCAACATGACCATAAGGTGTCCTTCTTTTAGAGTAAATCTGCTTAAAAGCAAAGTCTTTAACTTATTTGCTATTACTTTCAAATTAAAATAGTGTCATTTAATTTCCCATCAACAATCTGAGTAACATATACAGCAGACTTAAGAACACCAAAAATAGAAGCAGAATCTTGAAGGTGCATGAGTGTATGTAGAGGAAAAGACAAAAATCTCACCTTTTTCAAAACAACCTTGAAACTGATTGATCTGCGACTTCACAGAGTTGAGTCTAAACAATTTCAGTGCAACACGTGAAAACTTAAAATCAAATTCAAATATTCCTTGGGAAAGACATTTTTCCAGGACACTTTGTAACCAAAAGAAACCACTAGAGGGCAAAACGTCCACTGCTGAAAAAATGTGAGACAAAAACCTTTATATGAAGGAGAAAAGCAGTGGAGGAGAATAATCCCCCCAGTTTTTTAACTACTTTTTTTTCTGACTTAAGCAGAAGTTTGTAATCAAAACATCAGTTAATAACACTGTCCCTTAACCTCTGCCCCTGAGACGTTGACTTGCTGGAACGAGTTCAGAGAAGGGCAACGAAGTTGGTGAGGGGCTTGGAGCACAAGCCCTATGAGGAGAGACTGAGGGAGCTGGGGCTGCTTAGCCTGGAGAGGAGGAGACTCAGGGGTGACCTTATTGCTCTCTACAACTACCTGAAGGGGGGTTGTAAACAGACAGAGGTTGGTCTCTTCTCCCAGGCAGCCAGCACCAGAACAAGAGGACACAGTCTCAGGCTGCGCCAGGGGAAGTTCAGGCTGGAGGTCAGGAGGAAGTTTTACACAGAGAGAGTGATTGCCCATTGGAATGGACTGCCCAGGGAGGTGGTGGAGTCGCCGTCACTGGAAGTGTTCAGGAGGAGACTTGACAAGGTGCTTGGTTACATGGGTTAGTTGATTAGGTGGTGTTGGATGATAGGTTGGACGCGATGATCTTGAAGGTCTCTTCCAACCTGGTTTATTCTATTCTATTCTAAATGAGATTTTGCATGAGGTCAAGTATATGCTGTGGCTTCTTATTTCTATAAATAGCTACTTTCCACAGATATTTAGGTGTTCTCAGAGCTAAATAGTTTGGCCTGGGATATCTGTAAATAACACAAACTTGAACTGAGGCTGACAAATTTAGTCATCTCCTCTCCCTGCCCAATTTTGTAGAGACACAAGAGGGACACCCGCTGCCCAGGGAGGTGGTGGAGTCACCATCCCTGGAGGTGTTCAAGAGGGGATTGGATGTGGTGCTTGGTGCCATGGTCTAGTCATTAGGTCTGTGGTGACAGGTTGGACTCGATGATCTTTGAGGTCTCTTCCAACCTTGGTGATACTGTGACAGGGGGTGGAAGGGACCTCTGGAGACCATCTACTCCAACCCCTCTGCCAGAGCAGGTTCCCCTATAGCAAGTTGCACAGGATGGTGTCCAGGAGAGTTTTGACACATGATGGTTGATGTAGCCAACAAAAGAAAAAACATTTATTCCTGCATCCCAAACTTGCACATAAACTTGATTGTCTGCATCTCACTATGGGCCTGTATCAAAGTACCAACAGTCAAAGAATCTCTTGGGCTTAAGGGTAGTTTCAGGCTATCTAGTGAAATCTGATAAGTGTAACTAATGACAATGAGGTGTTTATACAAAATTGTGTTGGTATACATTTACTGTCCATAATGCAGCACATCCTGGTAACTCTGTTTTAAAAAACACAGTAGTCAGCTGGAAAGGACTAAGGTAATACAGCAAGGTGTGACTGCCTGAAAAGGGTGCTCTATAAGTTTCAAAGCTCTCTATATGGGTTATGAAAGAACATCCTTAGTAATATTTAAATTTGTTTCTACTTACGACATTACACTTTAATTATCATGTTCCTAAATTTCTCTTTTCTGTAGTCTGGCTATCTTTTGATGTCTAGGCCTCAGCATGTAAGTGTCTTCAGTAAATGTGTAGTGATTATTAGGTTTTTCATAGCATGTGTGATTTTACTACCTTTAAAAATACTAAAAGCTATTTTGCATAAAATCATCCCTAAATAATCCTCTCGCAAACTAAATGCTGAAAAAGATATACACAAGTAATCTAAAGTAGTAACAGATAGTGTGACTGAATATAACAAAGTATAATTTTTGTTCTCTTTATTTACTATCATTTTGGTTTTTTGTTTACTACCAGTCCTGCAAAGAAGCAAAAAAAGAAAAACATTGCCTCACTTATTGTATGAATAGAATAGAATAAACCAGGTTGGAAGAGACCTTCAAGATCATCGCGTCCAACCCATCAACCAATCCAATCCACCTAAACAACTAAACCATGGCACCAAGCACCCCATCAAGTCTCCTCCTGAACACCTCCAATGATGGCAACTCCACCACCTCCTTGGGCAGCCCATTCCAATGGGCAATCCCTCTCTCTGTATAGAACTTCTTCCTAACATCCAACCTAAACCTCCCCTGGTGCAGCCTGAGACTGTGTCCTCTTGTTCTGGTACTGGCTGCCTGGGAGAAGAGACCAACATCCGCCTGTCTACAACCTCCTGTCAAGGTCCGGAGACATTAGATGTCTCGGTCCGGAGACACAGTTCTTTTAAATATTCCCGTGTTGTGAAATTAGAGGCACAAATGAAGCCAAAGTATCAACAGCTAGACTATTTATTAGATAAATAAAGTGGACATAAGAAGGGAAAGGGAGAAAAGAGAGAGAGGGACGAGAGATAGAAGAGGAAAGGAATTATATTATCACACCCCTCATCCCCCCCAAGACAGTTAAAGTCTGTGGAGGAAAGGTGCTGCAGGAGATGTTGGGTTTGTAGAGAAACCGTGAGCTGTGGTCCTCTGGGAAGATGTTGGGTTGATACAGGAACGGCACTGAGGCTCCTCTGGGCAGCCTGGGTCTGTAGAGAAAGGGTGCTGAGGCTTGGCTGGAGCTGCGGTCCTCCGAGCAGCTTCTTTTCTCCGGAGCAGCATTGTCCCAGTTTTCTCTTCTCAGCGGCCTGGCCCGTCTCCTGTGTTTTCCTTCATCTCCCTTTTTCTCCCCGTTTTTCTCCTCTGTTTCTCTCCTCTGTTTCTCTCTACAAACCAGTAGTTGCTCAAGTCTTTTATACAGTTTTTTAGTCCTCAGGCAGGTGTTGGTATGTCAGGTATTCCAGAGGCAAGGAAATAATCCAGGTATCTGTTCCCCCGGAAATCTTTCTGTGTATTGCTGTGTATGTGGGCAAGATTTTTGGATGGAGGCGAGGGGGGGCCTCCGTCCCTCCCCCCCCCCCCCCCCCCATTCAGACAAGTCCTCCCACATTCCTTTACACAGGTGGTGGAAACCATCGTATCACCCTGCCCAAGGTACTTGATGGGCGGAAACCACCCTGCCCAGAAAGCGTGATGGCTGGGTGCTTGGGTCCATTGTTGCAGTCCCGTGTTATCACGATGCAATCACAAGCTGATTTGCATCCAGGATTGGTGGACAGGATTCTTTCCACCTTCTTTCCAGTGGCTCTGCTATCACTTTGTTGACTCACATAGAGAGAGACAAACTTATTAGACTCTCACACCTCCCTTCAGGTAGTTGTAGAGAGCAATAAGGTCTCCCCTGAGCCACCTCCTCTCCAGGCTAAGCAACCCCAGCTGCCTCAGCCTCTCCTCATAGGGCTTGTGTTCCAAACCCCTCACCAGCTTTGTTGCCCTTCTCTGGACTCGTTCCAGCAAGTCAACATCCTTCCTAAACTGTGGGGCCCAGAACTGGAAAAAGTATGTTTCTCAAACAGCATACAGCTTGTGTCTGCAAAAGGCAAAACAAAAACAAACCAAACCAAAATCACAAAGAATAAAAGCCACAACAACAAAACAGTTTTTGTATATACCACTTAAAAAATATGAATGTTGTTTTCTTTCAGCTGAGTAGGCCTAAAAACTGTGACTTATAATCTCCAATGGTCGATAGAACTGGGATTTTTCGTAAGACAAAGTTGTTATTGCAGCTTGATGCTCTAAGAACATTAAGAAAAGCTAATTTCTTCTGTTATGTCTAAGAAGATGATCTTGAGCCCCAAGGCTATATGCAGCTCACCAGTCATGGTTCAAGGAAATGCAGACTTCAGAGGAAGGCAAAAACTGTTGTAGGAATAATGAGATAACCTCCAAAACAAAGAACAAATATCTCGTATATAAAGGATACATACTGCAAATGGAGACATCACATAGAGTTGCAGACCAGTGCAGAAAAATCAAGATGTAAAGCATGTTAAGAAAGATCAGCATAGCCCAAGCAGACATTACAATGAAAAGGCAAAAAAGAAAGTTAAAAGGGAAAAAAAAAAAGGAAACAACAGAAACAAAGTAAAATACTAGCAAAGAGGAGCTTCACACTCCTTCCTATCAGTAATTCAGGATCCTAACAACTCACTGCAGCTCCACCTTTGCACCCTTAGGAGTAGAAATACAGTAAAAGGATGACCATAACACTTGGGGGGGGGGAAGGGAGAGGGTCTGTTAGGAAGTGTTGGTATTGCAATTTTAACTACATTACCGATGAAATGTATTTGTTATTCATTTAGACTGTTAGTATAAGTTTAACTGCACTGATCATAACAACTTTCTTTTATTTTAGTAAAGTCTATTAGGATGCTAAGGTGATTAACAATAAATTCTTTCTTCCACATGTAAGTCAAGTTCCCTTTTTTTGTCCATACTAAATTTTTGAGTATAACAACTAGGCCAGGTATGTTAAACCCAAGAATTTAATTTTGAATGCCATATAGTGCTGCAAAGTCCAGAGAAGGGCAACAAAGTTGGTGAGGAGTTTGGAACACAAGCCCTATGAGGGGAGGCTGAGGGAGCTGGGGTTGCTTAGCCTGGAGAGGAGGAGACGCAGGGGTGACCTTATTGCTCTCTACAATTACCTGAAGGGAGGTCGTAGCCAGGTGGGGGTTGGTCTCTTCTCCCAGGCAGCCAGTATCAGAACAAGAGGACACAGTCTCAGGCTGCACCAGGGGAGGCTTAGGCTGGATGTTAGGAAGAAGTTCTATACAGAGAGAGTAATTGCCCATTGGAATGGGCTGCATGGGGAGGTGGTGGAGTTGCCATCATTGGAGGTGTTCAGGAGGAGACTTGATGGGGTGCTTGGTGCCCTGGTTCAGTTGTTTAGGTGGATTGGATTGGTTGATGGGTTGGACACGATGATCTGGAAGGTCTCTTCCAACCTGTTTATTATTATTATTATTATTATTATTATTATTATTATTATTATTATTATTATTATTATTATTATTATTATTATTATTATTATTAAAGGTACCTTCCAAGCTGGTCTATTCTATTCTAAAACATGGAAAACAATCTGCAACTCAAAAAAATAGAGAAGATGCAAATGTCCAGCCTTACAGACTCTTATAGTGATTTTCCACTCACCAGTTACTCAGTAGTCACGCAACAACATTTTGTAGCTTCATTGCCTGAATTGTAGTTATAACACCAAGTTGCTAAATCCAGTGTGTGTATTTTCCTTGAGGGAACATTTATGCATTCAAGACAAAACAGCTCCTGACATAGTAGGTACACATTTCAGCAACAAGGAAATCAGGCAGGAGATTAATTAGGTGTTAGTGAAGCAATTAAAAAAGAAAAGGTAATTTAACTAGATTGCATACAGGCAGAATGACAAAGATGTCTAAAGTAACATGACACCTTTCAATGCAGCATTGTGCTTGACAGTAAAACTTTAAATTATTATGCAAATATTATTTGCTTGCATGGCATTTGCCAAAATTTTGATTGACCTGCATTTCCCTTCCTCAGCCCTGGAATAAAAGCAAGTTACAGCTCCTAAGGGCAAATTAACCTATTCAAGCTTTCTGCTACTGTTATTCTTAAATTCCCTTTTGAGTATTCCCTGTATTGATATCTTTTATTCCTTTTATAACTTTAATCTTACCTGCTCCTTAATGACTTGATTTATCTTTGGTAAGCTATTAATAATAAAGATGGGAGTGGTAGTAGCTGGTTTACAGTGTACAAACCAGCAACCTTTTCATGGGTTGATTTGAATCTGCTGACGAATATTCAATATCATGCCGATGTCATGCCAGCTTCAGAATGCAAATTCTGGCTGGAGCAAAGTGTCATGGGGCTTGAAGTTTGGATTGTAATCTGAGAGGCTTTCTGTTTCCAGATGCTGCTTCCAATTTCCAGTTTTGGGGTGTTGGTCTTTTCTGTTGGGCTGGTTGAGGGGTGAGGGATTGACTTCTCACTGGCTTCTGTTGCTGCTTCTGCTTTTGCTGTACTTTTATGTGAAATAGGCTAATTGTACATCATACTAACTCATTAAACTCCTTGTCTCAATCCAGAGACTTTTTGGTGACACTTTCCCTCCCATGGAGTAGGCAGGGATTAGGGGGAGAGGGGGAGTGGGTTTGCAGGAGCAGATGTGCTTGGGGCAGATGTGACTGTGTTAACCTGGGACAAGCTCCAAACCAGGATTTAGAGGAAGATGCTTTTTGTCCCACAAATCTAAGAAGTCCAACCCAAAGCCATTTGCATGATAGTCCAGGTTAAAAGAACAAGTGATTTCACCTGTGGCACATTATTACTGATGTAACTGGCTTAACTATAGTCTGCCCACAGCATCTCAATACCAGGTTTACTACAGTAAGTTATTCCAAACATCATCTTCTCTTAATTGATCATTGATTATTCACCATCCTTTAACAGTGGTAAAGCTCTGAGATTAATTATAATCAATGCTGACAAATGGTGTACAGTCCCAAACCCTTACTACTGACTTCTTTGGAGGGATACACACTTTGAGATGTACTCATAAGTATAGCACTTTACCTCTTCTCTTTCGGTTTTGTGCTTTACAGCAATACTCAGTCCTTTGTTGTTTTGCCTGGTGTTTCAAAATGCTTCAAACTGCATCACTTCAAAATATTTCATTTATTTGCCCTTTAATACAGAAATGTTGTCAGGAGGGAATACACTGAACTGTTCTGAGAAGTGTTCAGGACCCATCTGCCTGAGAAGATCCTCATGCTGTGTTTCAGATGCACTTTGCCATTTTAATATCAAAGCAAACAAGCTGTTATTTTCAGCGTTCAGCAAAAGCAGTGAGCCTGATCTAAACCAGTAGAAACAGACTTCCATCACACATGTCTGAACTGCCTTCTAGCTGAGGAAAGGTTAACAAAAAGCTCAACATGAGCTCTCAATGTGCACTTGCAGCCTGCAAAGGCAATCAGATCCTGGGCTGCATCAGGAGAAGTGTGGCTAGCAGGTCGAGGGAGGTGATCCTCCCCCTCTACTCAGCCCTGGTGAGACCCCATCTGGAGTACTGTGTCCAGTTCTGGAGCCCCTATTACAAGAGGGATGTGGAGGTGCTGGAACATGTCCAGAGAAGGGCCACAAGGATGATCAGAGGGCTGGAGCACCTCTCCTATGAGGACAGACTGAAGGAGTTGGGGCTGTTCAGTCTGGAGAAGAGAAGGCTCCCAGGTGACCTAATTGTGGCCTTCCAGTATCTGAAGGGGGCCTACAGGAAGGCTGGGGAGGGACTTTTCAGGATGTCAGGTAGTGATAGGACTAGGGGGAATGGAATGAAGCTGGAGGTGGGGAGATTCAGGCTGGATGTGAGGAGGAAGTTCTTCACCATAAGAGTGGTGAAACCCTGGAATGGGTTGTCCAGGGAGGTGGTTGAGGCCCCATCCCTGGAGGTGTTTAAGACCAGGCTGGATGAGGCTGTGGCCAGCCTGATGTAGTGTGGGGTGTCCCTGCCCATGGCAGGGGGGTTGGAACTAGATGATCCTTGTGGTCCCTTCCAACCCTGACTGATACTATGATACTATGATAACATAAAATATACTGCAGTTTAAGTTTTGGGGTATCCAATTATTGGGAACAAGCAGATTAATTGACTAGATACATCCATGAACATCACTAAAGGTAAATACAGTTTCAGACAGGTGTGCACTGAAGCAATTATATCCTAACTATATATCCTGCACCCTTTTTTTCACACTTATTTATATACAAGATATAATCCATTACAGAGAAATACAGTTATTAGAATTTTAGTGCTGCGCTTCTACAATGACATAAGAAGTACTTCTGTAGGGAATTTATACATGATTTGAATGCTAGTTTGCACTCATCAAGGAAAAGTAGAAGGTAACTCTTGAAAGGGTCAATTGCATGAAGTAAAATAACACTAGCTAAAATCTCCAGGTTCCCAAATTATGTCAAAGACTTGAAAAACTAGCTTTTAAAATCATAATAAATTATAATGTGGTGGGTTGAAATTTCCCCTCAGCATAAAATTGCTGTTTGTTTATATTGTGCTACTTTCTGTTCAAGATCTGTGGTAAATTTTCTAGGCACAGCCTAAAACGACCACAGTGATATACTTATGAATTTAAGTTATATCTGACATGTATCTCCTTGGAAAGCAAAGCTGAGTGACGTAAACATAGCTGACACAAAACAGGGAACTAGCAAACAAAATTATGTTGAAAGAATCTTCTCACCTTACTAGCTCATTTCTATTGATTATGACAAGATTTTCTTCTTAGCCTCTTGCATTCACATAGTAAATATAACATTTTGGGTGTTTTAGTTCACTGTTTTGAGTTATTCAAGTAAAGGGGTACAAGGGCAGATAGGTAGGTGTTTTTTCTTCTTGCTATAAGTAACTGAGTATATTGTCTCAGCCTCACTTCCCTTTGTTTCTTTCCCTCCAGTTTCCATTTTGTTTCTTTTTAGTTGATCCTATTCTGATTTTAATAGCTAGTTTCTTTTTCTCAAGTCCTATAAAGCAGAATTTCTAGTCTAGCTGTGGATGCCTGCATTAGTCAAGTGCTGGTTGTTACAATACAGCATCTCACAGCTAAGAAAGCTGCAGGTTTGTAATTTGTTGCACAGGACAAACAAAGTATATAATAAAAATATAACAGCTGCTTCTAATATGTCACTATCACTTATTTACTATACCAAAAGATTATATGAGTAAGAAATTCTAGGTTTAATTTAAACAGTCTCCAGCTCTGACAGGGGAGGTTTAGGCTGGATGTTAGGAAGAAATTCTTCACAGAAAGAGTGATTGGCCATTGGAATGGGCTACCCAGGGAAGTGGTGGAGTCACCATCACTGGAGGTGTTTACGAAGAGACTGGATGGGGCTCTTGGTGCCATGGTTTATTTGATTAGATAGTGCTGGACTCCTATGCTGTGTGCTAAGAAACAGCAGCATACAGGAAAACAAACAACTTCTGGATAACTATATGTTGCTGTGCATGGGGTGGGAAGACACAGAGCTTAGTATAGTTCAGTGATAGAATAGAATAAACCAGGTTGAAAAAGACCTTTGAGATCAAGTTCAACCTATCATCCAACATTATCTAATCAACTAAACCATAGCACCAAGCACCCCATCGAGCCTCCTCCTAAACACCTCCAGTGATGGTGAGTCCACCACCTCCCTGAGTAGCACATTCCAATGACCAATCACTCTCTCTATGAAGAATTCCTAACATCCAGCCTGAACCTCCCCTGGAACAGCTTCAGACTGTGTCCTCTTGTTCTGGTGCTGGTGTCTTGAGAGAATAGACCAGCCCCTACCTGGCTACAACCTCCCTTCAGGTATTCGTAGATGTCAATAAGGTCTCCCCTGAGTCTGATCTTCTCCAGGTTAAGCAACCCCAGCTCCCTCAGCCTTTCCTCACAGGGCTTGTGCTCCAAACCCCTCACCAACTTTGTTGCCCTTCTCTGGACACGTTCCAGCAAGTCAACATCTTTCCTGAACTGAGGGGCCCAGAACTGGACACAGGACAGCACAGGACACTAACCAGTGCTGAGTCCAGGGGGAGAATGACTTCCGTGCTCCTGCTGGCCACACTGTTCCTGATACAGGATGCTATTGGCCTTCTTGGCCACCTGGGCACACTGTTGGCTCATGTTCAGCCTACTCTCAATCAGTATCCCCAGGTCCAGGTTCTGCCTGGCCACTCTGCAGACACTCTGACCGCAGCCTGTAGCACTGCATGGGGTTGTTGTGGCCAATGTGTAAAACCCAGCACTTAGATGTGTTCAATCTCATGCCGTTAGACTCTGCCCGTCTGTCCAGCCTGTCAAGGTCACTCTGCAGAGCTCTCCAATCTGTAAGCCAGTAAAGGGAAGGGCTGTCAATACAAAAGACCATGGTATAACTATTGAGGCAGGGATAACTCAAAGCATATGTAGTGCAAATGAAGCTTGTTTGCTGCAGAACATGAGAGACAGAAACCAGGCCCAAGATTGCTAAATTTTAATGTATCTTTGAGAGAAACACCGAATAATGCCCATTTCCCACATTACGTTGTAAAACATGTTTCAGGTACTAAAATATTGCCTATTTACCTCTGCTGTCATGGTTTTGAAGAAATTTTCCAAATACCCAGGAGAAGGCATTGGCAAAGTATGTTTATTTGATGTCTGAAGTGCATTGGACCCAGCACACCTCTACAATGCACAAATGCACACTTCTACAATGCAAGCTCAGAGAGACTGCAAAACTGAAGATGCTTTATGGAGCTCAGCCAGACTTGGCACCTGTGTGGGTTGTAGACAATCACTTTCTCTCTTGAATACTGCACCTAAAAACATTTCATACCTGATTTTTCTCTTCATTCTACAGTCTCTTGGTCAGAATGGGTCTGAGGCCCATTGAGTATTAGGCAGGCCCTATTGATCAGTTTGCAAGCCTGAGAAACATAAATACCATCTGAAAATTACTTATGCCATCTGAAAAAAAACAGGAAAGGGCAAAAGGGACAGAAAGACTTCTCTGTATAATATTTCTTCTGTGGCAAACTTTACATTTCACTCTTTTCAGTATCAGTCTTCTTTCTAGTGTGATCCTTGCAATCCACATGGCCTCTTTGAGAAAAAAACAAAAGTAGCTTCTAAGATTTAATGTGACAGAACATTCAAACCAAAAAAAGATTGCACTGGCTCAAGGGCTATTAAAAAGCTATACACAACAGAGTGATCACACTGCTTTCTCCTGAATAAATCCAGCTGCAATGGCTGCTGTACAGAAGTGGAAGACTGCAGAAGAGGAGCGATACAGGATAACTGCTCATGAAGAGGTGAAGCACTCTAGGAAATTTCCCTTCTGTCAGTGGTGACTCTGTAACACCTAAGGAGTTATTGTTGCATGGGTGTTCTCAGAGGGTGTGGCAGGTCCTTTTCATAAAGCCTTCCAAAAAGGGTTGCTGTTATGAGTGGTTTCGATGTGCCATGCTTGCTTTTTAACCGTCCGTCTCGTAGCACCTGATTGAGAAGAGAAAGAATGACAATAATAGCCCTCTAACGGAGCAGTAGTATCACATGGTGCAGAAAGGATAGGCCTTGATGCTGGATATTTTGATGGAGCACTTCTAAAAGACAATCGTGAAAATGAAACGTTGAGGAAAGGCTTGAATCTAAGGGACAGGGTTCTATGGAACAGCTGCTTGAACAAAAAGTGTAGGCTGTACTCCATCTTGTTTACTCCTCACAGTTAGCTAAAATATTGATGTAGCCAGGTCATCGTGCTTGCAGCTGCAAGTATGGATAACAGTATGTGTCAGCATAGCTTTGTCGTTATGCTTGTAGCTCTGCTTCAAGATAACAGCATTGAAACAAAGTATAAGTAAAAGAAAGAACTAATTAGAGAGGAGCTTGTGAAATTGCACGTAGACCTAACTGCAAGTAGGCTGGATATTATAATGTAACCCTGGACTAATAGCCAATAGAATGATGACACTTGTGCCTATTTAGCTGAGATGCTTTATAAGCT
The DNA here is from genome assembly GCF_026170545.1 of Melanerpes formicivorus. NCBI lineage: Eukaryota > Metazoa > Chordata > Aves > Piciformes > Picidae > Melanerpes > Melanerpes formicivorus. The sequence continues at coordinate 7,466,606 of NW_027142354.1, forward strand.
GTGCGTTTGAACAATAAAGCTGAAGCTTGCTTATCAATCATATTGATTGCTGCGGGCTTTCCTCGCCGTTTTCTCCAACAATGAAAGAAAACAGAATTGTTTCTGACTCTGCCACTACCTTCCCACATTTCCTTGGACATGAAGATCTTTAAAACTTCCTCTGGCCCTTTTGGGGGGGGGGAAAAAAAGAACAAAAACAAAGACAAAACCAAAACAAAACAAGCACAAATAAACCAAACAAAACCCCAACCAAACAAAACCAGAACACTTTCTCTTCCTTATAACAAGGTGACTGTAAGAATAACTCGCAGTCTCGTTACATACATGGTGATGAAGGTTATTTACATGTCAAGGACAGCAATTTGAATTCTTCTATTTGATTGGTAGATCCCAGAAAAAAATTCAATTGCAAGTAGAGAATTTCAAGTCAAATATTGCTTTTCTTAGTTTGTACCCATCAGTTTGTTCACAGACTGTGAACACCTGTGTATTTTGAAGAGCCTTTATAACAGCTAATAAGCCTTTATCTTAAGAAAAATATAAAATACTTTCTTTCAATTAGGCCATGATATTTTAGCACAGCAAGAAATCCTTTGATGTGTGTGTTCTGACAGACATCCCACCCAAAGTAAATATGTAGGATAAACGCTGTTTCTCCATTATCTACCTTGCAAAAACTGCCCTTGCTTCCCCTAAATGTTTTTGAGTCCTTTTCACTGTCTTCATTGTGTCTTGCAAGCTATTAAATGCCTCTTCCAAATCAATTAAGATTTCATCTGGCCTCTTGCATGCCTGTAATCTAAGGTTTATGAATGAAAAGATATTTTGGCAAAAATATGCTGGAACGTGTCCAGAGAAGGGCCACGAGGATGATCAGAGGGCTGGAGCACTTCTCCTATGAGGACAGACTGAAGGAGTTGGGGCTGTTCAGTCTGGAGAAGAGAAGGCTCCAAGGTGACCTAATTGTGGCCTTCCAGTATCTGAAGGGGGCCTACAGGAAGGCTGGGGGAAGACTTGTCAGGATCTCAGGTAGTGATAAGACTAGGGGGAATGGAATGAAGCTGGAGGTGGGGAGATTCAGGCTGGATGTGAGGAGGAGGTTCTTCACCATGAGAGTGGTGAAACCCTGGAATGGGTTGTCCAGGAAGGTGGTTGGGGCCCCGTCCCTGGAGGTGTTTAAGCCCAGGCTGGATGAGGCTCTGGCCAGCCTGATGTAGTGTGGGGTGTCCCTGCCCATGGCAAGAGGGTTGGAGCTAGAAGATCCTTGTGGTCCCTTCCAACCCTGACTGATACTATGATACTATGATACTATGATATAGAATCATAGAATTGTTAGGGTTGGAAGGGATCACAAGGATCATCTGGCTCGAGCCCCCCTGCCATGGGCAGGGACACCTCACACTAGATCAGGTATGATACTGTGTGAAGTTTAAAAAATAAATCCTACAAGCCCCTCAAAAATCTCTTTTAACATTTTTAACTGCATAGGTTTTCTACTCTTATGCATTATACTAATTTTTAATTTTTCTTGCTTGGACAATTTCTGAGTGTCTTTGATTTCCTAATTTCCTAAAATGCCCATCAGCAGAAACCTGTAGAAAAATAGCTCCTTGACAACTGCCCTTTATAGCTTTGGGACCTGAATTGGGAAGGTATATTTGCTAAAGAAAACACTAGAACATTGGAATATTTTGTCCAGTTCTGGGCCCTTCAGTTAAAAAAAACACAGTGAGCTACTTGAAAGAGTCCAGCACAGAGCCACGAGGATGATTAGGGGGATGGAACATCTTCTGTACAAGGAGAGACTGAGGGAGCTGAGGACTCTTTAGCTTAGAGAAGAGGAGACTGAGAGGTGACCTCATTCATGTTTATAAATATATAAAGGGTGAGTCCCGAGAAGATGGAGCCAGGCTTTGCTCAGTGGTGCCCAGTGACAGGACAAGGGGCAATGGGTGGAAGTTGAGGCATAACAAGTTTCACATAAATATGAGGAAAAGAAATTTCACTGTGAGGGTAACAGAGCACTGGAACAGGCTGCCCAGGGGGGTTGTGGAGTCTCCCTCTCTGGAGATATTCAAAACTCACCTGGATGCATTTCTGTGTGAACTGGTGTAGGTGATCCTGCTCTGGCAGGGGGGTTGGACTAGATGATCTTTTGAGGTCACTTCCAGCCCCTGAAATTCTATGATTCTATTAGTTTTAGCATTTATATGTCCTTATCACTAAGGATTAATTTAATCCATCTATTTAAATGTCCCCTTGAATTACGGTCTGCAGAACCAAAGAAAGTGATTCTTGGATGAGACTTTGCTGCCATATGGGTTTCCAGCACCACAGCCTGGAAAACCTCTCAAACAACTCCAGGGTGCCCCATTACCTCAAATTCGCCATGTGCCAGCTGCACCTTGCTGTACAAGACTTCTGGAAAGACATAGTTGGTACCAAATGTGCCACTGAGGGAAAACATCTCAAACTTGGTCTCAGCTGTTTCCACCGGCTGCCCACACATCTTCAGGTCTGTGCTCTTGCACTTGAGCAGTGTGCATACCTGTGGGCAGGAGGATACACAACAACAAAATACTGTTAAGCTTTTCATAACTGAGATGGATTTGGTGGCAATAAAGTTGTCATGAGGTAGTACTGGACAAGTCTTTTGGGGTCATTTAGAGGTAAGTATATGCAACCCACATTCGCCCCTACAGAACCAATTACCTGCCAGTGATATTTAATGACAGAACCGTGGAGTCCATCAAATGCACCCAGGACATACACTTCATCTTTGCTCTGGTTTGACATCTGATAAACCAAATGACAGCAGAGGTCTCCTTGACAAACTGTGTAATTTCCATCTTTGTATTTGAGGTGACTGAAAGTGAATATATCCCGCCGGACAGCTCCTGAAAAGGTGTCATTTCCTCCTGGAAATTTCCCAATGCTTGTGGCATACAAACTCCAGTTGACAGCAGGAGGGTAGGTGGGAGAAAGACGAGGGTGTGCACTTAGCTCTGCTACCAGGAGTTGTCCCTCCTCAGTCTCACTGTTGTAGTGATAGGTGGCAGGTCCCTCTGGTGTGAACAGCCCACTGCCTGCCAAAGACAGCCACCAGCTCTCTGTCAGCTTGCACCCTGGAGTACAGCTTGACAGAGAGTCCAGCTGCCCCCTGAGCCACACTGGTGGGCTTTTCTGGTGATGTTACTTCTAGTTATGGAGAACTTTTAAGTAATTTAAAAGCACAGAACTGCTAAAATACCCATCATTGTGAAAACATGACTTAAACTTCACAAGTTTTGTGCTTTGCTGGATCTTAAACCTGGGCCTTAAATGGCAATTTAACATTTGTCCATCCTTTTAAGAGCATTAAGTTCATTTAGATGTAAATCAGAGCTGTAACAGTGGCATATTTGCCAAGGAAGGAAACTACGGAGGTGATTATATTTCACAGAAGGCAACCCAGAGCTGTGGCCTAAACTCAGCTCAGTATATTTCAGACAGGCAAAAGTGCTCCTTTGTGGCTTTCACTTTGGCTTCAAGAAAGAGTTACAGATGTAGCTACTGCAATGTTTTCTCAGCTTAAAAAGAAAACCCAAAAAAGGCAATTAATAAGTATTCAGAGCAAAGCAAAACATAAATATCTCTAACTCTTCAACAGCCACAAAACCCTGAAAATCTTTTATTCAATATCTGAGTTTAGGTTATTAAATTCTGTTTGAAACATAATTTTTTTCTTCATTTTACTGTTGATTGAATTTTAGACAAGAAAAAAACTCTGCTTCTAAAAAAGAGGCTGAAAATGTAAGTGAAACTTTGTGCTATTTTTGAAAATTAAATTTCACATTGAAATGATCAAAATTTAATGTTGTGAACTTCACAATTTTACCTTCCCCAGAACATTTTCTTGCCTGAAGCTGTTTACTACATTCAATACAACATCAGGAAGAGATTTAGTCTGACTGAAACACTGTTTTCCAGAGATTTCCCTATGTGTAAGACATTTCTGCCTGCTTCTGAACTCAGTGCTTTGAAGACCATTTCCCATGTCCTGCATGCAACTCACCTGTCATTGCCGTGCCAATGTTGTGAGTATTTGCTGAAAGTAAATTGACACCCATGCCCATAGCCCAGGCAGAGTGAAACTCAACTGCAGTCAGAAATGGCAGGACATTCATCCAAGCCGTTGGGAAGACCATGGTGTCCACCTGCAACTTGTTCACCAGGACCATGGCAGGCTCATGGAAAAGGATGTCGAAGCAAGTGAAAACACCAAACTTTCCAAAGGGAGTCTGAAAGGTGACAGCTTCTGGCTCTTTTGGGTAATTAAACTGAGTTTCTCCTCTAAACAGGTTGTACTGTGGGTGAAGAAAATGACACATCAGAAACTTAAAAACAAGATTATGAACAGCTACTCATGCATCTGAGATAGGCCTTAAGGCAAAACTAGGACTTGAGATACCTGAGCTGTCCAGTATAGAAGGTTTGCAACCATTTAGCTGACCCTCTTGCTCCGGGGGTGGCTCTGCCCTAGCTGCTTCTTGGAAGCAATACCTAGCCAATATTAACTGCCAAACCCTGCCAAGAGTGCTTGCTTTCCAATTTGGTATCATAAGAGTGGCCCTTGTGCTGCCTGGGGAGGTGGTGGAGTCACCATCATTGGAGGTGTTTAGGAGGAGAATTGATAGGGTGCTTGGTTGCATGGTTTAGTTGATTAGGTGGTGTTGGATGATGAGTTGGACATGATGATCTTGATGGTCTCTTCCAACCTCTCCTCTCTCCTCTCCTCCTCCTCTCCTCCTCCTCTCCTCTCCTCTCCTCTCCTCTCCTCTCCTCTCCTCTCCTCTCCTCTCCTCTCCTCTCCTCTCCTCTCCTCTCCTCTCCTCTCCTCTCCTCTCCTCTCCTCTCCTCTCCTCTCCTCTCCTCTCCTCTCCTCTCCTCTCCTCTCCTCTCCTCTCCTCTCCTCTCCTCTCCTCTCCTCTCCTCTCCTCTCCTCTCCTCTCCTCTCCTCTCCTCTCCTCTCCTCTCCTCTCCTCTCCTCTCCTCTCCTCTCCTCTCCTCTCCTCTCCTCTCCTCTCCTCTCCTCTCCTCTCCTCTCCCCTCCCCTCCCCTCCCCTCCTCCCCTCTCCCCTCCCCTCCCCTCCCCTTCCCTCTCCTCTCCTCACCTCTCTGAACCTCTCCTCTCCTCTCCTCTCCTCTCTGAACCTCTCCCCTCCTCTCCTCTCTGAAGCTCTCCTCTCTGAACCTCTCCTCTCCCCTCCCCTCTCCTCCCCTCTCCTCTCCTCACCTCTCTGAACCTCTCCTCTCCTCTCCTCTCTGAACCTCTCCCCTCCTCTCCTCTCTGAACCTCTCCTCTCTGAACCTCTCCTCTCTGAACCTCTCCTCTCTGAACCTTTCCTCTCCTCTCCTCTCTGAACCTCTCCTCTCCTCTCTGAACCTCTCCTCTCTGAACCTCTCCTCTCCTCTCCTCTCCGAACCTCTCCTCTCCGAACCTCTCCTCTCTGAACCTCTCCTCTCCTCTCTGAACCTCTCCTCTCTGAACCTCTCCTCTCTGAACCTCTCTGAACCTCTCCTCTCTGAACCTCTCCTCTCCTCACCTCTCCGAACCTCTCTGAACCTCTCCTCTCTGAACCTCTCTGAACCTCTCTGAACCTCTCCTCTCCTCTCTGAACCTCTCTGAACCTCTCTGAACCTCTCCTCTCTGAACCTCTCCTCTCTGAACCTCTCCTCTCCTCTCTGAACCTCTCCTCTCTGAACCTCTCCTCTCCTCTCCTCTCCTCTCTGAACCTCTCCTCTCTGAACCTCTCCTTGAGTCTCCTCTCCTCTCCCTACACTCTGCAGCTGTGATGCTCTGGGGAACAATGCCTGATCCATCAAGCCCTTGCCTGCTTTTCCCTCTGGCCAATAAGATCTTTGCATTTAATCAGTCTGGACTGGTTGTCACTTTACAATAATTTACAATTATTATAAAACTCACCTGAAATTAGTGCCAGCAGTACCAAAAATATACCAATAATCAATTAGAGGGTGATGCTGAAATGCTGAAGTGCCTCCTTACCTTGTGGTAACGAGCCACCAGTTTCCCCTCTGGATCAAAGACAACATTGGTATTGTACTGATAGCGACCATCACTGGGGCAGCTGGGATCACTGGAGTTACACAGCTTCTTGTCCCCAATGTTTGCAACCACATAGATGGAGTTCTGCCTGGCCATGCAGCTGAGTCGTTTCTGCACTGGAGCAGGAGCAAATCTAATGTATTTTTGGGGAAAGCAAAATTAAATTTACAAGTTGTAGTTTGGGTGTGGAAGGAATGCCTTCAAAATTAAGAGTCTGCTGAGTGGACAATGCCAGGAGCTGGAAAAGTTATAGGTCATAGTTTCTGTTAATTTTATTCTCTGTTGATAGCGTCATTTTAAATTGCTGGTCTCATTTAGCTTTAAAAAATGGTCTCCCTGTGTTCTCCTTTCCTGTACCCTTAGCAATGTTATTTTGTGTGTGGATATAATTCCCAGCTAGCACTCATACAAATACATGGACAGGTTCAGAAGACAAAGAGGAGAATAAATCAGTATGTAGATAAAGAGAGAATAACTTTTAAGGAACTTTTCAGGCATATCTCAGCAGTGATTTCAAAAGATTACTATTGCTCATTTTTAAGACTCTTCACTCTAAGACAGCTGCCTATAAGCCTGTAGTAAAAAGTGGCCACAGCATTTACATGAACTTGGTCCTCCTGGCATTCCCTGCAGACACAGAGCAGCCCTGTGTAATGCATCAGTCTGTGCAAGTGACTGGATTTCTAGACATCACTTCTTTCAGCTCTAGATAAATGTTTTGTGAAATGTGATTTAGAACTCAGCCAGCCACATAAAGTGAGGAGTGATTGCCTAATCTAAGAGGAACTAGCTTACACTTACAGAAAATTTTCAGTTAATCTGAAGTGATAGTTTTACATGTTTTCCAAAGAAAAAACATATATATTAATTCCTCCTTTTCAGTTCTTAAATTGAGGCTGTTTCAATGCTTTTTACCTTGCATAATCCCACTGCTATTTCATTAAGACCTCTTTTTGATGCCTCCCATTTCTACAATGCTTAGGTTTTTCAACAGACTAATAATAATAATAATAATAATAATAATAATAATAATAATAATAATAATAAAACAGCAGTTCTTATGCATTTACTGCAAGCAGCTCATGACTCCATGATGCACTAGTTTGACACCACATAACTAACTGCAGAAAACAATCACCTTGTAGGGTCCGTGCAGGGAATCCAGTTCACTGCTGGATCAGGGATATCCTCCAGGTAGGGGTAGATGGTTTCTCTCGTGAAACGCCAGCCATAGATGCCATCTTCAGGAGTCACAATTATGTGGGCACCCTGACACAACAGATTCCACTAAGAATTCGTCCATCAATGGATAACCAGGATGGGCAGCAGCAGCAGAAAACACAAATTAACAACGCTCAAAATACACCTTGTACCTGTTGGGCAGCTTCCTTGATGGCCCCTTCCAAGACATCCATGTTTTTGTTCATCAGGGCCAGAGCCTCCTCAGGAGAAACAGGCTTGTCAGTGGCATCTGGCAGGATGACTGCATGCTCATAGACGGCTGCAATGAAGGTGCTGGAGGCAAGGGCCTGAAGGATTGTGAGTCCCAACACTGCAGCATGCAGGAGAAGCTGGGAAGTGAGCATGGCTGGTGTCTTGCAGCTTCTGGGTTGGGCATGGAGAATATAAAGTGGACAGAAAGAGGAGAAGTAAAGATGAGTTTGCTTTGGAAACAGACTTCTATTGAGCAATCTGGGAAGTTACAGTGTAGTCCTGCCAGTAACCACAACATGTCTTTATAGGAAACATTTTTAGAAACTGGGGAACAAGAATTCAAGAGAGAATCTCAGAAGCTAGGCTGACCCTATATGCTTCATGGAAAGAGCACCTGCACACTCCATTTTTATACCTCTCTCCAGGCTTCCAAGTCCATCTCAGCTGAGCCCAAACTCTCCTAGTGGCAGTTTTAGGCTCACCTGAGATGGTCACACTATTCCATATAAACCCTACTCTGTGTGGCTGTCATCAGCTAAAAATTCTGCCAGTGCTGAAGGCAGGCCACCTGCAAGAAGTATGCTCAGATTGTAGCATGATTATGAGACATGTGGTCTTGTTGTGCCTCTTGTCCTTGGGCAATGGCTTATTATAGTTGCAGCAGGCACCCTGAGAATGTCCTCCCTCCTAGGTTCATACTGCAGTATAAACCAAACCTTGAATTGCGATGATGTCTTTCTCCGGATAAGCTGGCACACCTGCTTACTTTGTGAGAAATAATTAAGGAGCACAGCTGGGTTTTTTTAATGCTCTTCATTACAAAAGGTCTTTTTTTCACAATAAGCAATCAGAAAATGTTCATACAAATCAGGTTTTTTTTTTTCCTCATTGAAAGAAAATTTTGCATAACTGTTTTAGAAACCGCATATTATAGTTTCATAGTTTCATTCAGGGTTGGAAGGGACCACAAGGATCATCTAGTTCCAACCCCCCTGCCATGGGCAGGGACACCCCACACTAGAGCAGGCTGGACAGAGCCTCATCCAGCCTGCTCTTAAACACCCCCAGGGATGGGGCCCCAACCACCTTCCTGGACAACCCATTCCAGAGTTTCACCACTCTCATGGGGAAGAACCTCCTCCTCACATCTAGCCTGAATCTCCCCACCTCCAGCTTCATTCCATGCCCCCTAGTCCTATCACTACCTGAGATCCTGAGAAGTCTCTCCCCAGCCTTCCTGTAAGCCCCCTTCAGATACTGGAAGGCCACAAGTAGGTCACCTCAGAGCCTTCTCTTCTCCAGACTGAACAGCCCCAACTCCTTCAGTCTGTCTTCATAGGAGAGGTGCTCCAGCCCTCTGATCATCCTTGTGGCCCTTCTCTGGACACGTTCCAGCACCTCCACATCCCTCTTGTAATAGGGGCTCCAGAACTGGACACAGTACTCCAGGTGGGGTCTCACCAGGGCTGAGTAGAGGGGGAGGATCACCTCCCTCGACCTGCTAGCCACACTTCTCCTGATGTGGCTGATATTACTGCTGCAGTTTCATGTCCTTCAGAAAACAAAACCCTTTGCTAGAATCTGTGGTACCTCTGGGTAGCTAAAGGAGTAGAGCTGGATAACCATTTAGCATTCAGCAAGGAACCAAGGAAAATATTCTTCATCCTGACAACATCTTGCTCTTTGCTATGTAGTTTCAACCAGAAGTCTTGCTTTTGTCCATCAGCAGCACCAGGGCCTTTCCAAGTATCACCAGCAAGCACTTCAGTGTCCTCTGACAAGATCACGCAGTGCTCATAGATGGTCGTGACATAGCTTTCCAGGGCACAGGCCTTCAGAGCAGACAGTATCAAAAGCACAGCAGAGGCATGAGCTTTAGGAAGCCCCATGTCTGTTCTCTGGAAGTCACCCAAGAGGAAGCAAGGGACAAGCAAAGAAAGACAAGAAGTTTTAAAAGGCGAAGTCTTGCACAAAACCTGGGAATTCCCCAGCATTGAGCAATTCTGCCTGGCACCACTGGCAGACCTATCACAGAGAAGTCACCACTGTGCTGCAGCTGAAGAAACATCTCACTTGCTTTATATACTAACTGTTCAGGCATGGCATTACTGCAGCAGTGTATCTCAAGTCAAGCCCAGGTCACAGCAGAAAAACAAGCCTGGGTTCAGGAAATGTCAGCAAAGACCACCACAAACATGTTCCTGGCCAAACATAAGGGCAGAGGGTGCAGGCAGAGCTGCTGCCACCACACAGGCACTGCTTTTGACACCCCAGCTCAGAAGAGCACCAGCTCAGATCTGCAGGATATTTAGTGGCTGCTCCATATCACAGGGGGCATGCATGGCAGGCCATTTGTCTGACCAAACTCATCAGCACACTGCTCACTGATTTGAGCTCTAAAGATCTCTGGTCCCCAAAGGTGTCTGTTGGAAAATCCAATGGAGCCCCAGTTGCAGGAGCCACAGTTTTGAAATGTTGCCTGTTGTAACCTGCTTTCTTACATCTACAGAATGCTCCATCAGAAATCTGGGAGGTAAAGCTGCACATAACAAAAATCACTTGTATCTGATTGCTCAAGTTTCTTACCTTCTTTGGCTCTGAGTTAGCTGCCAGGAAGTGAAACACTTTGCTGCCGCACTTCCCTCAAAGAGTTGTTTATTGGTATCAGTGGTTACACACAGCCTTGTCTTTATACAGGCTGAGTTGGTATGTGGATAATGGTTAGATTTGCATAGGGTTACCTTCTGTATGCTTGACTCACCCCACACAATAGCACATTTCACAACGATCAATGTTATGCAATCTTTCTGCAAAACTAATTTAGCACCACGATAGCTTAACGCCACTCTGCTGGAAGAAAATACTCGACATACAGATGTGCCTAAATGCAACCACCAACGGCCTTCAACCAAATCCTGAATTCAAGATGCTCGCCCTGTGTAACGGTGGAATCATATACTACTTACAGACACATTCCCTTAGCTAGAGGACTGGCAGCAGCAGTGAACAAACCTGAAGAAGCTGCCTCTCACCTCTGAAACAGGCCACGTGCTCCTGTGTAATCCTTTCCACATTCTGTGATGAGATCTTCTCACGTGCCATAGTCTCCCTTAAATCCAGATGCTTGCCTAGGGAGAGAGTTGCAGCGTCATCTACTATGTTCCTCTAGGCTACAAGTACAACATCTGCACCGAGTTTCTACCTATGGGAAGAGGACGTGCTGGACAATCCCATACCCACACTGAGATTAGTCTGCAGTCAGACAGTAACTGACTCCAACAGTGAATGAGCTAGCAGCAGAGATGTTGATCTACCATGAGTCATGGTACATTGTTTAAGGCTTTTGACAACGTCAAAACCACGTCACTATGGTAGAAATGACACTATGCTATGCAACATGTGAGAGGCTATTTACACCTGAAAACAGAAAAGGTCATGTGGTGCACAGCAGTGATAATCAGTGCTGGAGTTTGGAGCAACATCTCCATAACAGAAGCACATGGGACTGTGTGAGGCAGTACATCAACACCCCCCAGCAGAGCCGAGATGGGGGGAAACACAGAGAAGCATGGGAAAAAGGGGCAGGATTACACCTGCCCCTCCCCAAGGCTGTGCCCCAAGCCACATGTCAGGCACAGACCCCCATGCCAGGGCAAGCTAGAACATGCAGAGAACTGATGGTAATCAGTTTCTGCCCTTTTTGGCTTTTGGAATATACTTTCTGGTAGCATTTTGCAACACAAATTAGCATAGGTATTTAAACAGGTAAGATGCATAGCACTCGCTCTCTCTTTCTTGGGTTTTTTCACACACACACATGTGGATTAAGCAGCTGTAGTTACAGAAGGATTTTCTGATTAAGAGACACCAGAGAAATTCCCATAATTGGCAAAAAACAGTGTGAGCAAATTGGAATATTCCTAAGTCTCCAGGAAATACCTGCCTTTTGTTAGTAGAGGTAAGATACTGCTTTTCCAAATACTGTCTCTCAAATTATTTTAACTATTCCAGCATGGATTCAGGAAGGGCAGGTCCTGCCTGACCAACCTGATCTCCTTCTACAATCATGTGACCGCCTGGTGGATGTGGGGCAGGCTGTGGATGTAGTCTCCCTGGACTTCAGCAAGGCCTTCAACACCATACCCCACAGTAAACTCCTGGCCAAGCTGTCAGCCCCTGGCTTGAACAGCAGCACTCAGTGTTGGGTTAGAAACTGGCTGGAGGGCCAAGCCCAGAGGGTGGTGGTGAATGGTGCCACATCCAGCTGGCAGCCAGTCACTAGTGGTGTGCCCCAGGCATCAGTGCTGGGCCCCATGCTTTTTAATACCTTTATCAATGACCTGGATGAGGGGATCAAGTCCATCATCAGTAAGGTTGCAGATGAAACCAAGCTGGGGGTAGGTGTTGATCTGTTGGAGGTTAAGAGAGCTCTTCAGAGGAACCCTGACAGGCTGGACAGATGGGCAGAGTCCAACGGCATGAGATTTAACACATTTATGTGCTAGATTCTACACATTGGCCACAACAACCCCATGCAGTGCTACAGGCTGGGGTCAGAGTGGCTGGAGAGTGGCCAGGCAGAAAGGGACCTGGGGGTACTGGTCAATAGTAGGATGAACATGAGCCAGGAGTGAGCCCAGGTGGCCAAGGTCAAAGGCTTCCTAGCCTGTATCAGGAACAGTGTGGCCAGCAGGAGCACGGAAGTCATTCTCCCCCTGGACTCAGCACTCGTTAGTGTCCTGTGCTGTCCTGTGTCCAGTTCTGGGCCCCTCAGTTCAGGAAAGATGTTGACTTGCTGGAACGTGTCCAGAGAAGGGCAACAAAGGTGGGGAGGGGTTTGGTGCACAAGCCCTGTGAGGAGAGGCTGAGGGAGCTGGGGTTGCTTAGCCTAGAGAAGAGGAGGCTCAGGGGAGACCTTATTGCTCTCTACAACTATGTGAAAGGAAGTTGTAGACAGGTGGGGGTTGGTCTCTTTTCCCAGGCAACCAGCACCAGAACAAGAGGACACAGTCTCAAGCTGCACCAGGGGAAGTTTAGGCTTGAGGTGAGGAGAAAGTTCTTCACAGAAAGAGTAATTGGTCATTGGAATGTGCTACCCAGGGAGGTGGTGGAGTCCCCATCCCTGGAGGTGTTCACAAAAGGTTTGGATGTAGCACTTGAAGCTGTGGTTTAGTTAGTCATGGGTGATAGGTTGGGCTTGATGATTTCTGAGGTCTTTTCCAACCTTATTGATTCTATGACTATTCTGTGCTGCCATGTGCCAGACAACAGGCACCAATGGCATGAAGGCAATAAAACCAAAGCAACACAAACAGGGAGGGGAAGTGCAACTAATATATCAGAGATAAAGCATTCTTGAGCTTTTTTTTGTAGAATAGTGCCATAAAGCAGCTTTCACTGTTTTTATTTACTGTTCTCATAATTATCTGCAATTACAAATTAGGCAATGCTATTTCAGTAAGAATGTATCCTCCGGCTCACAACACAGCTTTTCTGATTGCTAGAAAAACAAAAGTCCAGAAAACAGAGAAACATAACTGCCATTTTGCACTAATAAAAGGTTAGTAATCTTATGAAATAGCGTAGATACTTCCCAACAAGTAGTAGCAATAAAATATTATGGCTGCATAATTACTAAACAAAGAACACTGATAAGTTTGAGCAACTCTAAATAAGAAACACAATTGGGATTGCTGTAGTAGAGGATGCAGTATCTCCTTTAGCCATAAGATTAACAGTGTACAGCTTCAGTTATGGAAATATTGTGGCAAGTTGGTGCTTGTGGGGTTTATTTCAAGATGATCCTTTTCATACCATCGTCCAAAAAGTGTCACAGTGACGACCGGTTTTGTTGGTCGTGTCTTGCTTACCAAGCGGCCATCATTCAACACCTGATTGAAAACAGTAAGAGGACATGATGAGAATAGCCACATGGACATGCTAACAGCTCAGAAAGATGTGACAAAACAGGAAGAAGGCATGTCAGACCACATCTCTTACTAATTACTTCATTAAAAGGCATTTAATCCATCTACTTATTCACTATGAGCAAGTTCACTTTGGCTGTTTCAAGACAGTTTATTTCATTACTATTCCACATGACACAGCTCGAGGGTGCCCCATTACCTCAAACTCCCCAGGTGCCAGCTGCACCTCGCTGTACAAGACTTCTGGAAAGACATAGTTGGTGCCAAACGTGCCACTGAGGGAGAACATCTCAAACTTGGTCTGAGCTGTCTCCACTGGCTGCCCGCATGTGTTCAGGTCTGTGCTCTTGCACTTGAGCAGCGTGCATATCTGTGAGGAGGGGAAGACAGCAATATCCTGTAGCAGCTGATATGCAAATAGCATATTGACTAACAGAAGTAACTAAAGAATAATAGATAGGCACAGTAACTTAAGTATGAAGGTAAAGAAGGTTTTAAGTAAATTCAGCCAGGGTGTAACTCTCTGTCTTCCCAAACACTTGGTTAAAAGAGAGGAGTGGACATTTCCACTAGAAGTCACATGCCATTTGAGTAAATGACAAAAAATCAACATCTCTGACATTAAATTACCAGTGTATTTAATAAATCACAGAATCACAGAAACACTCAAGTTGGAAAAGACTCTCAGGATCACCAGGTCCAACCGACAACCCTATTCTACAAGGTTCACCCCTAAACCATATCCCCAAGCACAACAGTCAAATATGCTAAACCGTATCCCCAAGCACAACAATCAAATGACCTTTAAACACATCCAGGGTTGGTGATTCAACCACCTCCCTAGGCAGCACATTCCAATGCCTGACCACTCTTCCAGTGAAAAATGTTTCCCTAATGTCCAGCCTAAAGCTACCCAGTTGCAGCATGAGGCCATTCCCTCTTGTATCACTTATTACCTGTGAGAAGAGACCAGCACAAGCCTCTCTATAATGTCCTTTCAGGTCATTCTAGACAGCAGTAAGGTCACCCCTCAGCCTCCTCTTTTCCAAACTAAACAGCCCCAGCTCCCTCAGTTGCTCCTCATAAGATTTATTCTCCAAAGAGAATCATATCTTTCATAAAGATAGATATGATTTTTAACACATTTGATGAAGATTAGAAATGATTCAGAACACTTATTTCAGAGAGTCACAAAAAGAGGACCTGAATTTAGCCAACATGGCACGCCTAAAGGAAAAATCAGTGAGAAACTTCAGAGGTTTAGTGACCTCCACTGCTTTTGTTGGATTTAAAGGTAAGCAGGCTCAGATGGTATAGCAACTACTTCCCTTTGCGAAGGAGCGTGACATCAGGACTCCATCACACAAGAAAGGCATTGCCTTTTTCCCCTATGCAGCTGAAGGTTTCTCCTGTAAAGAAGATTCCTAAAGTAACTAAACCCTCTCCAAAGTGTCATTACCTGCAAATAGTATTGTCCTTCAACAACATGAAGCCCATCAAAAGCACCCAGCACATAAACTTCATCTTCTCTTTTCCCTGCCATCTTGTAGCTCAAGTGACAGCAGAGGTCTTTCTGGCAAACAGTGAGGTTCCCCTCAGGTTTAGTGATGTCAGTGAAAGTGAACTCGTCATGGAAGATGAGTCCTCTAAATTCATGGTCATTGAGTGAAAACCTTTCAACACTCGACGCGTATGAGTTCCACTTGACATCAGGTGAGGAAGCAGAAGACAGGCGAGGGTGTGAATCTAGTTCAGCAATGAGGAGGTGACCATCCTCAGTTTTCATATTGTAGTAGTATGTTCTGGCTCCATCTGGTGCATAAATACCACTCCCTGAGGAGAGCATAATGGTCAGTCTATAAAGAATGAAGAATTTCATATTGGTTTTTCAATTCTGCCTCTTGCCAACTTATAGAATAGAATTAGGATAGGACAGGACAGGACAGGACAGGTTAGGATAGGATAGGATAGGATAGGATAGGATAGGATAGGATAGGATAGGATAGGATAGGATAGGATAGGATAGGATAGGATAGGATAGGATAGGATAGGATAGGATAGGATAGGATAGGATTAACCAGGTTGGAAAACACATTTGAGATCAAGTCCAACCTATCATCCAACACAATCTAATCAACAAAACCATGGCACCAAGCAGCCCATCCAGTCTCTTCTTAAACACCTCCAGAGATGGTGACTCTACCACCTCCCTGGGCAGCCCATTCCAATGGCCAATCACTCTTTCTATGAAGAACTTATTAACATCCAGCCTGAACCTCCCCCAGCACAGCTTGAGACTGTGTCCTCTTGTTCTGCTGGAGGTTGCCTAGAAGAAGAAACCAACCCCTACCTATCTACAACCTCCCTTCAGGTAGTTGTAGACAGCAATAAGGTCTCCACTCAGCCTCCTCTTCTTCAAGGTAAGCAACCCCAGCTCCCTCAGCCTCTCCTCATAGGGCTTGTGCTCCACTATTATATAACAAAAATTTCAGTCTCACCTAAGGTGACCATTAGCAGCCCTCATGCTTTGGCAAAGAGTAGCATTTCAGTATAGACAGAGGATGTTATATTTATGCTTGTGATTATGGCCTCCCTAGTCCTCTTCTCAGCTGCATGAAACATTGTTGCTTGAGAATTTCTTTATTCTCAGCTAATTGATGTAAAAGGACCCTATATGATTGAGACAATACAAAACACAACACAGGTGAGTATCATAGACCTGTTCCGGTGAACACACAAGAAATAGCAGCTGTCTATCCCCACTTACACTAGCAGAGAGACTCATCTCTACATGGGGAATTCACACCTGAGCAGTGTCAAGTGACAAGAGACATCAAAGAACATCTGTCATACCCATCACTGCTGAAGAGCCACATAAAATGGACAAGCAGTAGCCTATCAGGCATTTCAAATGAGAAGCCCCAAGCCATTACTGTGGTTTCACAGCTCAGTGAAGATACTAGCCTAGCTGAAATAATCCTATAAAGTAAGATCTAGAAAATCAATGCTAGATTCTTAAAAAGAAATGCAGGCTTTTGGCAGTGTTACTGCAACAGGTCTGAAAATTTCTTTTTAATGCTTTTCCATGACTGTCAAATGTAGCTACAAATAAGTCTTTCATTTGGCCAGAATAAATGGAGTCATATATGTAGTGTACAACTGTAGGTACAGTTTGGCATTCAGTCCCAGACTTAGAGGTGGAAAGGTAAAGAGCCTAAGTTTCAGATGTTTTTCCTCAGGTAGAAGGAGCAGTAACTCATTACCTGTTTAGAGGTGCTAAAAGAAAGAAAGGAAAATCCTAAGAAGATAGAGCAAAGAAAACATCCCACTCTTTGCTGTGCATTACATGGCACCAGTAGAGAGAGGATTTGTCAGCTTTAAAATCTGGTGACCAGACTCTTCACATTCCAGTTAAAGTTACCTTGTAGAAGAGGGATAAAAGAATTCATGGTTATAAATGTTTTTCAGAGTTAGAACTGCTTACCTGTCATAGATATGTTGGTGCAGTGTGTATTGGCAGCTAAGAAGTTGACACCCATGCCCATAGCCCAGGCAGAATGAAACTCAACTGCAGTCAGAAATGGCAGGACATTCATCCAAGCCGTCGGGAAGAGCACGGTGTCCACCTGCAACTTGCTCACCAGGACCACAGCAGGCTCATGGAAAAGGATGTCAAAGCAAGTGAAAATGCCAAACTTCCCAAAGGGGGTCTCAAAGGTGACAGCTTCCGGCTCTTTTGGGTAGTCAAATTGAGTTTCTGGCAGAAAGAGATTATACTGCAGGGGAAGAAAAATAGACACTGGTTAAAAGCACTTATTGCAATATCCTGGAGTCGCTTCCTAAAACTATTCAGAACAATCAGAGAAGTGTTTTGACCTATGTTTGAAGCTTTCACGTATAGGAAGTCAAGATAAAATTGTGTGGTGACCACAGGGCACAAAAGGTGGATATGGGCAAACAAATTGCCATGGCATCTAGCTAGGAAAGCAGGCTGCTATCTGCATGTCTGTTGGTGTTAGCCACCTGCAACTCCTGTAAAGAATAATCTTTCCATTCTCCCCACCAAGTTTATAATTCTGGTGACCTGAAAGGTGCACATTAAAAAATTAAAAATAAAGGAAGAGAAGCATGAAGGATCTAGTTCCCAAAGACAGAATTTATGACCCTGGTGTAGAGATGCACAGAAGTACACAGACTGGAAGCACACAGCTCCAGCAGGAAGCATAACAGCACTGGGAGACTACAGAGCAAAGAAGAAAAAAGGCAGTGGCAATGGGGGGAAATAGATCATTTTAGCCAACATAAAAATACAAGTTAGCAACATTTGAGTCACCATCACTGGAGGTGTTCAGGGAAGAGACTGGATGGGGCACTTAGTGCCATGGTTTAGTTGATTAGATAGTGTTGGGTGATAGATTGGACTTGATGATCTTGAAGGTCTTTTCCAACCTGGTTAATCCTATCCTATCCTATCCTATCCTATCCTATCCTATCCTATCCTATCCTATCCTATCCTATTCTATCCTATCCTATCCTATCCTATCCTATCCTATCCTATCCTATCCTATCCTATCCTATCCTATCCTATCCTCAGCTTCCCAACATTTTCTTTCTTTCTTCACATTCGTATTTGCTAAAAGAGTGGCATGTGGCATGGAGAATAAAGATGTGTACAGAACAAGAAAAGAGGTTTGAGTTTATTGAACTTGCCACTTAGTGCCTGGGTCATGCCACACTGGCACACAGGGGATTAGACTCACGTTACTAGGGTCCCACTCACCCAGTTTGCTCACAAATAAATGTCCTGTCAGAGTATCTGAAGAATCATAGAATCATAGAATCAGTCAGGGTTGGAAGGGACCACAAGGATTATCAAGTTCCAACCCCCCTGCCATGGGCAGGGACACCTCACACTAGATCAGGCTGGCCAGAGCCTCATCCAGCCTGGGCTTAAACACCTCCAGGGACGGGGCCTTAACCACCTCCCTGGACAACCCATTCCAGGGCTTCACCACTCTCATGGTCCTCACATCCAGTCTGAATCTCCCCACCTCCAGCTTCACTCCATTCCCCCTAGTCCTATCACTACCTGATATCCTCCCCAGCCTTCTTGCAGGCCCCCTTCAGATACTGGAAGGCCACAGCAAGGTCACCTCAGAGCCAGGTAAACCAGGTGAAATATTGCCTGTAGCACATTAAACAACTGACTTCAGTTTAGCCACATTGGCATGCTATCTGGCAGATGAGCCCTAAACATTGATGAACCCTGCAGGCAAGTGTATAAAATTGGAAGCAGATATATTCATTGAGTGAAAATGTTTCAATGCCCTCATCTGTCTTCACACTCAGCTTATGTCTTGTGGTTTTGCCACGATAATTCCTGCTTTGCAAAACATCATTAGTTAAAAAAAAAACCAAGTTCAGGAAAGAGTCCATCTTAGTTTCATAGTTTCATAGTTTCATTCAGGGTTGGAAGGGACCACAAGGATCATCTAGCTCCAACCCCCCTGCCATGGGCAGGGACACCCCACACTAGATCAGGCTGGACAGAGCCTCATCCAGCCTGGTCTTAAACACCCCCAGGGACGGGGCCTCAACCACCTCCCTGGACAACACATTCCAGGGTTTCACCACTCTCATGGTGAAGAACCTCCTCCTCACATCCAGCCTGAATCTCCCCACCTCCAGCTTCATTCCATTCCCCCTAGTCCTATCACTACCTGAGATCCTGAGAAGTCCTTCCCCAGCCTTCCTGTAGGCCCTTAAATCAGACTGCTCATCTAAGACAAGATGCAGATGAACCTTGTAAAATCCTGGAACATGAAGAGGTAGTCTGGTGAAAATCTGCCACTAAACATACTTCATAGGCAGGACTTCCAGTAAGAGAGAGTTCATGAACCGAAGTCAAACAAAACCCTATGCCACTAAATTGGACTTGAGAAATCACTTTTCATTCCAATCTCTTGTGAGAAATATGACAGCAATTGCAAATCTGGAGTCAACACTTCACAGCAAGAGAGAAATTCTTTTGAATTATAAAACAGAAACAAAAATCTACCATGAGGCAATGAGTGGCATTTAATTCTCATGCCAAGCGGAGACATTTTGGAAGTAGTGGAAAAATAGCTCCTGATTTCCACGGCCACTTTACCTTGTGGTAACGAGCCACCAGTTTCCCCTCTGGATCAAAGACAACATTGGTATTGTACTGATAGCGACCATCGCTGGGGCAGCTGGGATCACTGGAGTTACACAGCTTCTTGTCCCCAATGTTTGCAACCACATAGATGGAGTTCTGCCTGGCCATGCAGCTGAGTCGTTTCTGCACTGGAGCAGGAGCAAATCTAATGTATTTTAGGGAAAAGAACAAATAAAAATCATTTTAAAATCTGCCTGTGGTGTCCATCACTGGCGTGCTGAGGGCCTGCTGGCAGCACTTTCTATCCTGCTGTCATGGCAAGGCAGGCAGATACACAGGGCTGCCTCCTGCACCTTGAGGCCCTGGAGCCCTCTCATTGGTGTCCAGAAGGACATGCCTCCCCTGGGCTGCCTGTCAGCACCCCTTGGCACCTGGAATGCGCTGTGCAGCAAGCAAATAATTCTAAGGCTGGGAAAGGGTAGGAGAGGAATTGCTGGGCAGAGGAAAATACAAACTTGGTGTTTAGCACAGTGGCACCTGAGGACTGAAGCTCTGGGCCTATGAAACACCAAGCAGAGCTGAGCTGTGGAATAGTATCGTCACAGCAATTAATTTCCTCCCCCAGCTGGAAGCACACAATCCTCTGGTCATGGCATAAACAGCAGTTGGACATTCATGAGTCATGTGTCATAAACTGACACCATCTCTGAAGTAACCATACCAAGCCAGAAAGAGAGCAGACATCCATCTGAAGTTGGTAATGCATGTGGCTTTGCAAGGTGTGCATGGGCCACACAGGAGGACCACCAGGCAGGACACATATATAGCACCAAAGAACAGGGCATGCCAGACTGTGATAATAGGTGTTACATTCTCAAAAGCCACTAATGAAAATGCCAATTAGGAGCAGTGAAGGGACACCACAGATCACATTCACTAAGGGAACACCACAGATCACATTCACAACAACTCACTGTGCAAAGAACTGGAATAAAGATCTGCTCAGACACACAGTATCCCACAGATCACCTTCAGTGAGTGAAAGACTCCATGTATTTTAGCTACGTATGTCTCAGCTACTTATGCACTTCTGTCTGCTGTGAGTCTTCCTCTCTAGACCACTGAGGAATTACACCCTCACAGATGTAATAATATGCTCTAAGTACATCATCATTGAGCAGATGTAGAAAGCCATGGTGAAAAAGGCAGACCATAGCTGTAGTTCAATTACTGAGTACTTATTGCATGTGGTACAGATAGAAAGTCCAGCACTCAACTACAGGTTATCCTGTACCTGATAGAATATGATGCTTGTATGACAGATTGGTTTAGGAAAGATGTTGACTTGCTGAAACGTGTCCAGAGAAGGGCAACAAAGCTGGTGAGAGGTTTGGAGCACAAGCCCTATGAGGAGAGGCTGAGGCAGCTGGGGTTGCTTAGCCTGGAGAAGAGGAGGCTCAGGGGAGACCTTATTGTTGTCTACAACTACCTGAAGGGAGGTTGTAGCCAGGTGGGAGCTGGTCTCTTTTCCCAGGCAACCAGCACCAGAACAAGAGGACAGAGTCTCAAGCTGCACCAGGGGAGGTTTAGACTGGATGTTAGGAAGAAATTCTTCACAGGGAGCATGAACGCCCATTGGAATGGGCTGCCCGGGGAGGTGGTGGAGTCACCATCACTGGAGGTGTTTAGGAGGAGACTTGATGGTGTGTTTGGTGCTGTGGTTTAGTTGATTAGATGGTGTTGGATGATGAGTTAAACACAATGATCTCAAAGGTCTCTTCCAACCTGGTTAATTCTATTCTATTCTATTCTATTCTATTCTATTCTATTCTATTCTATTCTATTCTATTCTATTCTATTCTATTCTATTCTACAGTACAGACTCTAGCAATGTGGATTTTATCTGATCTTAAATATGAAAAACTAAGATTAAATGTTTCTGGGCTTGTAGCCCAAACTCAGAAGTTTGGACTTTTGACTACTGAACTCATGAAGTTTATTATTAGCTGCTCAGTAACTAGTTCTTGGCTGCTCACAGAAATGGCATGTGTGCTTTTGTTTGAACACAGCACTTGTAAGAAAAAGCAAACAAACTAACAAAGCAAATAAAAACAAGTGTATATTAAGAACATAAAATCCGTTCTATTCAAAATAATATGAAAAAAAGCCCTGAAAGCAGAATGAATCATAGAATCATAGAATCAGTCAGGGTTCAAAGGGACCACAAGGATCATCTAGTTCCAACCCCCCTGCCATAGGCAGGGACACCCCACACTAGATCAGGCTGCCCAGAGCCTCATCCAGCCTGCTCTTAAACACCTCCAGGGACGGGGCCTCAACCACCTGCCCGGACAAACCCATTCCAGGGCTTCACCACTCTCATGGTCCTCACGTCCAGTCTGAATCTCCCCACCTCCAGCTTCATTCCATTCCCCCTAGTCCTATCACTACCTGTTATACTAAGTCCTTCCGCAGCCTCCTTGTAGGCCCCCTTCAGATACTGGAAGGCCACAATTAGGTCACCTGGGAGGCTCCTTTTCTCCAGACTGAACAGCCTCAGCTCCTTCAGTCTGTCCTCATGAGAAGCAGCATGTTCTGGCATTAAAGCTTTTCCCAGACACCCAAATCAAGATGCTTCCTGTACAGTCAGTAAGCTAAAGTCTGCATATTGGTTGAATTTCGCTTTTAGGAAAGTGTCCAATTCAAGAAAAAAAGCTGTTTGGTTGTTTTGTGTTTTTTTTAAATGTACTCTCATCAATTAGTCTTGGACTTGTTATATTTTGTCATGTAACTTACCTTTGTATAAAACTTTGATTGAAACTTGCTGTTGTGTCAAAAGCATTCGCAGTTCTTAGGCTTTTATTGCAAGCAGCTCATGACTCTCTGACCCACTAGTTTGAAATCACATTGTTACAGTTTGAAGGGGGAACTTTAGCCTAGTCCATGACTGCAAAGGCTAAAAGTAAAATAAATTCCCATTGGATGCCAAAGGAAAATAATGGTAAGGTCTATATAATTTATTGGATTGCTAAGGGGCATACAGAGCAGAGGTATAAACAGTTCTCTCTCCTCTCTGTTCTTCTGTCGCTGCTGCTTGCTACTTTCCTCTTTCTCTGCTTGCTACTTTCCTCTTTCTCTCTCCTGTGGCCTTGCCAGGGTATCTGTTTTGACTACTGTGCAGGGTAACAGGGAGCAGGGTGGAGGTGAACAGATTCCCTGGATCCATTCAGGGGGAACTGAGGAGTTTCTGTGTTGTTTATAAACTGTAAATATATATGTATATTGTACATGCTTTGTATATTTTGTACATACTCATTGCATTTCATATTTCTAGATTGCAATTTGCTTTTAAATATAGCTGAGCTAGTCTGGCAATTTATCTGGGGGGGAGGCTAATTTCTACAAATTAGTTGTGGGGTAATTTCAACCCTCCACACACACAAATCACTGCAGAAAGAAAAACACCAGATTCACCTTGTAGGGTCTGTGCAGGGAATCCAGTTCACTGCTGGATCAGGGATATCCTCCAGGTAGGGGTAGATGGTTTCTCTCGTGAAATGCCAGCCATAGATGCCATCTTCAGGAGTCACAATTATGTGGGCACCCTGACACAACAGATTCCACTAAGAATTCGTCCATCAATGGATAACCAGGATGGAAAGCAGCAGAAGAATACACAAATTAACAATGCTCAAAATACACCTTGTACCTGTTGGGCAGCTTCCTTGATGGCCCCTTCCAAGACATCCATGTTTTTGTTCATCAGGGCCAGAGCCTCCTCAGGAGAAACAGGCTTGTCAGTGGCATCTGGCAGGATGACTGCATGCTCATAGATGGCTGCAATGAAGGTGCTGGAGGCAAGGGCCTGAAGGATTGTGAGTCCCAACACTGCAGCATGCAGGAGAAGCTGGGAAGTGAGCATGGCTGGTGTCTTGCAGCTTCTAGGGTGGGCATGGAGAATATAAAGTGGACAGAAAGAGGAGAAGTAAAGACTAATGAGTTTGCTTTGGAAATAAACTTCTATTGATCAATCTGGGAAGTTACAGTGTAGCCCTGCCAGTAACCAGGAATTGACTGTTACTGTGACATACTGGAAAGAATAAAAGTACACAGTAAGGATGGTGCAGTGCTGAGCAATGCCGAGACTAATTGTACCAATATAAAATCAAGTCACTGAACACACGGCTAGAAAGAGCAGTTCAAGTTTCATTGTTACACTTTTCTCTGTCACTGATTGCAATTGACTTTTGCTATCTGTGTTGGCTCAACCAAAGTTGAGGTGAAAGGTGGATATGGCACTCCTGGAGCTAGTCTTCTGTGAAGTTTGAGTAGCAAAACTGAGGGTCTTAAAGATGGGTTTACTCTAATGTCTTCAGATTCCCTAATTCCTGGGCTATGTGTCAGTGTATGCCACTTGCTTCCCTGAGTTTCTTTGTATCAAAGTCCTGTCATTACAACCTTACTGTCATTAGTTGCTAGCAATACAACCACACCTGACCCTTGCATTTATCCCAGTGGTATTCCTAGTTACTTCTGTTTAGCTATGTATCACTTTCCAACAGCCATCTGTCAGAAAAATCTGCATCTAGAGGGAATGTTTTCCCCTGCAATCAGGCAAGTAAGTACTTTTTAGCTGCAGTATTCTCATCTGGAAAAGTCTTTCTGAATAGTGGGAAGCAGAATAGGCTGCCTACCCTCAACTACAAGCAAACTATCATAGTAGAGTTGTCTCAGAAAAGACAGAATTTAGGGTGATTGCAAGCACTGAGGAGTTCCTTAAAACAGAGCAGGAAGTTGAAATCCACTGACTGAGGGTTTCAACCATTAGAAACATTGATTTGCATATAGCATTGTTCACTGCTTCTGTGCTTTGCAGTACTTCCATTACTAGATACAGCATGCTCATTCAGGAGCCTTAAATATGAGCCTTTAAAAGACTGCAAGAGATTTCAGTGATAACTGAAGTAATGTAGCATTGGAGTATATTTCCCTCACCCTATTTTTCTTACCAAATGAAATACACAATGAGTCACCTTAAATACAAGCAGACATAAGTCTGAAGGAGGAAGCAGCAAATGCTCCCTTGTTTAAAAACTGCTAGAACAACAGCCCAGAAATGTGACTGCCCTGGCAGGGCTGAGCAGAAAAAGTTGCAAGCACAGGGGCTTTACAAAGTTCATGTCACACCACCATGACAGGGGTTTCTGTAGTACAGTGGGATAGGGCACCATCACATACTGCCTGCAGATCTGGGAGCACACCCAGGAGCAAGAAATTAATGCCAGTTAAACAAACCAACCTACTGAACCCACTAAATAAAACTTGGAAGCTGCAGCAGTCCAGGCTCTGCATGGCTGTGGGCAATGTAAAAGGAAGCTTACCCCAGAGCTCCCTCTGCTTTTCACACCTCCACCTTCCTCATCTGTTCTTCCCATGCTTGTACTGCCCTTTCCCCTGTCTCTGCTACTGCCTGGGGCTGCCAGTTATCTGAGGATTTACTTTTGTGAAACAACTTGAGGTAGCATCAAATTGCATCCTAGCAGTAGAGGTAGTCTCTCTTCAGATTGTAGTTGTGCTCCTTCTTTTCTGCTAAGAGAGACTGCATGGAAAACCACTCCTTATTCAAAGGGATAATCTTACTGTACAGACTGTGTGAAAGCTCACATCTGCAACCATGCAATCACTGCACAGCAGTAAGGAAATGTGGGCAGGGGTGAGTAAATTAACTCAGTGGGGAAACCAGAAGCTGCTCAGTTTACTCAAGAGCACACAGTTATGCTGCTTAGCTGTAACTACCACCACATCCTAGTGTACAGAAAGATATATAGAGACACATTACTTTTTCTCCACAAACAAGCAGAGTGTTTTCCATTACCTCTAGTATATGAATTGTACAGGGTTACAATTTAATACATTTCCAAACTAAAATCTTGGGTTTACAACATTCACTTTGTCCAAAAATTGCATTTTGTATTCTGCAAGTATTATTTATTTTAAGACATTGGCCAAATTAAACATGAAAAAAAAATGTTATTTCAAAACAAACTTGCAGAACAAACAAAAGAGTTAACCACACAAAGAAATCTTAGCCAAGTAATCCAGCCCACTTGTTTTGAAAGTGCAGTTGGCAGGGCCTAAACCAGGGCAGCTGCCAGTGCATTCAACCTCTTCACTAGCCTTTCCCTATACCTGCCTCCCCCTAACACCACTATGAGCAACCATTTCAAAGGAAGACACATATGCAGCTGCAAAATGGCTCATTTTGAGGATTTTTGGTATGGACCCACCTGACTGCTTGAAGAAGGTGACACAGATATCATTAGTTTTGTTGCAAGGAAATTCTCCACACCCTAAAGCTGTGGCCGGAAAGACTCTAGCAGGCTCCTCTACCACAGATGAGTGTTTAAATCACCTCAATAATCACAGCCAAAAGCACTTGCAGAAGTGATTTTAATATGAATTTGTTAAAGTGTGACTTGAGACAGTGCAGTGGTGAAACTCACTCTATTACCTACTACGCTGATCCTACACAGCCTTGAGGTAGTAACAATTTAAGATTTATAAACACTCTTAGAGTAAATCACAAGATTAGATTGAACGTTTCTTAACAATACTTAATCATCAGCAATTATCAGAGTGATTTAATAAAATTTACAGTGACCTAATTGGCAGGGGGGTGGGAAATAGATGATCTTTAAGGTCCCTTCCAAGCCAAATGATTCTATGATTAAAGATTTGAAAATAGCAAGGTTCACACGAGACTGACAACGAAGTTCCCTGGATTGAATCCCACAGACAGGCTAATAGACACACACAGATGTAGGGGTTAAGCTGCTCTCCTTTTGCAAGTTGTAATAAATTGTCAGCGCCAAAAGATCTTTGAAACCTCACAAAATCCAGCTGTAGTTAATTACTCACTGTTCTCCTTTGTCAGGATCTGTCAGCAGACAATCTTTGTGCCCTTTCTCTTTGTCAGCATCTCTCGGCAGATGATCTTGAAAATCTTTGTGGAATCTACTCTTTTAAATCCTCACAAAATCTGTTCCCTGAAGTTTTTGTGGAATCTGTCCTGAGAGGTGCCCCAGCTCAGGGGGAATCAGAGTATGCTAGAGGTTGGAAGGGATCTCCAGGGACTTAGTCCAACCCCCCTGCTAAGGCAGGTTGACCTGGATCAGGTTGCGCAAGAACATGTCCAGGCACGTTTTGAAATTCTCCAGTGGACATTCCACCACCTCTCTGGGAAGTCTGTTCCAGTGCTGAGTCACTTCCAAAGTAAAGGAGTTTTTCTTTACATTTAAGTGAAGCCTTCTGTATTCTGGTTTGTGCCCATTGCCCCTTGTCCTATTGGAAGGCACCAATAAAACCAGCCCAGCCCTATCTTCATGGCCTCCACCCTTTAGATATCTATATGCATTCATAAGATCTCCTCTCAGTCTCCTCTTTCCCAGGCTAAAGAGTACCAGGTCTCTCAGCCTCTCATCATAAAAGAGATACTCCAGTCCCCCAGTCATCATTGTGGCAGTCCATTGGACTCTCCAGGTTCCCTGTCTCTTTTGAACTGAGGAGCCCAGAACTGGACACAGTACTCCAGGTGTGGCCTCACCAGAGTAGAGGGGAAGGAGAATCTCCCTCAACCTGTTGGTCACACTCTCAATGCACCCCAGAATACCAGAATATACAGGGTCACAGCCTCCTGCAGTCCTGCAGAACTCTAAGGGTCTCGCTTAGAATGGCTGTTTATAGGCTTGCAAGCCAATTGATTTTGGTCAGTATCATTTTCATTTGGCCACAATTCTATTCATGTAATTCTGACTCCTTCCAGAATGGGCTATGATTGAGGCAGCAGGAGTTTCCCAAGGAACAGGAGTTTCAGGTATGGTTAGGGAGTGGAAGAATGTCACAACTCACTGAACTTGTAACCAAATCAAAAACACAATGTTGGATGGGCTTGACATCACAATGTGGCCCAGGAGGTCTATGCCACCACATCCTTCAACAAAGTTTGAGCATGGCATGACAATACATTATACTGTGTGCCAAGCTTTGGAAACAACATTGTTTTAAGGCTTGTTTTCTTTTCCAAGTAAATGATTAAAGTTCAAACATCAGTCCTCAAAGGTTCTGCTAATTTCTGATTCAGAAGAGCATGCTTTCAAACACTGAGTGGAATAGTGCTGTGGAAACGTTCCACCAAAAATTTCAAAGACTTAAAAATCAGTTGTTATTGGGCAACAAGCCACTGCTATGTGCCTGAATCCTACCACACAGAGTCAGAAGAATTTACTTTCTATTGTTCTCAGCATCAAGGTCAACCCTAAGGCAACCAACACTACTACATAAAACCACATTCAGAACTGCCCAGCAGAGTAGTTTACTTTTGCCTCAAGTCAACAAATCAAATTGATTTTGCAGCAAAATGTCTGTCCAGTTAGATAAGACAACCCAGGAAATAGACTGTTATTATAATTATGGTTATTAAAATTATTTACCATTATTATCCCTTATTGTTAATTAGCATTACAGAAACAAGCATGTGAGAACATGCAGTGAAATCATGGTGAAGCTTGCTCTGTGTGTAGAGGGTCCTTTTCGTACCAGCTCATGAAGAGTATTACACTCAAAACTGGCTTTGATGTACTTGTCTGACTTACCAGATGACCATCACTTAGTACCTAGTTATGGAAAAGTAAAACAAACAGGAACATCAGCAAAGCAGTAGTATTGTATGACGAACAGCGATCCTTACTGGTGCTGACCTAATTGAGAGATGTGGCAGCTCACTCAGAGCTACCACAAACTCTGAAACTACTCTTCTGTCTTCAGTGAGATCTTGATTTAGGAGACTAGGAGACTGAGAAGGCAGCTGGCAAATATGGATCTGCTGTATGAAGGCAACCAGGAAAATCTGCCAGAAGAGACTGGATAGGGTGCTTGGACTATGGTTTAGTTGATTAGATAGTGTTGGATGATAGGTTGGACTCGATGATCTCAAAGGTCTTTTCCAACCTGGTTAATTCTATTCTAAAAAAGGTAAAGTGGCCTTGAACTCAAGCCAGGAACTGAAATAGAGGACACTGATAACTCTCAAGCTGCTACTCTGTTTTGTAGTGGCTTTCTGACCATGTTAGAAATGTCAGCCAGCTCACGGGGCTGTCCCATTACCTTGAGCTCTCCAGGATCCAGCTACACTGTGCAAGCCTTCTGCAAAGGCCCTGCTGCTGAGGGAGAATGTGATTAAGCCATCTCCACCAGCCTGCCCTTATGTGTTTAGGGCAATAGTCATATCTACAGGAAAAAGTATACAAAAAAAGCAAAATATCACTAAATTTTCAACAGTCACAAGTTGGATTTGATTGTAATAAAAGCTGTCATGATGACAAAATGATCCACTATATCTAGTTATTTATTTAGGCCAAGAGGATTCATGAGTGGAACTTGAAACTTTGCAAGAAGACAGATCTTTGCCAGCACCCTAGCAAAGTATATTGTCAGTGTACACATGTGTTTGTAAGCTGGTGAGAGGCTTTGAGCACAAGCCCTATGAGGAGAGGCTGAGGGAGCTGGGACTGTTTAGCCTGGAAAAGAGGAGGCTCAGGGGTGACCTCATTGCTCTCTACAACTACCTGAAGGGTAGTTGTAGCCAGGAAGGGTTTGGTCTCTTCTCTCTAGCAACCAGCACCGGAACAAGGGAACACAGTCTCAAGCTGCGCCATGGTAAATTTAGGCTCGAGGTGAGAAGAAAGCTCTTCACCGAGAGAGCAATTCATCATTGGAATGGGCTGCCCAGGGAGGTGGTGGAGTCACCGTCCCTGGAGGTGTTCAAGAGGGGATTGGACGTGGCACTTGGTGCCATGGTCTAGTCATGAGGTCTGTGGTGACAGGTTGGACTCGATGATCTTTGAGGTCTCTTCCAACCTTTGTGATACTGTGATACCGTGATAAGCTATATGTGCATTTATGCATAGTATATATGCATTTAGTCATAGATGACAAATAGTAGGTGACCTAGGAAAGTTATTTCAAGTCTGGTTGAGTTTCCTAGCAAACTGAAGCCACATTTACTTGCCTATAGCACATTAAAAAACAACAACAACGAAAAAAGAACCTAAGAGCAAAATGTGAAAGATTCAATACACTGGAAATCCATGTGAACACAAATGCTACAGTCCTATCTGGTTTCTTAATTTTGTTAGATAAAGATGTTAGATATACCATTAGCATAACGGTATAAACCACTGAGCAGATAAAAACAGATCTCTGTTCTGATAAGAGCAACGCTGTGGAGACAAGGAAAACTCAGACTTCTCTCTCTTCTGTACACATATGTGGAAACCTCCTTGACGAATTATAGTACAAGGTCAACTCAGGGTCTTCACTTGAACCATTTGTAACACAGACTTTTAGAAAAGCAGAATGAACACCCCTAATAAAACAAATGTTTTCAGAGAAACCTAAGATGTCTCCTTATAAACTATATCAAAAAGGAGAAAAATGCAAATGGGCTGTAAGGAAAGTACTGCAGAATCACAGAATCACCAAGGTTCAAAGAGACCTCAAATATTACAGAATCACACAGAATTACAGAATCACCAAGGTTGGAAGATACCTCAAAGATCATCAAGTCCAACCTGTCACCACAGACCTCATGACTAGACCATGGCACCAAGTGCCATGTCCAATCCCCTCTTGAACACCTCCAGGGATGGTAACTCTACCACCTCCCTGGGCAGCCCATTCCAATGACGAATGACTCTCTCAGTGAAAAACTTGCTCCTCACCTCGAGCCTACACTTCCCCTGGTGCAGCTTGAGACTGTGTCCTCTTGTTCTGGTGCTGGTTGCTAGAGAGAAGAGACCAACCCCCTCCTGGCCACAGCGACCCTTCAGGTAGTTGTAGAGAGCAACAAGGTCTCCCCTGAGCCTCCTCTTCTCCAGGCTAAACAATCCCAGCTCCCTCAGCCTCTCCTCATAGGGCTTGTGCTCAAGGCCTCTCACCAGCCTTGTTGCCCTTCTCTGGACACGTTCATGTGTCTCAATATCCTTCCTAAACTGAGGGGCCCAGAACTGGACACAGTACTCAAGGTGTGGCCTAACCAGTGCTGCTAACCAGCAGCCTTCCCACTGTCCAAATAAAATCAAAGAATCTTTACCTGCAAATAATACTCTCCTTCAACAACATGCAGCCCATCAAAAGCACCCACAATACATATGTAATTTTCATGCCTTTCTGACATCTTGTAACTCAGATAGCAACAGAGATATGTCCTGCTGGGAAATGGCAACATTTCCCTCAGGTTCAGTGAGCTCTGTGAAGAAGCCTTTAAGCTCGAGGTGAGGAGAAAGTTCTTTACAGAGAGAGTTGTTAGCCATTGGAATGTGCTGCCCAGGGAGGTGGTGGAGTCACCGTCCCTGGAAGTGTTCAAGAGGGGATTGGATGTGGCACTTGGTGCCATGGTTTAGTAGTCATGAGGTGTTGAGTGACAGGTTGAGCTTGATGATCTTTGAGGTCTTTTCCAACCTTATTGATTCTATGATTCTAAGAGATCATGGTAAAGAATGACACTGAAATAGTGATTGTTAGATGAAAGTGGTGCAGTCCCAATGGCATGCAATTTCCAGTTAATAGCAGCAGGGTAGTCAGGAGAGAGACAGGGGCATGAATACAGTTCTGTCACGAAAAGGTGACTGTTTGCCATTTCTGTGATGTAGTAACATGCACTTGGACCATCTGGCACATAAACACCACTCTCTACAAACACAATATCAGAAAGCTAATGCATGGAATAAGTAAGCAGTTTTCACTAAATATGTACCAGGTTTTATCCTAATGTTTACCTGATTATTTTGAAAGTAAATTAAGCCTTCACAGACTAATCTAATGCTTTTTTGCAATCAATGGAAAGTAGACCAAACTCTGACATTTCATGCTTTTTAAGTGACAAGATAAGTGTGCTAATTATATGCCATTACGTATGATTTAAGTGGCAATATATTCCTCATTTGAAGCTGCATTGGAGATCAGTATTTCTGGTTAAAATGGTAGCACTGTAAAGTCAAACAATTCAGTAAGGAAAAGATACTACTGAAAGTGACATCTTTATGCAAGCTCTTTACAGAAAGACATAAATCTTTAAAGCCCTGAGTAAAACCTGTTCATAAAGAATATGAGTTGTATGGTGGAGAATTGAAGGAACAGCCCTATTATCTGCTTGTATTTGGAAGATGAAGTTTAGGGCTACATTTTAACACCACTAGTAAATCACAGATTATGGATCCTTGGGGACATTAAACTGCTTCTCTGTCACAAAAAGGTTGTACTGCAGGTTTTACTGTAGGAAAAGAAGGAATAGAGAGGGAAAAAATAGAAATCATAGTGTTTAAATCAGACTGATATTGAATGCAATTTCCATTCACTTAAACACAAGTAAGGGTGACTACTTTGTGGGTATATTATATCTTTATTTTGAAAAGAAGAATTTGTACTGCTACAAGAGGAGTCAAGCACAAATATTTGCAGATCTGATTTACAGCAGTGAAAGGGGTTCGCATTAAGTCAGCACAAGTTTAGGACATTAATGAATACCTCATGTATTACTTCTTCTTGAGAAGCAGTATCATAGTATCATAGTATCAGTCAGGGTTGGAAGGGACCATAAGGATCATCTAGTTCCAACCCCCCTGCCATGGGCAGGGACACCACACACTAGATCAGGCTGGCCAGAGCCTCATCCAGCCTGGGCTTAAACACCTCCAGGGATGGGGCCTCAACCACCTCCCTGGACAACCCATTCCAGGGCTTCACCACTCTCATGGGGAAGAACCTCCTCCTCACATCCAGCTTGAATCTCCCCAAAACTGAGGATTAATTGAGGTTTAGTTAGTGTAATTTAATTTCTCATTATTAAATTCAGAATGACAGGAATTAAGATATCTTAAGGCAGTGTCTTTCACCTGCCCCCTGACATCTGCTCTATAATGACTCTATGTACAAATACATTTAAGTCTTGGAGGCAGCATTTGTTTCACATCTTGAATTACCCAAGGATCAGGCACTTCCTGAATGTTGTAAAATCCTCTTAGCTTCTGATAACAAGTCACCAGTTTCCTTTCTGAGACGATGTTGGTATTATACTGATAGTGACCATCACTTGGGTACCTCAGATCATTCGAATTCCATAACTTCTGGTCTCCCATATATTTGCAACCACATACATGGAATGTTACTTGACAGACAGCTCAGTCTTACCCAGCAGGGCTGAGGGAGCAGATCTAAACATCAGGTAAGGAAGAAAGGTAATAAAACATCAGAACATCAGTCAATCCATGATAATGTCAACACTAAGACTACAGATCACGAGAACGACAGGTTTCATTTATTCCTGTCTAATATGACACTATCGCATTCTGTTGTTCAATAGAAGGCAGTGCGATTGCGCCTCCAAGTTTAACGTGCTGAAGCTCCAGCGTCACCTCACGTAACCGAGGAACACAGAGGATTTCCTTGCAGTGAAAGCGAATCTTGGCACCTCCAAGTCTCCCTCTGCTGCCGCCGTGCGGCACAGCATTGAAACTACACGGACTAACCTCAGCTGTTCTGCTTCAGCTCTTGATTCGGCTGCTGTGCTGAGGTAGTTTAGGATTTGTCGTCTCTGTGGTGTGATTTGTTATCTTTCTTCAAATACTGCAGTTTCCAAAAAATGGTGCAGTTTATTCGGGAAAATAACAGAATAAAAAGGCTATCACATCGTGACTCAAAAACATAAAACTGAAATTGTGCAGTATGTGCTTTCAGTAGCAGCTGTTACTTTATTCCTAATAAACCTATATCTTAATTATTTTCTACAACATGCACGGAATACAGTACTGAAAGATAGATTCCATGAGTGTTTTGTTTTTCATTTAACTAAGTCTTAACCTTTATTAACAGGCAAATTATCAATAAAACAAAACTACAGTGTGAAAAAAATTACAAAGAACGATGAAAGAAGTAGTCTGAAGCTATCCATCATCAGTAAATTTGTGGATGACACCAAGCTGGGGGCAGGAGTTGATCTGCTGGAAAGTAGAGAGGCTTTGCAGAGGGACCTCGACAGGCTGGACAGATGGGCAGAGTCCAACGGCATGAGATTTAACACATCCAAGTGCCGGGTTCTGCACATTGGCCACAACAACCCCATGCAGTGTTACAGGCTGGGGTCAGAGTGGCTGGAGAGCAGCCAGGTAGAGAGGGACGTGGGGGTACTGGTCGATGGTAGGCTGAATGTGAGCCTGCAGTGTGCCCAGGCAGCCAAGAGGGCCAATGGCATCCGGGCCTGCATCAGGAGCAGTGTAGCTAGCAGGAGCAGGGAGGTCATTCTGCCCCTGTACACTGCATTGGTTAGGCTGCACCTCGAGTACTGTGTCCAGTTCTGGGCCCCTCAGTTTAGGAAGGAGGTTGACTTGCTGGAACGAGTCCAGAGGAGGGCAATGAAGTTGGTGAGGGGTTTGGAACACAAGCCCTATGAGGAGAGGCTGAGGCAGCTGGGGTTGCATAGCCTGGAGAAGAGAAGGCTCAGGGGAGACCTTATTGCTGTCTACAACTCCCTGAAGGGAGGTTGTAGCCAGGTGGGGGTTGGTCTCTTCTCCCAGGCAACCAGCACCAGAACAAGAGGACACAGTCTCAGGCTGTGCCAGGGTAGGTTTAGGCTGGATGTTAGGAAGAAGTTCTACACGGAGAGAGTGATTGCCCATTGGACTGGGCTGCCTGGGGAGGTGGTGGAGTCACCATCACTGGAGGTGTTCAGGAGGAGACTTGATAGGGTGCTTGGTGCCATGGTTTAGTTGATTAGGTGTGTTGGACGCGATGATCTTGAAGGTCTCTTCCAACTTGGTCTGGTCTAGTCTAATTCTATTCTATTCTATTCTATTCTATTCTATTCTATTCTATTCTATTCTATATATGGCAACTACATGATGTCTAACCTCTCTCCACTTCACAGAAGTTGCTTCAAGACACTTTAAACTATCAGTGACCATTCCCGGATGCAACTGTATTTCCCATCAGACAGGCCCCCTGTGTGCAGCAGGGAATGTATCTTCCAGCATCAGCACATGGAATCTAGTCCACTTGTGGGCCTTTGAGACGCTCAAGATAAGGGTGTATTCTTTCTCATAATAATCCAGCCACAAATGTCATCCTCAGGAGACACAGTGATATGGGCACCCTAGAACCAATGCAGATACTTCCAAAATAGCATTAATAAAATGAATAAGTGGTCACCATTTACCAGAATGAATGTCTCTCATTTTATCATAATACCTGTCTGGCTGCTTCTTTTGATAGCCTCTTCCAAAACTGCCATATTTTTGTCCACCAGCACCAAGGCACTTCAGTGAAAATTGCACTTCAGGGTCTTCTAACAAGACCACACTGTGCTCAGATGGCTGCAACATAGCTGTCCAGGACACCCATCTCCAGAGTGGACAGCACCAAACGCGTAGCAGAGTTACAAGCTCTAGGAAGCCCCATGTATGTAAGTCAAAGCCTTGCACAACCCCTGTGAATTCCCCTGGGTGGCAAAAAGCTACACCAGGAGATGCAATCACCCTACCCACAAAGACCCACAATAAAGGCAAGAGAGCCACCAGCATTGAGCCATTTTGCCATTAACCACAAGCAGCAAGGTCACAGGGAAGTCACCACAATGCTGCAGCTGAAGGAACACATCACCTGCTATCTGCCAATGATTCAGGTGTGATATTGCTGAAGTAGTGTGCAGCTTAAGGCAAGCCCAGGTCACAGCAGGAAAACAAGCTTGAGTTTGAGAAACCTCAAAGACCAGACATGTTCCAGGCCAAACATGAGGGTGCAGGGTGCATGCAAGGCTGCAGCAGCAGGTGACTGGCCCCAAGCTTGCTGCTGCCGCACTGTCACTGCCTGTGACATCCTGACTTGGCTGCTCCAATCCAGCATAATAGCTTGAGGTGTACATTCCTGGTTTCAGTAAAGTCTAGCACCTGCTAAAGAAAGAATGGGAGCTATTGCCCAGAGACCACACTTGAGCTGGCTACCAGAGTAGTTCACAGCATCACAGGATGTTAGGGGTTGGAAGGAACCTCTGAAGGTCATTGAGTCCAACCCCGCTGCAAGAGCAGGACCACAGAAGCTAGCACAGGCTGCACAGGAACACATCCAGATGGGTCTTGAAAGTCTTCAGAGAAGGAGATGCCACAACCTCCCTGGGCAGCCTGTTCCAGTGCTCTGTGACCCTCACAGTGAAGAAGTTCCTCCTCATGTTGAGGTGGAACCTCCTGTGCTGTAGTTTATACCCATTACCCTATTAGGGTGCAACTGGGAAGAGCCTGTCCCTTCCCTCTTGACAACCAGCCCTCAGGTATTTATTAAATCCACTCTCAGTCTTCTCTTCTCCAGACTAAACAGCCCCAGATCTCTCAGCCTTTCCTCATAGGGCACATGCTGCAGTCCCTTTAATCATCCTCATAATGACAGAAAATGGTAAAGAGCAAAAGGCTAAAAGGAGTGAGAGTGATTCCCTCTGAAAAGAAGAAAGGGTAGAGCCTTTTTTTGCCAAAATCTACCATACATACAGTTCTAATTGCTAGTGCCCCAAAAAGGCCTCTGGCAGAACAAGTATTTCTCATGTAAATTCCAGTAGCTACTCACAAGAGAAACTGCTTGCTAGGACTAGGAACACTTTTATTATTTATGGGAAAAATCAGTACCACAGAGAACCCATTTTAGGACTCAGTTCCAGGCTCAAGGGCAAATTAAAATACTTTTGCCACAACTGAGGTCAAGAAGTCTAAGGTCAGTTTGGCAGGTATGATCTTGTCTCAGTCACCCTTGAGTTTTTTTGCTGAGCATCTGGAGGAAGTGAGAAGATTTATGTTTTTAAACCCCATTGTTGAAAAGAGTCAAAGACTCTTGATATATTTACTGTTGCAGAGGCAGGCAGTACCAACATTCCAGCTGGTACTTACTGGTAAAACAGATCTCATCCTCCCCAAACTGTGTGTTCATATATCTACAAACATATGTCTGTGTGTGTATTTATACACACACACAATGCCAAGTCTCCTCCAGAACTAAAGATCAATTAGTTCTATGTAGAGGTGCCAACTCTTCTCTTCATTGCCCATGGCAGAGGGGTTGGAACTAGATGATCCTTGGGGTCCCTTCCAACCCTGACTGATACTATGCTACTGTGACCGTTTGAGGCTGTGCCTTTAAGAAAGGGACAGTGCTGGAACACTCTGGCTGAATGTTTTAGTATCAAAATGAAAACATGATATTCTAAATGCATTTCATTGGTAGAATGCAACTTAAAGTTTTAGTGCAGTTGGAATTTTCCTCAGTTCCTCTCTGTTCTCCCTTTCCAGCCTGTCTGCTTCTGAGCAACTAGCCGGAGTTTTGACCTTGAATACCAGATGAGCACTAATCCTGCATGCGCTTGGAGGCCTAGTAAGAATTCTCTTTCTTTATAACTGCCTTTTCTTTCTCTAACCCTTTTTGGGAAAAAAGGGAGGTAGGGGGAGAGAGGGGGGTACAGGAGGGGACAGAGGAGGGAATTTTGTTCCTGTATTTTTCTTTGCTGCATATTTCTATATATATTGTCAATACTGTATATATTGTGTATATACAACCTGCATTCCATATTGCTCGTAAATATAGCATATTTACATTGCTTCTCCGACTGGGCTAGCTGTGGTTTCTTTCTTTCGTGGGGGAGGGAAAGCTGGGCCTTCTCTCAACCCATCACAGATACTATGATACTTTTCCCTCCCCTTTTCAGGCAATTTCAAGACAGTACAACACAAAGTCTCCTAGACTCTTGTTGTCTAAGAAAACTCGCAAAGCTTAGCAAAACCCAAAAAAGATGCTTTATTGAAAACAGTATTGTGCTTAATGCTTTGTCATTTCAAATTCCATTTCAACCTGTTGTTCTCAGTGACAGTGTTACAAAATTATCAACTTTCTTTTAAAAAAATACAGAAAATCACCATAGCAAAATAGTAGCTTCATCCAAGAATAATGCACAGCAGGCTCGAGGATAGAAATCAGACATTTGAAAATGTACTTCTTCACATACAGTGGTGCACTGTATACAGAACACAACAAGCTGACATCTGAGAGTTACTCATCCCTTCAGCCAATCCACATTATGACTTCCAAAAGAAAGGCAGTCAATGTTTAGTGTTTCGAAACAGTAACACAGCTACAACTAAACCAGAACCCATGGTTCACTAAGGGATCATGTGTCCCAGCTCCAAAACAATGAAATGCTTAAGTCCACTGATCTCCACACCAGGTTAAACCACAACAGTAAACAGAGAACTGAAAGCATGTCTGACTATGTTTCACTGCCCATCAGCTGAGTTCTTTCTTCATTATTATCAGGATTTTGCAGGACGGAACTGGAACTGCTAGCACAAGGAAAAGGCGAGGAGGGAAGAAATAAGATTAACGTTCTCTAAGCATTTCTATGCAGTACCATTACAGAGAAAAAGCCCCACATTACACAGAAGCTGAAATCCAGCTTTTCATGCATCAGTACCCCCAAGATGTGCTCCACAGGGCTGCTTTAAATCCCTTGGCCTTATTGAACCTCCTCAGGTTTACACAGGCACACTTCTCAAGGTTATCCAGGTCCCTCTGGATGGCAACCCATCCCTCTGGTGTGTCAACTGCACTACTCAGCTTAGTGTCATCTGAAAATCTACAGAGAGTGAATGCAATCCTACTGCCTGTGTTGTTATGAATATATTAAACAGTACTGGTCTCATTACAGACCCTTGAGGGACATCACTTGTCCCTGATCTCCATCCAGACATTGAGTCATTGATCACTGATCTCTGGATGTGACCATACAGCCAATTCCAGCTTACAGACAGTCTCCTGGAAGAACCATCAGTAAGGTTTGCCTGTTAATGCCACACTCCTGTTGCTTATATAGCACAGGCATCACCTGCCCATGTCATGATTCATTATCAGGTTGGTGGTAAGAAAAGCATAGAAGCACAGGATCTTGCTCTATAAGGCTGCAAGCAAAATAAAGAGTATGTATCTCAGCATACCTCCTCCTTGTTGCCTCAATGATATAGAATATTCCAGTTGCAAGGCCCTTTGAGGAAACAGTAAGTTACAATTGTAATAAAACCACCTTACACAATAGCTCATAGTTAAAATAGATATAAAAAGCAAAACATGTGCAATTACTCACACTTAACAGTGGCCATACTCCCTGGATGGCTGAGGCCCATTCAAAACCCAGCTTTTCATTTAGAAATCCTCCAAGAGTGGGACCTGCCAATGCCCTGCAACAAAGCAAAATGAGGAGTTGGTATCCCAAACAAAAAAGACAGTATCATATTCTAAGATAATTTTTATTGCATTTTGTGACCTCACTTCATAGATTCTCTTTCCTTTGTCAACAAAGATTGTCTTACACAGACATAACTTTCCTATAATCCACAGTACTAGTTCTGCGTCTGCCATGGCCCCACTGATCATGTACAGTTACCTTCTGTCCTGTTTTCAGCTAGAATAAAGTTAATATTCTTCCTAGCAGCTGATTCTGGATTTAGGAGGAGAATGATGATAACACACTGATGTTTTAGTCGTTGCTAAGCAGTGTTTACACTAAGTCAAGGACTGATCAGTTTCTCATACTGCCCTGCCAGCAGAGGCACAAGGAGCTGGGAGGGGACACAGAAAGGAAAGCTGACCCAAACAAGCTGAAGGAGTATTCCATACCATATGAAGTTATGTCCAGTCTATAAACTGGAGGGAGTTGGCTGGGGAACACTGAAGCCTGGTGATTGTCTGGGAATCAATCAGCAGGTGATGAGTAATTGTACTGTGTGTCTCTTGTTCTTGTGTACTATGATTATTTTCCTTTTCTTTTCTGTCCTATTTAACTACTTTAATCTCAATCCAGATTTTCTCCCCCATCCTACTTGGGGTGAGAAATTGAGCAAAATCTATAGTGCATTATCACTGGCAGGGGTTAAACCACAACACTTCCTCAGCTGGGAAATAGGATTCACTTCAGAAAGCTGCACACAGTCTTTTCTGTATGTGGAATGGCTTAGAGGCTCCTCTAAGGACCGTGTTCTAACAGGGCATCTACACTGATCAATTCTATTCTAAAAGAAATTTAAGCTCATCCCTCAAAATATAAAGCTTCCAAACTTCAAGACAAAAGACTGGTGGACACAGGCAGGTGGGGAGGCACATTGTGACAGATGCAGCCACTGCAAAGCTGAGCAGTAACTAACCTGCCCCTTCATGCCTAAGAATGCCATGAGAGGCAATGCAGCTGCTGTGATCTTACGAAAGGTCTCACATGATGTATTCTCTTGCTACAGAAAGGACATAGCTGTGTAAAACTAGAAAGACTTCCTGAAAGCAAGTGACAGCCTAAAATTGTGGGTTGGTAACTTTATGCTACCTGTATCTGTACTGAATCCTATGCCAAACAAACAGGACATCTAGGACTTCAGCTACTTAGGGAAAAAAAACATACCTTTGAAACCCATCAGCAGCCACAGAGGACTACAAAGGCAAAAAAAACAAATACACATTCCTGGAAGTGACTGTCAGCAGGGCAACTCCGTCACTTCTCACCTAGAGACTAATCTGAAGGGTCAGACAGTAACAGCTTTCAGTAGCACCTTTCACTCATTTCTGTGATGAGCACTGGGTCATAAACATAGTAACACACAGAATCATAGAATAGTAGGGGTCTGAAGGGACTTCTAGAAATCAGAGTCCAACCCCCTGCCAGGGCAGGTTCACCTAAAGAAGGTCACACATGAATACACCCAGGCAGGCTCTGAATGTCTCCAGAGATGGAGACTCCACCTCTGGGCAGCCTGTTCCATGGCTCCATCACCCTTAAAGAAGTTCCTCCTCAAGTTT
Organism: Melanerpes formicivorus; assembly: GCF_026170545.1. Lineage (NCBI taxonomy): Eukaryota > Metazoa > Chordata > Aves > Piciformes > Picidae > Melanerpes > Melanerpes formicivorus. Next base: position 7,507,131 of record NW_027142354.1, read on the forward strand.
AGATGGAACTTCCTATGTTCAAGCTTGTACCCATTACCCCTTCTCCTGTCACACTGTTAAGCTATGCAAACATCAACCTTAAACAATGGCTGTGGCTGAAAGAAGAGATAATTCTACCTCTGAACTATCCCAGACAAAAGAAGGAAATGGGGAAAATGAAAAAGGGAGAACAGAATTAATCATGAGCAGATACCTTCTAGCTTGCCCCACAAAGGTGGAGCAAAACAAAGGGTTTTGTAAAAAAAATAGGATTCACCTCTCTCTATATTAAGCATTATTTCAGTGACAACGAAACAACCACACAAAGTGCACACTTAATCACTGCAGCTTTTTTATAGGCAAGGCAATACGTTTCAAGGAAGAGTTCAGAGTCCATTCCCTTTGTCATGTAAAAAGCTTTACTATGTCCACCAGATGCCTGTTCAGCATGAACCTTGAATCAAGGTCACCACAATGACTGCAATTCAAGGTTGTAACGCAGGAGGCTTTCATGTGGCAATAGCAGAGAACAACCAAATTACAGCTTACTAAACAGTGACTGTATACCTACCCAAGGGACCACATGGCATTGAAAAGCCCAGATGTCAGTCCCAGCACACTTAGACCTTCTTCAAATCCATTTTCGCTGCAGAAAGACAGACCAGTTACAGTAGTACACCACATTGTTGTGTCCCATTCTATAGCATTCAACTAGAGAGGGCTTTTTCCCTTCCTTTTAATTTACACAGAACATAAATAGTTAAGCATAAACACACAGTGGAATCATGCCCAACCACTTCTTCTTTGCTGACTCTCTGAAGAATTGCAGTGCTACTCCATCTCTGATGCCTTCTGAGTAAGATTCCTAGTATCACACCATTGCTCATTCCCCATGCTTTGTACAGCAAGTGTAACACAGTGGCAGGTGGCTTTTAAGAAGGAAAGGCCTTTATTCCAAGAGGACTGTACTAATGAATAAAGACCCTTCCAGATCATTACTGCCAAGTCACATCACAGGCCTTGTACTCTGAGCAAGTATGAATCTTGTAGGTGCAGCTGTTAAAGCCAATGCAGTCTTAAGATCCAGAGAAAATTGCTTCCTATTAATTGTTACTAGATGATGAGACAATTCCACACACAGGTCACCCCATGCTACAAGACCCAACATATGATAGACTTCAGTGTGTTCACAGTACTGAGGTACACATGTACAAAATTATACTGGGAAAGAGTGTCCAGTTAGAAAAAGAAAATGAGACAAGAGAGTAGTGGAATAGTTTTGACTGTTACTTGTTGCTTCTGTTTAAAAACAAACAAAACCCAAACAAACCAACCAAGCAACCAAAAAACAGGGAAAAAAGCCAAACCAAAAAAATCCACTTGATATCGAGCCCTGAAAATTAGCTGCCATTTCCTACTGTCAGTAACATGAAAGATGAGTGGGATTGAGTTACTTACTATGCACATTGCAGTATCTCTGGAAACACTGGGATAGCACACATGCCAAGGGAAAAGCCAATCAAAACCAGCACTAGCACAAATATCCACAGCTGACTGGAAAAAATACAAATAAAAAAGAAATCATTTAAGTTAGTGTCTGAAGACTCTTTTTAAGTAAGGGCTTTGATGACAACCATTACATATCAGCTCTCCATGACTAACTGGAAAACTAGGTTTCTTGAAGCCAGAACACTACATTAATTGAAATCAAGACTTGAAAAAATTCAGTTCTATGCTTAAAAAAAAAATCAAGACTTTTTAAGGTAATTTTTAAATCATGTGCTCAAATAAAGTATTTTCTTATCAAATGCAGTTCACTTTAAGAGGAGCACATGGAGAAGAGGTAGAAAGACTAGCTTAACTGAGTGATACAGATGTCCAAGTTCCAGGCAGGCTTGGTTTATTACACAAGTCAAGGATGTGCAGCTAAAATACATTATAACCAAATAAACTTAGTTAAAGTAAAGAATGTTGAAGATTTTACTGATTTGTTTTTCCTCACTAGCTCCAATGTATACTCTCACCAGGTTCAAATTAGAATAGAATAGAATAGAATAGAATAGAATTGAATAGAATAGAATAGACCAGACCAGACCAGATCAGGTTGGAAAAGACCTTTGAGATCATCGAGTCCAACCTATCATCCAACACTATCTAATCAACTAAACCATGGCACCAAGCACCCCATCCAGTCTCCTCTTAAACACCTCCAGTGATGGTGACTCCATCACCTCCCTGAGCAGTCCATTCCAATGGCCAATCACTCTTTCTATGAAGAACTTCTTCCTAGCATCCAGCCTAATCCTCCCCTGGCACAGCTTGAGACTGTGTCCTCTTGTTCTGGTGCTGATTGCCTGGGAGAAGAGACCAACCCCCACCTGGCTACAACCTCCCTTCAGGTAGCTGTCCACAGCAATAAGGTCTCCTCTGAGGATCCTCTTCTCCAGGAAATTGATGGCCTTCTTTAAAAGTTCAAAGTCTAGGAGAAAGGAACTGACCAGCTCTGTGCATTGGCAAGACCTAGGACAAAAGGACTGTACAGCTCTGCAAGTATTGCAGTGTTATGCTGTGAATTAACTTGAGAATACAGCAATGCAGTGTTCAGGTGCAATAGATACTGTTTTTATTTACTGAACTGAAAGCAAAGATATATTTAGGCATTTTCCTTTATAGACTATATATATGGAGAAGAAAAAAAGCAAAACTGCTGCACAGCCATGAAAATAAAACCCACAGTTAAGAAACATTAATGAAGTAAAGAAAATTTTAAAATAGACAGAAAATAATTTTGCTTTGCTGCATTGGAAATGCCATAGAGTTGGGAAGAAAGGAAAACAAGCAGCAGCATTCTTCCCACTATACACATTAAAATGAGCAATCAGTAGCAGCAAAAAGCAAAAGGAAAAGGATCTGTTTGGCAAAGTTGAAAGATCTCAGTGTTCAGATGCATCTACTGCCCTACATTCGTAGTCTCATGTTAGAAGTTAATAAAACCAAACCTGTTTGGTGGTAATTATAGACTCATGGACAAGTGGTGATGATGGCTATCACAAAAGCATCACATTAAGGGGACAGGCTAAAGGACAGGCAGTTCTGTACCTTTCAATATGCAGTACAGGAGCAGGTCCTAACATGAAGTAGCACACTGCTGTCATTAAGCCTCCAGACACCAGCAGCCACTTTCTGAGGTACTGTGAAAGAAAAGGAAAATATATGTTAACTTAAAGATACTAATTTGCAATGTAACTATTCTGACTTTCCAAATATCCTTCCTCTAAATCTTCATCTCCTAAAAAAGTACAGCTCCTGTAAAGACCATTACTGCAAACTGGGAATCAGAAGTGGCAGAGAAACTGTGAACACCATCAAGAAACAACGAATTCATGTTTCCTTGCCATCAGTGCAATCATTAGCAGCAGTTGCTTAATACAGAAATTTCTGCAGGACACTGAGTGAGACTGCTTTTCTGTCCACTTTAGGTCTTGCTCTTCCTTAGTCCAAAAAATATCATGTTTAATATTAGTGTCAGGAAAAAGTTGTTAGAAAACTGCCACTGTCCTTCACACACAGCATTCAGAATATAGACTTCCTTGATCAATCAGCAAGGACTGTCATCTGGGCAGTTTTAGAAAGAGACTTTAACAGTGATATACCTATGATGTAGTTAAGAGTTAGAGAACCTAAGTGTGCTGATCTCTTCAAGTGTACTATCCAAAGTAGATGGTTAATACTTAAACTGACAAAATGACGTATGGTCAAAAGTACAGATAATTGGGATATGTATTTTCACACTCTCCATTCCATATTGGCTGGAAATAGTATCATAGTATCATAGTATCAATCAGGGTTGGAAGGGACCACAAGGATCATCTAGTTCCAACATCCCTGCCATGGGCAGGGACACCCCACACTAGATCAGGCTGGCCAGAGCCTCATCCATCCTGGGCTTAAATACCTCCAGGAATGGGTCCTCAACCACCTTCCTGGACAACCCATTCCAGGGCTTCACCACTGTCATGGGGAAGAACCTCCTCCTCACATCCAGCCTGAATCTCCCCACCTCCAGCTTCATTCCATTCCCCCTAGTCCTATCACTACCTGAGATCCTAAGAAGTCCCTCCCCAGCCTTCCTGTAGGCCCCCTTCAGATACTGGAAGGCCACAATTAGGTCACCTCGGAGCCTTCTCTTCTCCAGACTGAACAGCCCCAACTCCTTCAGTCTGTCCTCATAGGAGAGGTGCTCCAGCCCTCTGATCATCCTCGTGGCCCTTCTCTGGACACCTTCCAGCACCTCCACATCCCTCTTGTAATAGGGGCTCCAGAACTGGACACAGTACTCCAGGTGGGGTCTCACCAGAGCTGAGTAGAGGGGGAGAATCACCTCCCTCGACCTGCTGGCCACACTTCTCCTGATGCAGCCCAGGATCTGATTGGCTTTGCGGGCTGCAAGTGCACACTGAGAGCTCATGTTGAGCTTCGTGTCCACCAGCACCCCCAAGTCTCTCTCCTCAGGGCTGCGTTCCAGCCAGTCACTGCCCAGCCTGGATTTGTGCCTGGGATTGCCTCGACCCAGATGCAAGACCCTGCACTTGCTCTTGTTGAACCTCATGAGGTTGGCTTGTGCCCACCTCTCCAGCCTGTCAAGGTCCCTCTGGATGGCCTCCCTTCCCTCCAGTGTGTCTGCTGCACCACACAGTTTGGTGTCATCAGCAAACCTGCTGAGGGTGCACTCAATGCCACTGTCCATGTCACCCACAAAGATAGATCATGATTAGTCCTCTAGAAAAGATCAACACATTTCAACTACAGAATACTTGTCCAACATCCTTTCCTATTTTGGACATCCTTGTATCCTTGTATATTGCAAAAGAAACCTTCAAGTTGGCGATACTCAGTGCACATGCAAGACAGATGAATCTGTCCTTAAAGACAGAACCCTTTACAGGACAAGGTCTAAATCCATCACTTCAATGTGGGAAGTTCTCAGGTTTTAGTAAGTGCAGAGAGTACCTTATTAACCCTGTAAAAACAGCCAGGTAGTACTTACTGGCCTTTTGTCACTTAGGAGTCCGAGGAGGGGAGAAGACAAAGAGTATGAGAGAGCTAAACCGAGGAACACCAAGCCCACATAACCAGCTGGGAGTTTGAACTACAGAAAGGAAAACAAAACAAAAACAAACACAGAACAACAAACCTTATATGGTACACTCATTTAAGGACAATCCAGTAATTATTTTAGGTCAAAACACTGAAATGCAGGATACCATAGATAGGAACCACTAGTATGAGTTGCAGTTCCCTTCCCTTTTCATTTCTAAATATGAAGTGGAAACATGTGACAAGTGTACTCAACAACTAAATAATCAAAGGGCAAACACTATGCTCTGTCGCCACACCCAGGGCTCTAACACTAATACCTGGTACATTTGAAACAGACACTTCAGACACTGAAACGGATATAAACTGAGACTTTAACTCTCCTAGCTCAGAAAGAGCATAAATATTGTAGTCATTCACTGCTAATCAGTGCACTGTAGAAGTGAATAGGGCTACAAAACAGAATTCTGGCTTTGGATGATTTTAGAGAAAGAGTAAGAGGCTTTTTCAAACAGCCCAAGGTCTATGCTTTCCTAATGCAGAGTCACATTTTTGTACTGAAACAAAATGTGTAATGAAAAAGCGTAACAATCTCTCGAGTGTTTCAACTACCAGTTAGAAGGTATTCCATGATATTTTTTGTGGTATGGACTATATAAATATTCACTGTTTACTTGCCATTTGCAAGCACATTAATTTAGTAGTTAGAATACCTGCTAAGAAGGCTACTTGCTGTGAAAGGGCTGTATCTGTTAGCACAGATCAAGAGAAAGCAGAAGAGCCACATCAGTGTGCAATGCTCTACAGTGGAATAATTACAGGTCCCTCCCGGGTGGTGCTGAACTACATCCACATGGCCACTCATGGAAGAGGTTAGCACCAAGTCTCCTCCACAGTGGATAAGTGCTCTAAATACTGGACTAGACAGATGAAAAGTAAGAGCACAACCATTTGTGAAATGCTATTCCCAGGAAAAGTTAAAAAAAAACCCACAAAAAGCATTTCTTAATTTCACATGGGAACAGAATCCAAAACTGGTTACTTCAAATTCATTACCTTAATTTGATTTATTTAGTTACCCTATGATACTGAAGTAGGAAATAAAGAAGCAAATAGTAAACTAGCCATTTAAATAAACCTTTTGCCTTTTTAATGAGTGAAGAAGTCAGCTAGTAGGCTACGGAGTTGCAATCAGTGTAATATTGGCATTGGCCTAAAAGAAGTCAAGACCTGCAACATCATGTCCCTGATAAGGTTCACAACAAGAGATATAAATAACATTCAGTGACTGTTGCAAGTTTTTCAGTTACAAAACCAGCTGCTATATCCTTGTCAGAGGAGGCACTATGCAGTTATAAGCCAATTATGGGATACAAGCTCATTTTTGAAGGCCTTACATTTCCTCCAAAGTACCAAGGCCCAGCAGCAGCAGGTGGTGTCAATGGAAACTGATTTATCACTACTGTGGAAATCATACTATTAACAGGTAAAGCAGTGTAGTTGGGTAAGGCATAATTTTGTTTAGGACCCTTAAACTGCGTTTATAACCAGTTATTTACTATTCAACAAGTCACAGTTTCCTGAATGTTAACAGGACTTACCGTCTTTAGGATAAACAGAGATACTGTGGGATCCAAAAAGCCCAAGCATGTACTTAAAGAAAATATAGTAAGACAGAGTACCACAATTTTTGGCAGAAGAATGAGCTTCCAGAAGGACTCCTTACTAGAGACTGAATCTGTTTTGAGAGAAGAGAGGGAAGGGAGAAATCGCATTATTTTCAGCAGCATAAGCTTATGATTGCCCTTCTTGCTTCAGAAAATAGATCAGTAGTTTTACCTTCTATCTAGTCCTATTCTTCCTGTTATCTAACAAATGGAAGTTAATAGCAGACTATTACACACTATATTATTTTTATATTAAAACACCAAATTTGGACATGCTGGAACATGTCCAGAGAAGGGCCATGAGGATGATCAGAGGGCTGCAGTATCTATTCTATGAGGACAGACTGAAAGAGTTGGGGCTGTTCGGTCTGGAAAAGAGAAGGCTCCGAGGTGACCTAATTGTGGCCTTCCAGTATCTGAAGGGGGCCTACAGGAAGGCTGGGGAGGGAATTCTCAGGATCTCAGGTAGTGATAGGATAGGAATGAAGCTGGAGGTGGGGAGATTCAGGCTGGATGTGAGGAGGAAGTTCTTCACCATGAGTGGTGAAACCCTGGAATGGGTTGTCCAGGGAGGTGGTTAAGGCCCCGTCCCTGGAGGTGTTTAAGAGCAGGCTGGATGAGGCTCTGGCCAGGCTGATCTAGTGTGGGGTGTCCCTGCCCATGGCAGGGGGGTTGGAACTAGATGATCCTTGTGGTCCTTTCCAACCATGACTGATACTATGACACTATGAAATTTGATAGGTGAAGAGAAGCATACTATTTAGATTCCAACACAGCCAATCCCCAGCTTGAAAAGAAGAAAAAGCATATACTGTTCAAATTATGTGAAAATACAGCTTCTTCTCCACTAGCCCTTATACAATGAAAGTCTCATGGCCACATCTCAACTTAAACCAACATGCATGAAACATTCACATCCAGCTGGCGGCCAGTCACCAGTGGCGTCCCCCAGGGATCAGTGCTGGGCCCTGTCCTCTTCAACATATTCATCGATGATCTGGATGAAGGGGTAGAGTCAGTCATCAGCAAGTTTGCAGATGACACAAAGTTAGGGGCAGATGTTAGTCAGTTAGAGGGTAGAAAGGCTCTGCAGAGGGACCTCGACCGACTGGACAGATGGGCAGAGTCCAATGGGATGGCATTCAACAAGTCCAAGTGCCGAGTGCTGCACTTTGGCCACGGCAACCCCATGCAGAGCTACAGGCTGGGGTCAGAGTGGCTGGAGAGCTGCCAAACAGAGAGGGACCTGGGGGTGCTGATCGACAGCCACCTGAATATGAGCCAGCAGTGTGCCCAGGTGCCCAGGAGGGCCAATGGCATCCTGGCCTGCATTAGGAATAGTGTGGCCAGCAGGAGCAGGGAGGTCATTGTGCCCCTGTACTCTGCACTGGTTAGGCTGCACCTTGAGTACTGTGTCCAGTTCTGGGCCCTTCAGTTTAAGAAGGACATTGAAACACTTGAACATGTCCAGAGAAGGGCAACAAGGCTGGTGAGAGGCCTTGAACACAAGCCCTATGAGGAGCGGCTGAGAGAGCTGGGATTGTTTAGCCTGGAGAAGAGGAGGCTCAGGGGTGACCTCATTGCCCTCTACAACTACCTGAAGGGTGGTTGTAGCCAGGAAGGGGTTGGCCTCTTCTCCCAGGCAACCAGCACCAGAACAAGGGGACACAGTCTCAAGCTGTGCCAGGGGAGGTTTAGACTCGAGGTGAGGAGGAAGTTCTTCACCGAGCGAGTCGTATGTTATTGGAATATGCTGCCCAGGGAGGTGGTTGAGTCATCGACCCTGGAGGCGTTCAAGAGGAGACTGGACGTGGCACTTGGTGCCATGGTCTAGTCATGAGGTCTGTGTTGATAGGTTGGACTCGATGATCCTCGAGGTCCTTTCCAACCTAAGTGATACTGTGATACTGTGATATTCTAAACAAATTCATGTCCAAACAAAGAACCGTGTTTTGGAAGTAAACTACTAAGACTGCCATTTATCAATTAAGATCTGTCCAAATTTTTAAGCAGCTAGTCATTTGGGTCTCCAACATGTTCATTTCATAGTCCATACAGGAAGCTTCTTTCTGATGTCGTGGTTCGGGTTTCTAAAGCAGGCTCCCTTCCTGGTGCTGTTGGTATTTTAATAGTTGAATGCAGTCTCAAAGCATACAGAGAACTAAAAGTTCAATCATTTGCGCCCACAAGCTCAGAGCTAACATTTGTTGTAGTTTTGAACTGGCTAGTCATATTTTTGGGTCACAACAACCCCAAGCAACGCTACAGGCTTGGGGAAGTGTGGCTGGAAAGCTGTCTGGCAGAAAGGGACCTGGGGGTTTTAATTGACAAGGAACTGAATATAAGCTAGCAGCGTGCTCAGGTGGCCAAGAAACCAATGGCACCCTGGCCTGTCTTAGAAATGCTGTGTCCAGCAGGAGTAGGGTGATGACTGTCCTTTTGTACTTGGCTCTGGTGAGGCCACACCTTGAGTATTGTGTCCAGTTTTGAGCACCTCAATACAAGAGAGATGTGGAGTGCTGGAGCCAGTATACAGGATGGCAATGAAGCTCAGGAAGGGCCTGGGGAATAAATCTTACAAAGAGCAACTGAAGGAGCTGGGGCTGTTTAGTTTGAAGAAGAGAAGGCTTGGGGAAAGACTTCATTGCTGTCTACAACTACCTGAGAAAGGACATGTGGAGAGGCTGGTGCTGGTCTCTTCTTACAGGTAGTCAGTGATAGAACCAAGAGGGAATGGCCTCAAGCTACAACTGGGTAGGTTTAGACTGGGCATAAGGAAAGAGTGGTCAGGCATTGGAATGTGCTGCCCAGGCAGATGGTTGAGACACCAGCCCTGGATGTGTTTAAAGGTTGTTTGGAGCTGGTGCTTGGGGATATGGTTTAGGGGGTGAACTTTGTTCAGCAGGGTCATCAGTTGGACTTGATGATCCTGAGGGTCTTTTCCAACCTGGTTGTTTCTGTGATTCTGTGATTCTGACTCCATACAATTTCAGAGCTCGGGGAAGTAGGGGACTAGCAACAGCAGAACATGGTTAACGACTGAGTTTCTTCTGACAGCCAACGCACATAAAGTTAGTTTCCAAGCTTTTCATATTCAGAAGGAAAAAATACTTGAAAAGAATGTTTTAAATTGCTAGGTTTTATTCTAGAAAAGACTAACAGAACTGTAAACTAGAAATTATGATCTTGCACAAAGACTTATCTTAAAAAGTTAACTTTATGTCCTGGCAGGACCATCTGAAAGTCTAATCAGATAGTACAAATAAATCCTTTTTGCTCTTGCAATAATTATGGGCTTTCTCCTCATTACCTTTTGAATGTGTTAAGTCTCAAGCTGTGCCAGGGGAGGTTTAGGCTGGAGGTTAGGAAGAAGTTCTACACAAAGAGAGTGATTGCCCATTGGAATAGGCTGCCCGAGGAGGTGGTGGAGTCGCCATCACTGGAGGTGTTCAGGAGGAGACTTGATGGGGTGCTTGGTGCCATGGTTTAGTTGATTAGGTGGTGTTGGATGATAGGTTGGATGCAATGATCTTCCAACCTGGTCTATTCTATTCTATTCTAAGTTCTCTTGTTTTGGACAAAACCTACTCCCTGCTTTTCTTCAACTAGCTGCAACATCAAGCTGATGCACAGAAGACACAAGCAATATTTTACAAGCCCTAAGCTAAAGGGACAAAAAACCCAACAAATTTAGCTCAGTTCACTTCCACACAGAGTTGGATACATCCCAGGCCATCTGCTTAAATTGATTTTACTTTGCATTAAACAGGCAGAGGTTGGTCTCTTCTCCCAGGCAGCCAGCACCAGAACAAGAGGACACAGTCTCAGGCTGCGCCAGGGGAAGTTCAGGCTGGAGGTAAGGAGGAAGTTTTACACAGAGAGAGTGATTGCCCATTGGAATGGGCTGCCTGGGGAGGTGGTGGAGTCGCCGTCACTGGAGGTGTTCAGGAGGAGACTTGACAGGGTGCTTGGTTACATGGGTTAGTTGATTGGGTGGTGTTGGGTGATAGGTTGGACGTGATGATCTTGAAGGTCTCTTCCAGCCTGGTTTATTCTATTCTATTCTATTCTAAAACATGGGCCTGACCAAGTTAATTAAGCCAGAGCTTTGCCCTCTGAGTTTTATCACATTTCAGAAACTGGCACTTTTAGAAAACATAGGTACATACATCACAAAGTAAGGCAAATTAAAAAGACAAAAAAGGCTGCTTACCATATTGTGGTAATATGCACATATTGACAGGCACCAGAACCAGCACTACACATCCCAGTGTAATAAAAGGGACCTCATAACCAAACGATTGGTACAAAAAGCCACCTAATGGTGGGCCCAGCACTAGTCCAAGTCCTGTAAAAATTTCAAGGCTACCCTAAAGAATGGGAAAGCAAGCAAAAAAAAAAATCAAAAAACCAAACAAAAAATCCACCAATCAAGAAAATGCTGAGAAACTCCAGTATAACAGTAAAAGCAATAGATTTTTTTCTGAGGAGCAGCACAACATAATCAAACTAGTGGAAAGTGCAACTGCATCACTAAATGGTGTAATAGTTAAGCAGAAATCTTCATCAAGTGGGATAGCAAAAGGAATTTTGCAGCTGTCTCTGTGATTCAAATCAAATCCTTTGCTTCACTATGGGGAAAGCACCTGTACTGCAGTGTTAGCCGCTCTGCTGTCACCTAACACATCCCTGTCCTGAGGCAAAACATATTGTCTGCAGATGGAAAGACCAATATTTAAGGGAAATCTGGCTTCTGACAACACTCTGTCTAGATCTTAAATAATGGTAAGGTAGCTACCATGCCACTGCTGTGTGGCATTTCCAACTGTGGTCCTTATCACTACATAGTTTTCAGCCATGCATCATGTTTATTGGGCTGCTACCCAAAGTTAAATTTAAGTCTAAGATAGATAAAAGGACTTAGATAAGTTAAAGTTACTTTAGGTACCTCTTTAAACTGCACTTTTAAAATCTGCAAACATGAAACCTTAACCTCATTGACTGGATAAATCAAATCAAGACTAGTGAATGAATTAATCATTTACTATTTTGTTTTAAAGCAACCCACCTGGATTCTTACTACACACATGGAAGTAGTCCTTAACAACCATATTAGTATTTTAAGAGTCTGATGTCAGTGGAAGAGATAACTACTGCCATCAATGCTCTGCTGTCTTTAAAACATAAGTCATACATACTGCTTACTTTATATCTAATTGGAGTTATGCTAAGGTCTAAATTTGTTCTAAGATTGCAATACCAGACTACAAACAAACATTATGTGATGATTCCAAATATGCCTGTACACAGGACAGTAGATTTTCTCCTCCTGATTCTAAGCTGCCTCGTGGAAGGTGCTCAGCTGTAACACTGCTTTTTTGCACTTACCAGGACAGTAGCTATATTGTTGGGAAATGCCTTTGTGAGGATTGAAAATGATGCTGTCATTGCTGCAGCAAAACCCAGCGCATCCATTGATCTTACTAAAAAGCACAAACCAATGAACATTGGTCCACTTGGCACCTTGTCCAGCATTCTAAGTAATAAAAAAAAACAACCAACAAACAAAAAAGCCAACAAACACAGAAAAAAAAACCAACAAGCAAACAAAAAGACAGTAAATGGCTATCTCTCTGAATGCAATGAGTAATCTACTAAAGGTTCTAGAGCATCATTTCATGGTCATTAAAGGACACAGCTACAAGGCACTCAATGTATTACATTAAGACATCTTTTATGAATCACACTGAAGTCATTCAAAGTCTACCAAACTATTTCTGCCAGCTTTCTCCTTTTCTCCTTTCTTTGGTGATGGAAAGAGCATGAAAAGCCTAACCTGTGGAAAAACTGCAGTGCCATTCTCTGTTATATTTTATAAGTTTTCCAGGCAACCGTGAAAGCAGTCTGACACGATGTGTTACAACTACCTAATAGGAGAGTCCTTTATTGTCAATAAAACTTTTATTTTGCTAAAATGAGTGCCTTAGCCTCTCCACCTGCCAAGCAAATGTTCTCATTTGCTCTCAATATTATAAAGATTAAAATATTGTGCATAAATCATTTACTATTGCTGCACTTGGACAGACTTCTTGCTGCTCAGCAATTATGATAGCTATTTAAGCAGGTGGAATCTCTCTTCTTTGCTTTCAAAGTAAACAGGCCTTGAAATCTACTAAAAGGGAGAAGCATTCATTCTTTACAAGGGGTAGATAAGTAGCAAAGATGCAGTAAGTTAGGTGACATAAGCCAACAGTCAAACAATACCTATGAGTTTCCAGTTTTGTTTTGAATATATCTTTTCACATGAAAATGGTTAGAAGACAAATGTAACAAACCAAGAAGACTTACTCACCCAAACAGAATGGTCACACATCCTGAAACAAACATCCCTGACACAAACATGAATTTTGCTCCAATTTCTGTTAGCTGTAAATTAAATACCATTTTTATACATTATTATTTCAAGCACAGATCAAAAAAAATCTTTCAAAGTAAGTTACTGTTCAGAAATCAAACATTCTGGGCACTTCATAGAGGATTCAACTAAGAGATCTGGAGACACTGCTCTTGTCAGTGTGCCTTCATTCAATACTGAACCTAAAAATACTCTAAACAGTTAAGTGACTTAACCCAGTTTTCGGAACAGTAAGACAGTGATGCAGTTAACCACTTCACAGTTACAGCTTCTGCGGTGCAGTTTTCAGCAGCATTCCTCATAGCAAACAAACAGAACATAATGCATTCTGCCTCCAGCACCATCAGCTGGAATCAGCAATACCAGCCACACACATGGCTCCACGGAAGCTGATCTTAAAACAAATTTATCTAAACCTTTAAGAGACCAAAACTTTGTCAGAAGCAGCACTGTAGCTTCAGGCTTCCATACTCATTAGTAGGGAAAGATGCCCACCTTCCTTCATCTCAGACTCCCATCACCAGAGTGAAGTACAATGAAAGGCAAGCCATAAAGTTAACTCACTCCCATAACAAATCTTCTGAGCTTCTAATTCTATGCTGTAACCTCCCCTAAGAACAGTAGATATTTCAGAACCTTTCCTTGTTCAGGCCTGGACAAAGTCCCAGCCTTTCAGTCATTACTACTAAATCCACATTTTGGCAAGTTTCACTGAAACCCTGTCTGTTGATGCTCACTTTATCTGTCCGCAGCAAGGACGGCATGCCCACTTTCCACTGCAAAGTACTTGGTGAGGGTTTTGCCACAGTTGAATGTCATCACAGGCACCAAGATTGGATTTACCAATGGCACCAGTATGACACCTTGGTAAGCTACTTCACCACCAGAGAAAAAAAGAAAAAATCATTCCCCGTGAAGCCAAAGGAACTGCTTGGCCAAAGAAAGTGAATACTGTGAAATTACAGCAGCTCCAGCTTCAGGTATGATCCTAAGCAGCCCTTGCCAAAAATGCATAGGCAATGGTGCTCCAACATATAAACAAACCATTATATAAATTTATTAGTAATTTCTCCAGAATGAGAAAAATTCAGAATCTGGGGGAAAACTGAATTTGCAAGACCTGGAGACATGTGTCTCCCAATGCTGCATAAGGAAGTGAAAAGGGAAAGTGTTAAGCAGCAAAATCATAGCAGAAGGAAATGTTAAGAAAAAAGGTAACATACCAGGAAAGAAGGGACACACCTAACTAAAGGGAAAAAAATTCTTAAGAATGGCACCAAAGGCAAACATTATATAAATGAGTGAAATAAATAAAACAGCAGGTAAGGGGGAAGGAAATAAAAGAGGAGAACTGATGAGCAGATTAGTCTGAAGCAAATGGAACAGTTAACCAGAGAAATAACACAGTTGTGTGTCTGCCACCCTTATGCTACCCTCAAGACCTGCAGAAGAGTACACTTTAAATTGTACTGGCGAGACTTCGATCAGATTCAGACTGACTGACCAGGCTCCAGTTACTGCAGGCAGAACCTGGCACACTGCTACTGAATAGAGATCTCTTTTCTTAACCTCAGAGAACAATCGTCATATACCAGCCTGTTAAAACTTCAACTGTACTTACATAATTTCCCAGGATTAAAGATGACAAGAAATTGACCAAGGCAAAACACCCAAAAATCATGCCAACAACGGTGTTACTTGCACCTTTTTTTTCTGCCTGCAAAATAGATCACAACAGTATAAAGTATAAACAGTCCTGAGATGATTAACATTTGCGTTGTACATATTTTTTTTCTCTATCAGAGCAGTTACAAAGCAAATTACTTTCTCCAAGGCAGTTTAGGCCTTGCAAGGAATAGCACAGCAATTTAATGACACGTTGCACTTCTACTTAAGTTACACAGAATAAAGGGAAATGCAACATTCATTCCTCAGTGAATGGAGCTATGTTTGCTGAACAGGTGATCACACCATACAGGAGGCTTCAACTGGTGTGTAACAGAGCTACCTACAAAGCTTTGATCTTTCACATGGTGAGAGAGCAGTGAACAGATATGTTACCTTTACTAAACCACACCTCCCTGTAACAAGCACCAGGCAATTTTTTTACTTATCCAACTGGCAAAACAAACTTACCTTGCTATGAGCAGTACATATGAGTATTTAGAGAGAAAATAATCTTATCATTTTTTATTGCTTGAAAACAACCTGATCATGAGAGAAATGGACTTTTGCTGCACAGGCACCTTGACCCTTTTTTTTTTTCATCTTATATTTAATAACATTGTATTTGCTCAATGTAAGCAGAGATTTTTTTTTTTTCCCCTCCAGTTGCCAGGTCAGGAAAGTGAAGAGCAAATGGAAGGCCCAACATGATGTAACAGAAAGGTAGCTTATAAATAAAAAGTCATTGAGTAGCTAAGGCACTAAAATGAAAGTCAGGATATGGGCAGAGCTTTGGCCTCAGCTCTACTACCAAAGTGCTATGCAACACTGGGAAAAAAAAAACATTTCACTCCATTAAAGCATCTGTTTTAATTTTTATCTCACATCATTAGCTTACTGTGTTCTCTGAAGGCATGAAGATTAAATTAGTCTATGGACAGCATCCAAGTTACTATTATACATACTTTATTTTAGCCAGCATCAGGCCATGACTATGATTTCCACAACTGAGAAGTCTAGCTTCAGAGCTTACAGCCAACCAACGATAAAGGTCCCACAGTGTTCAAAATTCTTTTAAAAGTTTCAACGTGAAAAAAATAATAAATAAAATTAAAGAGTAGCTGGACTAGTTTTTTTACCTCTGTAGGGAAAAAGGGTCCCAGGATTGAATAGCATATCATTGAACTGAAATTTATAGAAGCTGTTGCAACCATTGTATACAACTGTTCTCTGGTAAGCCTTCTTGATTCCACCTCACTGGGTGCTTCTGGCGTGCGGTCTTCTTAAAATACAAAGACAAACAAGAAAAATAAAAGAAAGGAGGGCGGGGGAAGTAGTA
Organism: Melanerpes formicivorus; assembly: GCF_026170545.1. NCBI lineage: Eukaryota > Metazoa > Chordata > Aves > Piciformes > Picidae > Melanerpes > Melanerpes formicivorus. The sequence goes on from NW_027142354.1 coordinate 7,523,293, forward strand.
TTGTAAACTTAGAGAGGGCGAGGATACTGAAATCGGGTTCGAAAACTTCTATCCTCCCGTCTCTGGGGAACTAACCCATGCTGCGCTACCTCTTTCCCTCATGTCGGTGCACACACTTGCAGGGGTAGCCGCCCCTCAGCCCGCCCGAAAGCTCAAGAGCTTCTGCAAGGGCTCCTGCAGGGGCTTCCCCGCCGCGCCCGGACAGCCCCGATGCGCCGTGCTGCGGAACTCACTCCCAGGGAGAAACCCGCCCCCATTCCCTGCACGCCCGCTCCCTTTCGTGGCTGCAGGCTCCGGCGCTACGGAGCGGCCCGGCAAGCGCCAGCCTCGCCGCAGCTGACAAGACTCCGGCACAACAACTGGCCCCCAGCCCCGGTTGTGCCGCCTTGTCGCCGGCGGAGAAAAGCGCGAAGCCCCAGCCGTCTACCTAGGGACTGCTCGCTCCCTGCGCTGTCCGCCGTCCGGCTGCCCATGGTAAAGGAGCGCAGAGTTCGCAGATGCCGGCGCAGTGCGGCGCTTCTCGCCGCCCCGTCCACCAGCGGCTGCGAACTGTCACCGTAGCGGGGCCGACACCACACCGGCTGCCACTACTGAGCATGCTCAGGCCGCAGGGGTGTCCTGCCGCGCCCCACTGCGCCTTGGCCGCTGATAGTGGCTGAACTGCGGCGGGTCTGGTCTCGGGCTGCCAGCCGGAGAGGAAGAGCGGTGAGGGCGGCGGCAGGCACCAGCCCTGGACGGTCTGACAGTAACCTGCCGGGGTACGCTGCGCACTTGGCTCAAGGGAGCCGCTCACAGGGGCTGGTGGAATATGGAATTGTAGCCTGTGCTGTACGGCGGCTTCCACGGGTACAGGTAAGGACCACCGAGGAGCCGTCTGGACATTAGAAAGATGTTTCTGACAAGCACAATACACATTATAGAAAAGCCTCGCAATGCAAGTGTGAATCTGAACTGTCTTAAAACAGGAGCTCAAAGAGTCTGAGTATGTTACTGTGACTGCTAGTGACTGGGGGAGCTGGGGTCAGGAACTCAAGAGGTACATCCAACTTCAAACAGCTAAAGGACGTTTGAATGGTAAAGGAGGCATTGGCTCCAGACACATTGCTACAGCTGGCTAACCCAACTGTGCTTCCTGGACACAACCCTGTTGGCCCAGCTTCACTCACCAAATTCCTGACCAGCACTCAACTGTAGGACTGCTGATTTGCCATGCAGTCATCTGTTCTCAAAAGAGCTGCAACATCTGTTCCATACACGATGGCTTCATAGGACTAGCACACCGAGCAAGATCACAGCCCCTAGCAAGGAATCATAAAGGAGTAACAGAAGTGAACAGAGTTGTTCACAAGAATCAATAGCTATAAACTGATCAGGAGTAATTTCAGACGGGCACAAATTCCTATCTGGAAGGGAGGAAAGGAGGAAAGTGAGGAAGAAGATGAGGCATGAGCTGAGGACCTCTTCAAAATTTAATAAATGACAGATCACATATTGTTTGAAGGGGAAAATACAGTTATTATTTCTTCAAAGCACCATTTTAACTAGGCCCTCAGTGTTCCATCTAGTCACCATCTTTAATGCTAAGATGCATAATCAGGACATTTCACAGTATCACCAAGGTTGGAAGAGACCACAAAGATCATCCAGTCCAACCTGTCACCACAGACCTCACTACTAGACCATGGCACCAAGTTGGAAAAGACCTCAGAGATCAAGTCCAACCTATCACCCAACACCTCATGACTAAATAAACCATGGCTGTAAGTGCCACATCCAATCCTTTTCTGAACACCTCCAGGGACAGTGACTCCACCACCTCCCTGGGCAGCACATTCCAATGGCAAATTACTCTTTCTGTGAAGAACTTTCTCCTCACCTTGAGCCTCAACTTCCCCTGGTACAGCTTGAGACTGTGTCCTCTTGTTCTGGTGCTGGTTGCCTGGGAGAAGAGACCAACACCCATCTGGCTACAACCTCCTTTCAAGTAGCTGTAGAGAGCAATAAGGTCTCCTCTCAGCCTCATCTTCTCCAGACTGAACAACCCTAGCTCCCACAGCCATTCCTCATAGTGTTACCAAAAATGGCAAGTAAACTCCCCAACACTAATTTTAGTTATGGTCAGGCACACTGGGGATCACTCTGCCCAAGTGAGCACTTGATTGAGCATCTTAGAGAATATATATATCAGCATTCTATGCATATTCACTAAATTTCCAGGAATTGACTACACATTAATCAACTTTTCAGAACTCATGCTAATATATGCAAATGTATCTCCTGCAGGCACACTCCCATCCTCTGATGAATTTTGGGAAAGGGTCTTCAAGAAGAGTCCCCCTGACTTCCTCCCCCTCTGATGCTCCAATTTTCTTTGTCACTGTTCACTAGTTGACCCCAAGGTTCATGCATGCTCAGAGGTGTGGACTCATTAGTAAGTCTTAATTGTTTAGAAGCTTTCTTCTCTTTAATTACACTGCTGACTTCACAATTCATTACCTTTCCTTCCAGGGTTCATCATCTCTTTATATGAGACCTACAAAGATGGTCTCTCTCCAGCTATGTTCTGTGTTATCTGAAAAAAACAAAGGCTAAGGAACTAATCACTCTTACTGAAATGGTAGCAGTAGGACATGTGCTGTAGGCCCTTCACAAGCCTCATTGTCCTTCTCTGGACATGCCACAGCACTTCTATGTCCTTCCTATAGTGAGCAACCCAGAATTGAACACATTATTCAAGGTGTAGCCTCACTAGTGCCAGGGGAAAGATCACCTCCCTGTTCCTGATGGCCGTAGCGTTTCTAATAGAGCTTTGTTGTTTGGGTTGTTTGTGGGTGATTTTTAGAAAGGGTAGAAGATTTTCTTGCTTCTGTCATGTCTGCAATAACTAAAATTAACAAAAAAAACCCCAAAAAAGCAAGCAGCATCTTTGAAATCCCAAGTCATGTAGGATCCAAGCTGTGGAGCACTATCCCTCCATAAACACTACAAATAAAGTCTACATCCATTGCTGATGTCCACAATATAAAACCAATAAGAACAAATGGGTGGAGGCAATCCCAGGCACAAATCCAGGCTAGGCAGTGACTGGCTGGAAAGCAGCCCTGAGGAGAGAGACTTGGGGGTGCTGGTGGACAAGAAGCTCAACATGAGCTCTCAATGTGCACTTGCAGCCCGCAAAGCCAATCAGATCCTGGGCTGCATCAGGAGAACTGTGGCCAGCAGGTCGAGGGAGGTGATCCTCCCCCTCTACTCAGCTCTGGTGAGACCCCACCTGGAGTACTGCGTGTCAAGGTCCGGAGACATTAGATGTCTCGGTCCGGAGACACAGTTCTTTTAAATATTCCCGTGTTGTGAAATTAGAGGCACAAACGAGGCCAAAGTATCAACAGCTAGACTATTTATTAGATAAATAAAGTGGACATAAGAAGGGAAAGGGAGAAAAGAGAGGGAGAGAGAGACAAGAGATAGAAGAGAGAGAGAAGAGGAAAGGAATTATATTACCACACCCCTCATCCCTCCCAAGACAGTTAAAGTCTGTGGAGGAAAGGTGCTGCAGGAGATGTTGGGTTTGTAGAGAAACGGTGTTGAGGCTTTTGCTGGAGAACAGCTGTGGTCCTCTGGGGAGATTTTGGGTTGATACAGGAACAGTGCTGAGGCTCCTCTGGGCAGCCTGGGTCTGTAGAGAAAGGGTGCTGAGGATTTGGCTGGAGCTGTGGTCCTCCGGGCAGCTTCTTTTCTCCGGAGCAGCATTGTTCCGGCTTTCTCTTCTCAGCGGCCTGGCCTGTCTCCTGTGTTCTCCTTCATCTCCGTTTTTCTCCCCGTTTTTCTCCTCTGTTTCTCTCTCCTGTTTCTCTCTCTACAAACCAGTAGTTGCTCCAGTCTTTTATACAGTTTTTAGTCCTTAGGTATGTATTCAAATATTGTCCCTCAGGAATTCCAGTGGCAGGAAATCTGTGTGTTTGGGCAAGATCCTGGCTGGAGGGGGGGGAATCTCCGTCTACCCCATCTCCATCCAGACAAGGCTCAGGAAACAGGTAGAGATTATCTTGCCCTAAAGGTGTGATGGCTGGGTCCTTGGGTCCTATTGTTGTAGTCCCGTGTTATCACGATGCAATCACAAGCTGATTTGTATCCAGGATTGGTGGACAGGATTCTTTCCACCTTCTTTCCAGTGGCTCTGCTATCACTTTATCTTTGTTGACTCACCCAGAGAGAGGCAAACTTATTAGACTCTCACACTGCGTCCAGGTCTGGAGCCCCTATTACAAGAGGGATATGGATGTGCTGGAAGGTGTCCAGAGAAGGGCCACGAGGATGATCAGAGGGCTGAAGCACCTCTCCTATGAGGACAGACTGAAGGAGTTGGGGCTGTTCAGTCTGCAGAAGAGAAGGCTCTGAGGTGTCCTTCCAGTATCTGAAGGGGGCCTACAGGAAGGCTGGGGAGGGACTTGTCAGGATCTCAGGTAGTGATAGGACTAGGGGGGAATGGAATGAAGCTGGAGGTGGGGAGATTCAGGTTGGATGTGAGGAGGAGGTTCTTCCCCATGAGAGTGGTGAAACACTGGAATGGGTTGTCCAGGGAGGTGGTTGAGGCCCCATCCCTGGAGGTGTTTAAGACCAGGCTGGGTGAGGCTCTGGCCAGCCTGATGTAGTGTGGGGTGTCCCTGCCCATGGCAGGGGGGTTGGAACTAGATGATCCTTGTGGTCCTTTCCAACCCTGACTGATACTATGATACTATGAAATGCTTTGAAAGCAGCTTCCTTTGTGAACATCCAGGACATTCTGAAATGCTCTGCACCTGTGGGAACACATAGCCCATGTTATCGTTCTGTGTGTAGGAATCTTCAAAATACTTTTGCATTACCTTCTAGAAATCACAAACCTACTGCTTATTTGCATCACACTACTATTTCTTTTGCCAGAAGCCATAGTGGCTGCACACAAGTATTTGAAAAGAGTTAAAATGGCTCTAATGCAACCACAGGATAACCACATCCTTTCAGATTCCAGTGTAGAATCTGTTGAAATAAACAAAACCCAGAAATTTGTTTTGTTCAGTTACCATGACAAGCTTTCTTCTTTTCATATTGGTATTGAAATGCCATAATTTGTCCTCCTTCTGAGACCCCAGAATGGTCTCACCATGCTTGTTCCGGGCACTTGAAACTGACATCTCTTGCACCTCTAGGCAGCAGCATGTGGTTGGCTGTTCTGAACTGTTACCTGGAGGGACTTGGAAATACACATTTCTCCCCCCTGAGCTGGCAAACAAATCTTCTATGGAAGGACAAAGTAAAATAGGCAAAAGCTTGCTCTCTACAAAAATCCTTATGCTGCAGAACGTTTTTCTCAACTGTGTGACCAGGAAACTACTAAGATATTTGTTTAGGACAAAATGTGAAATAGTGCTACTTGCAAGAAGGCTTCCAACCCAGCATTCCACTGGGCTGAGAAATCGTATCTGTTTTGGAATGAAAATGAGGGTATTCTGTCTTGTGACATTAGAAATCCAAGTGTAGCATGTGCCTGTACTTTCTATTTCTAGAGACAAATGTCAGAGGGAAGTCAGCTCTTAACAGTCTTTACAGAACTGAAATTCAGTGCAAATTGTTCAGCATTTAGCACTGTCATGGGGAGTTTGCAATATCTGACACTTTGATCTGTCTACCTCCTATTTCAGCATACTGTGCCACTATCTGAATTACTCATTCCTCAATTCATGAATCTCCACAACTTGCATGACACTTAAGCTATAGCTGGAGTCTGGCAATTTGAAGACAAGACAGGAAGAGGTTGCCAGGGTGAGCACAGGCTGAAAGTAAAGGTTCCTACAGCAAGAAACAGAAAAAAAAAAAAAGTGAAAAGGAGTAAGAAGAGGATGGCTAAGACAGAGTGAAGTAGTATTGGACTTCTAAAGAAGTCCGTACATTCAGGTGCCATTTTGATCATGCAGGGGGGAGGGGGGGAAGGAAGAAAAATACCATCACAGAAAGGTGGCACAGGCAGCAGCAGTTAGGCAAGTGATGGAAAGCATAGAAGGTATATAAACACCAAAAGACTTTAAAACTTATGTAACAAGAGGGTGAGTCTGAATTAATTATCCAGAACAGCAAGCTGGTGAGAATGTCACGTGACCTCATCTCATAGTTACTCCTCTTCTGCCCAGATACAAGCATATGATGTTGTTCATAACATAAGGAAGTCTTGAGAGGACTGGGTTGCCCTAGAGGGGCTGGGCACTTAGTGAAACACCAAGCCAGCATTTGTACTGATTCCATTCCAGCCCTCTAGAACCCAGGCAGGTTCCAAATTTTCTCCTGCTGTGCTTGTTATCCCACTCACACACCCTCAAGTATACTACAAGTGTTCTCAGCACAGGAGTGTAATCCTTGGCTTAAATGTATTATAGCACATGCCTATATGCCAGCATTTAAACTCCAGTGTTCTGAATGGATGTCTTAACTCCATGAGAAAATACAGAGATTAAGAAAGCAGCAACTCCTTGTAGGAATCCAGGCAGAAAGGTGGAGCAGGTGGAGTAGTGCCAACAGTATGCAGAGCATCCACATGGACACAGAGCTCATACTGACACACTTTAAAGTGGAGTGGACTTTGAAACAGAACCTCAGGTTCCCCTTAGTTATTACACACACATATGTACACCAACTACTGACACTTAACACAGAGTAAAGTGCCAACACAAACCTCCCTGTCCCCATATATAGCTGTTAGCGCAGCTTTGTTTGCAAGAACAACATTGTACTTCTGTATTTTGTATGCTATTAATGCTTTTGCTGTAATACAGATCTTTCAGATGTGCGTACTTCCATCTCCTGGACACAATAAATATTGCACTTACTAGCAATACTGGTGTGTCCTGTGGTGGTATCTGTGTTTAGCCTGTATCTGAGGCTAAACTACAGCAGCTGCTCTATCACCCCATGACCTCTCTGCATCAGAGAAAATCAGGACAAGAAAAGAAGACCCAGAAATTAAAATGGGAAATGGATTTAATGAAACAGCCAAACTAACACAAATGTCATTATAAGATATGTAAAGGTGTACTCATCACACACAAAAAAAAAGTGCAGCACTGAGGAAGACAGGCCTCAAGAGTTGGAAAAGAGAGTAAACAGAAACCCAAGCAGGAAACTGTCAGGCAACTCCCCTCTTCCTAGCAAACTTCCCCCTTTATACTGTGTGGTGCTCATGGTATGGGATACACCTGTGAGCCAACTCCAGCCAGTTATCATGGCTGACTTAGAATGGCTAGTGGCCTGCAAGTCCATGGTTGGTTGAGGATTCTGGCCACCTGCAGACTTGTTATCCTGTGGTGACCTTAAGGGAGGTAATGGTTTATTGTTCCACTCAGTACAAAACCACCTCTACAGATTAGGTGTCTTTAAGACTTCTTAAGGGGCATAAGATTAAGTGGTAGATAGGTATAGGGAAGAACATTCTCTCTGTGGAGAAGAAAATAAGGTGAGCATTATAATTTATGTGTGCTTGTGTGCTTTCTGGGATCTGAGCAGTACAAAGGAAATGGTATATTCCCACTTCATGTAGAGGAAGGAAGGGAGAAGTCATGGACCAAAGTCCCACAGGAGCTGCTAGATAAGAATACCTGTCTTGGGTCTGCAGTGGTTGCAACCTTCTGGAGTATTGCAACTGGGGCTGAAATTCAGAGTGTCAAGCAATATGTGGTAGAAGTTGGGGATGGCCATATGCACCTTGGAGGCTGTTGGCATGGGAAATGGGCAGTGTTGTTCTACTGGCTTTGCCCTGGGTAGCTTAGAGTGCAGGAAGCAGAGTGCCTCCATGGTACATCCTGACTCCATGTCTGTTTTTCATAAGGCTCTGATTAGCTTCTGCCTCCTCTACACCTGTGTAATATTAAATGTACATACCTGGCTGCCTGAGTGGATACTAGCCAGGAGACAGATGGAGCCTGGGAGTGCTGTGGCTGCAGCCCCCCTAGCCAGGCTATTCCCCCATGCAGAGTCAGAAAGGTCGTGCAGCTTGAGATCTGTGGCCAGCTTGCACTAGCTGAGTGATTTCTACTTTTCCCCTCTGTCCTCCTCTGCCTTCATCAACCCTGAGAAGTCACTGTATGGATAATGTTTCCTGGGTTTAGCCTACAGCCTGCCTCTTGACAATATTAGGAAGATCAAAGGACATATTGTAGAAAGGTGACAGCGTTGCTGTCAAGTATTTGCCTGCTGTTATTGTCACTGTGCACGTTTTTACAAAGAAGGCAATACATAGACCACCCAGTAATGAAATAATCACATCTCAAACAGGTAGGATGGACAGAGTTCTATACCAGACTGACAGCACCTGAGCTAGTAACGTGTTTGAAATGTGGTGGCCGTGGTGCACGTAATCAGTACAATCACTTGGGCATGTGTGAGCATCTGACAGGAATGGGAACCTGCAGTTGCACTTTTTCAGTTTCTGAGTTACAGCCAAGTGCTGCAACCTCTGCTGAAAGCTGCCAGAGATTTCAGGTTTGGTCCCCATCTTCCTCCAGGTTGCCAGGTGTTCAGGAACGGTGTAATTCGAAACCAGACCTTTTTAGCACCAACAGGCCCTAAGGAAGATGACAGGACCCAGCTGCAGGTGGCTCCTAGCCGGCTTCTGCAGTTGGCTTTCCCGCCTTGAGGACCCGCTGCTGCTATCTCTATGGCTACGAGGAGGCGGTCCCGCGACCGGCGCAGTGGCGGATCAGGCAGCGCGGCGGACAGCCTCCGAGTCACGCAGGATGGGTCCTCGCCTATTATAAGAGCGTGCGACGAAACTTCCGCCTTCTCTTTCGTGCGCGGCTCGCGGTGGTGCGGGGTGAGTAGCAGTGATGGCGCCGCGGCCTGCCGAGCTGAATCCCCCTCGCTGGTGGGACATCGTGGCGGGAGCGGGCCGGGCGGGGGCCCCGGGGCGGCCGGCACCACTCATCGGGGCGGCTTGTGTCTGTATTTGCAGCAAGAAGCCGGGCGGGAACAGCACCCACCGAGAGCGCCATGGCCGAGGAAGGGTGAGCGAGTCTGGGGCTGCTGGGGGTGGTGGGCCGAGGGGCTACGTCTCATTTGAAAGCGCCGGTTTGTGTGGGGCCTTGCAGCTGCGGCCGCATACTGCTTGCGCAGGGCCAGGCCCCGCCATAGTCCTGACGCGTGGTTGGCGCCAGTGAGAGGCGGGGGCCTAGCTGCTGGGTGCACGACTTCATCTTCTCCGTCTGTAAGGAAGCGTGGAGAGAGCGTAGCTGGCAGTTTCACCAAACAGCATTTCACCTCCAAATCCATCTTCGGTTTCTTATTTGGCATATTTCTTCAGCCGTTTAGGCTTTGGTTTTTTTTCATTTAATTGGGTATTTGCAGGTGGTGGGAAGCTTTGCTTTTTATTGTAAGATGTTGGCACGATCAGCAATATCTGTCTTTCTTTAGCATTACTGCTGGAGGTGTAATGGATGTTAACACCGCCCTGCAAGAAGTGCTGAAGACCGCACTTATCCATGATGGCCTTGCTCGCGGTATTCGTGAAGCAGCCAAAGCCTTGGACAAGTAAGGGTTACTTTCTTGTTCTATCTATGGTGAATAACAACACTGGTCTGAGGTAGGTTGTGACGAGGTATGTTGAACACATACAGTGGTCACTTTGTCCACATGTTTATTTGAAAGCTTTTGCAAGACCATGATTTTCTGCCAGTGAGTTTCTGTCATTTGCTATCTCTTATTTTTTGGGGCTTAAACTGTGATCTTAAAATACAGATGCTAAACCCAGCGATTTAAAAATTGCACTATCTAGTGTGTTAGGTTCTACTTTTATGTGATCCCACTGCCACTCAGTTTTCGCATAGATTGGTTTTGTGAAGAAAATGGAGTGGCACTTGTAGTATCTAGCTGTGGAAATCTGAGTTTCGTGAAGCTTGTAGTTTAAAAAGTTATAAACGCTTATCAAAACTTTGGAGAGGGTTAATTTTTGGGTTGCAGCTGTAAATAGTTGCTTTGGTACACTATCAAATCAATATTACACTTGTTATACACATGCAGACCACAGTAATAAAATAGCATCTTGGTAGAGTGAGGTACTATATATACACGTGTGTATGTAAATATATTTGTATTTGTGTATACACACATGTGCTAAGTTAATGATGTGCTTGATCTTAAAGATCTTTTACAACCTGATGGGTTCTGTGATATAAGCATGTACTTTCAAGGATAGTGCTGCAGTGTTTGGGTGATGACTTTATAACAATTTGTCGGATACCCCTTCACTCGTGTTATGAGTGAGAACAAAAGTCTGACAAACCTGTATGCAAAAAAAATTCCTTGTACTAAAGAATGGGAGAGAAATACAACTTGAGTGACAGCTAGTTTGTGAGAGTTCTTTTTGACTTAAATAATTCCATACACTGTGTGTTAAGAGGATGATGTCTATATGAGGTTTACATACATATGTGTGTGCTGGTTCTTGCTTGGAGGTATTTCTGAATCATTTGCGTGAAACTCGTGATAAAGAAAGCCATAGAAAAAACTGACTTTGAAGTGGTCAAATTACATTAGGTTAAGCATAGAAAACCTATACAGCTCTCTTTGTTGTCAGGTATCCCTTTGGTATTAACATTGTACCACAGTATACAAAGATCCTAATTAGAATTGGGACCCTGTCATAACAGCTTCTTTGAACGTAAGTAGAAAATACTGTTCTGAAGAGCTTGTAGCAGCTTGACATTGAAATTCAAGCTTCTAATAATAATAATTACAATTCTAATGTTAAATTGCTGTAAAAAGCAACTTGTAACTTGGTTGCTTTCTAATAGTGATACCACTTCATAAGACCTGGTGTCCTAAAGCTGGGATGGAATCTGATCATAAACGTAACAATGTATGAGAAGTCTGTTGTATATGTGAAGTACATAGTAGTAGATTGTATCAAAAGCATATTTAGTATTTCAAAAGCATATAGTCTCTTAAAACCAAAAATGGAACTTAGAAAGTTTTTGTCTAGAAGTGCACGTGCTGAATTTTGTTCTTTATGGTTGTGGTTCTAAAAACGATTTAAGCAGAGCCCGAAGTTACATTTGTTGATTTTCATGGTGTTTTTTTTATTTTCAGACGCCAAGCCCATCTTTGTGTTCTGGCTTCAAATTGTGATGAACCCACATATGTAAAATTAGTTGAGGCTCTTTGTGCAGAACATCAGATCAACTTAATAAAGGTAAGCATTGGAACTTCAGACACAAGTTTAGAACAGTTATCCTGCGCTTGCAATGTAAGCGGCTTGGTTTAGCATGTAGAGAGCTGAACCATTGAAATGCTGTGCTGTAATGCTGTATATAGTTCATTATATATGTCAGGTATTTTACAACATTAAAGGGGATATTTACATCCTGTATAGTAAGAACTAGAATTAGTGTTACAAGTGATGGAGCACAGGAGTGTCAGGGTGACTTTTTCTTCAAATGAAAGTACTTCAAGCTGTGCAATGATGATAACTTTGGCTCCCTCTTCTGATACTTGTGAGGAAAGCAGCCATCCGTTACCCAAATCTTCTGAGTACAGCAGCCTTTTTGCTGAACCTAGTTGTGTTATAGTTGGCTAGTTCTAACGTGATCTGATGTTTTACACAGGTTGATGACAACAAGAAGCTGGGTGAATGGGTAGGTCTCTGCAAGATCGACAGAGAAGGAAAACCTCGCAAAGTTGTGGGCTGCAGTTGTGTGGTTGTCAAAGTAAGATGCTAATCATGGCTTGTTTCTGGACTTCTGAAAATAACCAGTAAAGATAAGGGTTGCTTTAGATAAGGGACTGTTAAACAAAGGTCTTAGATTTCTTCTTTCAAACAGTCGCTTTCCATTCAGAGGGAAATTAACCAGCTTCCTTGTTCTATGTTCCCTTTCATGTTTATTTCAAATACATTAATTGGGTAACTTAGTGGTTGTCTGTAAAGTATCTGTGCCTGCTTGCCAGTAAGCATTAGAAGGAGGACCTTTAACTACAAGAGGTGAAGTTTTACTTTGTGACAAAAAACATGCCAGTTCAGTATATCTGCTCAACTTGAAAATGTTTTGCAGAGCATATTCTAAAATGATGCTGGTAAAGTAAAGCCACAGTACGAGCCTTGAAGTCATTGTTGTCTTTGAGGTCCCAAGAGATGGCTACATCTTCACAAAAAAGACTAACACCTTCTGCATGTTTTTTTCAAACCTTTGCGCATTTTTCCACATACTTTACTTGGCTTGCTTTAAGCAGAAATTAAAAATTTGCTTGGATCTGTACTAGTAGGCACTTGAATGAAATAGAATAGTTCTTACTTAGCGTAGTCTTTTATTAGCCAGTGAAGGGAAAGCAGCTGGCGTATTGCTTGAGGTTACTTGGATGGAATTTGGGGAATATTTGAGAATGCTTTGAGGGAAAAGTTTTCCTTTTAAAAGAAGATTGTAAAATTTTGAAAATGTCTGTATGTTATTAATGGGTTTTCTTGTGTTACAGGACTATGGCAAGGAATCTCAGGCCAAAGATGTCATCGAAGAGTACTTCAAGTGCAAGAAATGAACAGAAAATAAAATATGAACCTGACTATTGTGTGTGTGTGTGATTAATGGGTGGGTATCTGTCGACTTACTCTGTGGAGTTGCAATAGTTAACATCAGAAGACGAAAGGACTTTGCAGATCTTGGTATAATTTAGTAGTGTTTTAACTCTTGTCAGTTTGATAAAAAGATAATGGCACTCCCTGACATTCCTTTTCTAGCATGCTTCTCTTCCCTCTTACTCCAGAGGTTAATGGCTTAGGGAACTTTACACAGCTTCTCATTTGCAAAAGTGCTGACAGTTGATTGCTACCTGTTTTGTGTGTTGTGGTTTTTTGTTTGTTTTAGGGTTTTTTTGGTGGTGATTATGCTTGTATTGCTCTGAGTAACTTGTTAGGGAAGTCTGAAGTACTGCTGCATCTGTGATGAAAATTTGGCTCCCTCTGCTGAAGCAAATGAGGAGACCAGCCTTAACCGTTACCCAACTCTTCTGAGATGTTGCAGGAACTTCTTTTTAATGCTCTTTTTAATTCAGGGACACAAGATGTTTGATTTGTTTTGTTGGGTTTTTGTTTGGTTTTTCCCCACCTCAATGCTGAAACAAATTGTGGGTGGGATTAGCTTCTTGTAAGAAGTATTGTCATGTACTTTTATGTCTGATTCTGTAAGATGCCTTAATAGTAAATAGGCCCAAGTAACTGGCACCTTGCTACTCGAGGAAGGCAGTGTCAAACTCAAGCTTGCCCTATGTCCTTGTTTCCATAGTATCTGGATGTTGTACAGAACTTGTTTAACATTTTTTTGCCTTTTGGAAATCAGGTGGGATTCAGGCTGGAGTTTCAAGATAACTTCTTTTTTTCTCTCCCAAGTTTTTTTACGTCTCTGCTGAGCAGGCTCTAAGTGGCATCAAAGAATTGTTCCATTATGCTGATAATGGGACAAAACACATGGAGCTGTGCACCTGTAGATGGAAGGCAGGAGCGTGTATCTTCTGTGTACTCAGAATTTTCATTACTGTTTGTAACTCCTTTTTTGCTACAACAAATCATTTCCATATAGTAGAGGCAGGCATTGTCTCCACATGCTAGGCTCATGCACTTTTTAAAGTTCTCCATGTTTTGGAAGTGTCTCTTGATTTTGGCCCTGACACAGCTTTCTAGTAGCTAGATTGGGGTCACCTAGATTTTTAAGAGGTTCCTGTAATAACATTTTCAGGAGTTCTTAATAGAGTTACCTGTTCCAGATTGGTTTCAAAAACAAATACACCCTTGTGCCTGAATGTGTGTGTTCAGTCTTGTCTGTAATTCTTAGTGAAGTTAAAAGTAACAGTTAATGTAGAGCTAATGTTTTAAATGGAGGGAAGCTTACAAGAATAGAACAGAATAGACCAGGTTGGAAGAGACCAAGATCATTGTGGCCAACCCATCAACCAATCCAACCCACCTAAAAACTAAACCATGGCACCAACCACCCCATCAAGTCTCCTGAACACCTCTAATGATGGGGACTCCCCCACCTCCCTGGGCAGCCCAATTTGAATATTTTTGAATATAGTTGAAATTATAAAAGTTCCCTCCTGTACATAGGAATCTTAGTTTGAGATCTTACTGAATTATTGGGAATTTCTACATAGAATTGGAATATTTGTAAGAATACCCTTTTTTAAACTGAGTTGAACGATGCTTAAATTTGTCACTGGAGTTTGGGTAATGACTTTTAGCATCTAACTCTTGTATACGGGAGCACACCAGAGAGCATGATGTTCTCCTGTCACAACCTGCATCCTTGATGTGTTTTGGATGCTAATTGTTCTTCAGAGTTAATTTCACAAAGGGAATTTGGATCCAAAACAAGCTCAGTACCTGGGTGATTGCCTCTCTATTGCTGGGATTGAAAGTTACTTTCAATGGAACATGCTGCTTTACCAGAACATTTGTTTTTTTACCTGCTAGGAGCAGTAGAGTTCTCTTACTTCCTTATGTCTCTGGATGCAGCATAGCAAATGCAATAGAAAAGCAAATTCTCCAGGGTAGTAATGGATGGAGATTTTTTTTTTTTAAAGATTAAATCTTGAGACTTAGTTTGAGTTAAGTTTGCTAAGCCTGTGCCAGCAAACGAGTTTTCCAGCTGTTTAACTTTTCATTTTGTGACTTAACACAAATTGAGATACACTATAAAGGGAGTTTAGGCAAGTTAATCATCTATATATGTTTGCTTTCTGGATGTATATAGTTACAAGAAGTTAATCTGCTTAAGGTTTTGGGGGTATCTTACAAAATTCTGGTTGCTTTAGTATGGACAAACAATAGACCTTCATTTTTATTTTTAAACTGGCTTTGACCTAAATTCAGATTAGCTTAAGGTCAACACGGAAAACTTCTGCTGGTACAACTTTCTCATAAGCCTAATGGTTATCTTGTAATGTGAAATGTACTAAAGTTTGAGGGGACTATTTTATTTGCTATTCAGAGGAAATACAGGAGGGTAACAGTCAAAGGAAGGAATGTTTGTGCCCAGGTGAATTGTAATTGAGAGTATGGTCCAAAAGTGAAAGGAAAAGGAACTGCTGCAGAAAAGGATGAGTAAAAATAAAATTAACCTGATGCTTGGTTAACCTGGCTCTTACTACAACTTTCTAGAGCCTGTGGAAGGCTTTTCACCCTGTGTTGTGCATTTGATAACTGCAGTTCCCCTTTGTACTTCCCTCAAGATTTGTGGAGAAAGCAGATTGAACATAGTGTGCTACACTGATAATCACTAAATTTTCTGTCCAAACACAACACTAGAGAAATAAGCTGCACTGTGTAAAGAAAGATGTTCTGTGAGTGCTCGCAACCTACAGGACTGTTGGATTACATACCAAATTTGGCTAGGCTAGAACAGTACAACACCAAAAGTTCAGTCACATTTAAGTTGGCAGAGGAGCCTGATTTAATGAATTTTGAATTTGCATACTGTGCTTTACCTCAGACAGAAGCAGTGAAACTCCTTATAAGTTAGTTTTGAGGGAGTTTTAATACATATATGGGGAACATGCACACAATTTATAGTTTTACAAGACTCAAGAATTGTTAATCTTGCCAGTTTCTATGTTCAGTAAAGCTATCAGTTGCAGTGTAAATAGATCTTTAAGGAGTTCTACATATTTAAAACCTGTAAGCAATTTAAGAGTCCACCATACTCATGACTATATTCAACTTCATTCAACATGTTTTCACTTTAGTGTGAGAAAAATAACAGTATAAAAGTGGTTTCTGTGTTTCATTTATGTAGTGGGATACGGGAATCGCTACTTCAGCAGTAGCTGGGTTATACATTTCCACTTAATTACTGTTGAGCTTCCTGTAATGCTTTATTTCCTGGAAGTGCCCTTAGAACATATGCTCAGTGCTGAAGAACTGATTAGGATTCAGTTTATACTTAATATATTTCAAGACTAGCCCTAATGCTTGATTTACTTTCAAAAATTTTCTGAGCTAAATTGCATCTAAACTTTTGGGTTCATCTTTTGCAAACGTTATTCAAATGAGCTGAGGAGTTTTGGGTGTATTCTTCTGAGACCTCTGCTTTGTAGACAGGAGCCCCAGTGTCCTCATGCCTTCTACAGCAAAACAACTTCCTATGAAGAAGATACACTGTTTTCCTCCAGTATTTCAGATAAGGTTTCAGAGGAGCAGACTTTGGATTACTTTAAATTGCAGCCATCTGTAGACATCACCCTAAAGGTACCCATTACCTGTCCCTTGAAAGGATGTGGTTAGACAGCTTTAAACATGGAACCAGGAATTGGAGACTTAGGAGTTCCAGGGCTGTGCCTGTCTTTTCCTCTTGCTGATTGTACTTAATGTCCCTTGCAGGGTTTCCTTGGTGTGAAACAGGGGTAATGCAGAATGGTTTGCTCAGTGATACGTGTTGTGTGGCTTTTGGTTGGCAGAATCCGCAGGATGAATTTTCTTTTCTCTGGACGGTGGTTTTGTGTGGATTGGTAGTCCTTTCCAGGCCTGGATTTCTGCTTCCTTGTGAAGTAGGAAACTAATGTACGTCATGCCTTAAAGAAGTGCTGGAAAGTCATCATGAAAGTCTTAACTACATGCTTTTAGACAGTATTGGAAGAAAATCCTATGTGAAGTTTCAAATTAATGTCCTGAGAATCCTTTCACTTGTTTTGGACCCACCTTGTGTAATCTTGGCTAGTACTGCTTTTCTGTGTTTTCTGTTTTGCGTTGGGTTATAATAAAAGCTTGAACATTTGGACACCACCACTGCTTCTTGCCATCCACTCTTTCCCATGTCATAGCCTGTTTCACTGTTTAAATTCCATGGAGTCTGAGATAATGGCAAGGGAAAAGTGTATCATCCAGTCTTGTTTAATGTGTATTTCATGGAGGGTGTGCACTAGTCTCACATAAAGAAAAGATACATTTAGTATTAAAACACAGACTATCCATAACATTTTCTGTGACAAATAAGCAAAAGTCCCAGTATTTCCTGAGTAATACTCTTGATTCTCCAAAGCTACAGAACCTGGATATTCCAGCTCCTAGTCTGCCCCCCTTTTGTCTGTTACAGCAGGAGCAGGGAAGGGATCGTGCCCATATACTTGGCACTGGAGAGGCTGCATCTTGAGTACTGTGGTTGGTTTTGGGCCCCTCACTGCAAGAAGGATGTGGAGGTGCTGGAGCATATCCAGAGATGGGCAACAAAGTGCAAGGGTCTAGAAAGCAAGTCTTAAGAGTGTGGCTGAGGAAATTGGGGTTGTTTAGTCTTCAGAAAGTGGAGGCTGAGGGAAGACCTTATTCTCTACAACCACCTGAAAGAAGGTTTTAGTATGTGGGGGTGTGTGTGTCAGTCTCCCTAGTGTCAGGTGATAGGACAAGATGAAATGGCCTCAGATTGTGCCAGCAGGGGTTTAGATTGCATATTGGGAAAAATTTTGTTGTGGAAAGTGGTCAGGCATTGGAATATGTTGCCCAGAGACGTGGTGGTCACTCTCCCTGGAGGTGTTAAAGAAATTTGTGAACGTGGCTGTGGTGGTCTCTGGGTTGATGGTTGGACTCAGATATCTTTTCCAAATGAAACAATTCTGTGATTCTACTGATGCTGGTACAAAGGATGATCCTTAGAACGTGTTCCCTTTCCTGGGGACCTCACAAAGGTCTCTGATCCAGTGATGTGAAAAAGGAACTTTGAATACACTCCTGTTCATCAGCATTGTCTGCCTTTGAGAATACTATGTTTGGAATGGGAAGCCTTAGTATGAATATTTTTGGGGCATTGAACCAGATACCTGGATGTTGGCTGAACACAGTTGTGGTTTGATCTATATAGCCTGAAGGAAAGTGAAAGCGATGGCAAATTATTTTCTCAGTCACTTTAAATAGTTAAGAAAATAGGATTTATTTTTTTTTTTCAGCCATTACTAGGCAAGCAAATGTTTATTTTGAGGCTTTTTAACAGATAAAGTGGTCGGCGTAATAATTGTGTACACGTTCTTAATTTTCTTACTCATTGGCATTTTTCAGTTGAAGTCCACCTCCAGAAAAAGCCATGAATCCTCATTAACTGTGTCATGTAGCTGACACCTGTTCTAAATGATAGTGTCTTCCATGGAAGTAAGCCACTGTATGGATGCCTGAGTTTTTAGCTGTTGACAACTGTGCTTCCACCTTTTAATTCCAAAAGTGTTTGAGTCCTGTTATATTGTAGGAACTTATGAACTGGGGAAATTGATTTGAAAATCACTTTCCCTTAGAGGAGCCATTTTGTTACCTTCAAGTAGACCTCTAGCTCAGAGTCAGGAATCTGTTTATGACTGGAGCTAGTGTCTAAGGTACTTTAGTCTCCTTGAAAGCACAATGGTAGAGTTTGTATGTCAGTACTCTGCAAAAATACCAATGCATAAGCAGTCACATATTCTTTTCTAAAAGCAATGAAATAATAGGCATTTAGGTCACTGCCTGGCATGCCAAGTTCCTGCCCTGTAAAATTTTACAATAAAGTTATGAAACTAAAATGTATTTTATGCTGACATGGAGAAAAATGTTTATTAAAGCAAATTTCCTGTTTCCATACTCCAAACATTTGTAATTTCAGTATGTTTAGGTGTGTTTTTTGTTCTTTTTTACTTTTCCCTCCAAATGGTCCTAAGACTTTTTCCAGTGAAAGAGTTCAAATCCCTGTTTAAATAAGCTTTGCATTTTGAGGACCAAAAAATAGCCATGCCCCTTAAATAACCTTTTGTATTGATTGCATTGCTAGCAGGCAGTGTGTTGGATAACATAATGCAGATGCTTAGGACAGGTTTAGGAAGGCAAATGGCGGGGGGACACACACAGACCTAAAAAACCCAACCAACTCCCCAGGAAAAGAAACCCAGCAGTATTTCTAGTTGTTAGAGTGTTTAAAGGAATGGAGGTCATGGTCTGTAGAAACCATCCACACAAAAAAATGAAACACCCACAAATATCCATATACATGAAAGTGTTTGTATATCAATATAAGCTATGGTATATATTTGCTTTTCCATCCATTTATTTGAATGGACAATATTCAAGTAACACCTTTCAGCTTTGCTTTATTCAGGGGGGCAAAATACAATGTTTGTCAGCACATCTACAGAAAATGCCTTTATGTGTATAATTTAGCAAGCTACTGTATTTTTAAAGACCTATAAATCCAATTACTGTTTCTGCAGAAACTGACTTTCACCTTTCCATTCCTTCAATGCTTACGTTTTACATCCAGATCAAATTCTCAGTTGGTTCTGACTTTTTCCCTTATGGCTCTCTAACCATCTGCTTTAAACTGAGCACGGCAGCTTTTAAAATTTCCTTTAAAACTAGAATGTATTGATCCTTTTCTAATCAGTGTCAACAGCATCATCATTAGGCTCGAGGTGAGGAAAAAGTTCTTCACAGAAAGAGTTATTTGCCATTGGAATGGGCTGCCCAGGGAGGTGGTGGAGTCACCATCCCTAGAGGTGTTCAAAAAAGGATTGGACATGGCACTTGAAGCCATGGTTTAGTTATTCATGAGATCATGTTGGGTGATAGGTTGGACTTGATGATCTCTCAGGTCTTTTCCAACCTTACTGATTCTATGATCATTCTGTCTGACCCCTAAGCCTATTTACATACCTTCTTCAAATGAAAGTTAATTGGAATACATGTGTCTCCTATTGCAGTTGTACAAAAACATGCTTAAAAATGCTGTTTGGGTATAAGCTATGAGTGATTCTTGCATATATTCAGGAGACAGGGTGTTGGGGGGAGGAGCTTTTAGCCAGGTGGCCTACAGTCAAGAAGGTGGAATTGCAGTGCCTTTTGTTGAGCTGCCTCTGTTATGATCAAATCTATCGTTACTGACAGTGGTAGTATCATTGTGAATGTTGAATAGTTAGCTATCCCTTCTCATAAGATCTATGTTGTTGAGGACATCACTTATTTTCTCTGGCCAGAAATTTTCTTGTAGAGGGTCCATCTCAAATACTAGTTTCAAACTTCAGTTAAAGCAGTGTAGCGATTTCTGAGACTCTGAGTATAAGGCATTCAATAGTTTACTACTTAAAAAAAACCAAGATTTCAGCTAAATTATTAAAATATTTTCATTGGGAAGTTCAAGTGTTTGTTTTCATGGTCTTGATAGGTAATAGGAAAGCAGGGAGAGAGAAGGAGCACTTTGAGATTATGGGTGAAAGGGAAGTATTGCATGTGTAGAATGGAAAAGGCAGACTGGCAGACAACAGTAGGTGGAAGATAAGCAGGAAAAGCAAGAAGCAGAGTCAGACAGGAGAATCTGGTACTGAGCCTCAAGAAGTCTATTTCACCATTGATTTCTTGTCAATAATCATCCATGAAATGCATAACAAAGTATGTCTTTCATTGTCCTGGTTTGAGCTGGAATAATCTCTTTTGTGATTCTACTTTTCAGCTCAGTCTCAAAGTAACTGTTCTCTGAAATTAACAATGTTTTTGCAGACAGTGTCTGCTTCTGATAGTGATAATACTCAGCATTCATAGTACCAAACATTGGCAGGCAGACCAAAGTCACTGCTAAAACCTGTGTATCATACTGGGAATGCAGAAAGTAAAAGATTACACCTGCAGGGAGCAGTGGACCAACAAGGAATTCAGAATTACAGAATCAACTAGTTTGGAAGAGACCTCCAAGATCATCAAGTCCAACTGATCACCCAACCCTAACTAATCAACTAGACCATAGCACCAAGTGCCTCATCCAGTCCTTTCTTAAAACACCTCTGGGGATGTCAACCCCACCACCTCCCTGGGCAACCCATTTCAATGGCCGCTCTCTTTCTGTGAATAACTTCCAAGATTAAGCCTAAACTTTCCCCTGTGCAGCCTGAGACTGTGTCCTCTTACTCTTTTGCTGGTCACCTGGGAGAAGGGACCAACCCCCACCTGGCTACAGCCAGCCTTCAGGTAATTGTAGACAGCAGTAAGGTCACCCCTGAGCCTCCTTTTCTCCAGGCTAAACACCCCCAAGCTCCCTCAGCTGTTCCTTATAGGGCTTGTGCTCCAGACCCCTCACCAGCTTGGTTGGCTGCCTGTCTGTGGACATGTTCGAGCAACTCAACATCTTTCTTGAAGTGAGGGGTCCAGAAATGGACACAGTACTCAAGGTGTGGCCTAACCGGTGTTGAGTACGCTCCTGCTTGGTATAAAACTGAGGGATCATAAAGGTCAATCTTTAGTGTCTGGTGTATGAGGAAGCCTATGTTGATTCTGCACTTGATTCTGATACATGACTTCCTGAATACTCTTCAGAATTCAGTTGCCATCTGCTGCTGAGTCCACTGTGGGACTTTTTCCAGTGCCCATCCACAATATCAGTGGCAATGGTGATGTAAGTGCTGTAAGAGGGTTTGGGTTCAATATTGGTTTTGTTTATACTTATATTTTATGTTATTGCATTAGTTAAGTAAGTTTTAGCTTTCCAATCTGCAAGTCTCTCTCCCTTTTTCCCTTTGGGAAGGGGTAGGGGTTAAGAGAGTGTGTCTTGTCACTCGTTCAGTAGCTGGCCCAGCCATAATCTGTGACAAAATTGTCATCTAGGTCATATGGGAGGATGGCTGTCAAGGAACAGAAGTCAGTGGAAGAGCAAAGTTGGATGTATGCGCACGTGTATGACATTTTAAAGGCAGATTAAAAAGTTCAGGATAATGTTGGGGGGGGAAATGATGCACATGTTACACCATTCAAGCCCCTTAGCATGTGAACATGGAGTTGTATGCTGCTGTTTCTACAGCTGTCTTATGTGAAGGTAAATTAGACCAGCAGACCCTAAAAATGTGCCAGGGCTCTGCTTTGAAGAAGCCTGTTGTGTGTATAGAGAAACCCCAGAATGACATAAATACAGTCTTGTGGTTAGATGTGGTGATGTTGGTTATCCTTTGCCACTGAGTTCCCATGCACAGTTTGATGAGTAACTTCACATTTTCACGGAGTGGGGCTGATGGTATGTTTTAGTTTTCTGGGTGCACCAACTTGCCTATGACTTTTTTCTGCAAGTACGTCAAACGCTCATGGCTATTGGCATTTTGGTTTAAGTATAGAAAGCAATGAAGTGCTTTTCTTGGTTTGTTTGGGGTTGTTCCCACCATCCCCCCGGATAACAAGTTTACAGGAGTCTCAGACTGGCTAGTCTATGTGTATGGGTGCATGTAGTTTGGATTAGGAGGGGGAAATAATCCCCCTTGGGAACAAAGACAAATCTGTTCCTGCTTCTCAAGCATGGTTTAGTGGTGGATGCAGAGGTGCTGGGTTAACAGCTGGGCCTGAAGATCTTAAAGGGCCTTTTCTGCCCTAAATGATTCTGTGATTCTGAGCAGTGTACTTTTACTGGCGTGTGTCTGGTATGGCGGACGTGCTGGGGCTCTATGCAGCGCACCCTGTGCGTCTCGCACACAGAAGCAGTTTCACGGCCTTAGCGGGCCGGTAGCTCTTCACGAGCCACAACGCTGCTGGGACGGATCCGGGTCTGTGGCCCCAGGGCTTCTGTCGCTGCCAGCAGTAGTCGGCCGGGCCCTGCCGGCGGCGCTTCCCCGTCGAAGCAGGAGATGGCGCCCGCGCTACAGCTAGAGCGCCGCGGCCAAGAGAAGGGAGCCGGCCCCTCAGCTACCAGCCTGCCCTAGCCTGGAGTTATAGGAGCAGGTGTTGCGGCGATCCCAGCAAGCTGGCGACATAGGAAACAAATGTGAAATGAAACTCTTTAATGCCTTTGAATGCTGTCGATTTCTATGCGTATTTTCCAGCATTGTAGCCTTGTAAAATCCGAGTCAGTCAGATGTTTGGAGTTTTACGGCGTGTAGAAATGCGTTTGCATAAACCAAAGGACTTTGTTGTACAGCTGTGGCTCCTTTAATCTGTTTTTCTTAAGAGTCGTACCACACAGAGCAAGCACTCTCATCTGCTTTCTTTCACGGAGATATTTAATGAACAAGGTACAAACCTAGGGAGATTTGAAGGGATAGGTGTGAGTAGTTACTGGTTCAGGACTTCACTTTGCATGTTGTAAGTAGCACCATCTATGGAGACTAGAGATCACTAGTATCAAATTAAATATTTAAAGGATACTGTAGACTTAAGAGCCAAAGTAGGTGAAGGCACTTTTTTTTTTCCCCCTTGCTGCCTCGAGTGTCTGATGTATGGCAGTGTTCAAAGCGTTTCAGTATGCTTACATTGTATTCACACATATGCAATGTATTTGAAACATTCCTACCAAGGAGATTGTGGTAAAACCCATAATGTGCAGCTTGCTGGGTTTCATTGTAAAGTAATATAATCTCCACATGTGCGAAGGCCAATGCAATATTTTATTTTTTGCTTACCCCAGGGAATGTGATATTAAATTTATCAGCTGAAGTATTTGAATTAGAACTCATAAATATTTTTTGAGGTGCATCAGTGGTTTACATAGGGAGGGAGAAGACGTGCAGCGCTGGGTGGAGAGGAAGTAGTTCATACTTTTCCTCCTCCTTTGTCACATAACAGGTATGCTTTGCCCTTCAGATGGTAAGTTTTCTCCGTCACTGAAAACAAGTTTTAAGTTGGGGAGAATTTGTTACTTACTGATTTTTTTACTTACAATTACTAACTTTATAGTACATGGACTTTAAACAGTGTTCACATTGGATACAGAGCTCTGAATGCCTTGTGGGAAGAGGAGAAGGCTCCCCAAAAGAGGTATCATGCTGAAGGTCTTTCAAATGCAGAGGAGGGACTGTTGACCTGCCCGTTTTACACAATGCATTGTGGTTGTAGGCACCCTAGCTGGGCAAGGTACTGCCAGATACAGGAGGAGTCTGCACTGTGTTAATATAGTTATAAATCTTCCAGGGCTTAAGCAAGTATCTCTGCATGGTATTATCTTGTGTTTTTGCATTTTCTGGCCTCCTGTCTGGAGTTAATTTGGGTGTCTCCAAAACAACTCTGTGGTGCATTAGAATAATCCAAGCCATGCTGAGTTAGCAGTTCTTTGTCATCACTGACATCGCTGTTAAGCTGCAGCCAGAATTGTTTGTATCAGGAAGGGTACTGAGAGCGTGACGAAAGGTGACATTTTGCCACTGTAGAAAATATTTGTGCTTCCACATTGGTAGTAGTGAATAGAATTGTTTTTAAATTTTCAAAAAGAGTATTTTTTTTTCCTTAAAAATAAAAAGTTATGAAAAAAGACATTTAAAGTTGTTACAAGGAAAGCAGCTGCAAGTTCATGGTCTCGCTTCAGTTTGGTGAGAAGGCTAAGGAAGAACTGAGCTGATTTACAACATCAAGAAGGCAGCGCAGAAAGATGAGTCCTAAACTTGTTTACCAAATTTACTTGTTTACTAGATCAGAGAAAATGCACTGAAAGTGATTGGATGAAATTTGAAAGCAGGGGTTTTTGAAAGCCTGGGATAAACTGCTGCAACTTACTGTTGTATGAAAGTGTGAAGTCAAAATGCATCCAGAGGTTCCAAGCAGATCAGACAAATTAATGGCTAAAAGGTGCAAATCAGATTTTATTAGGAAAAGACAGCAAAATTCTCTCTGACATCTGAAATTTAATAGTAGGATGTGGAAGGAGCATGAGGATTGGACCTCATGACTTGTTTCACATGCTTTCACTAAACTTCAGTGACAGCCATATGAGAGATAGAAAACCAGGCAATGGACATTGCTGTCACACTATGGGGCATTTCTAATAGGAAAAGATAAGGTGAGGATGCTCCCAAGAGTGCTAAAAAAGCCTAAATAGCTGCCTAAAGCCTCTTGTTTCCTGAATACAGACTTCAAAATCTACAGAAGGAGTTGTTAGCACTTGCAGAGAAAGCAAGCCAAGAGGAGGTAGCTGCTTCTCCAATCCATTGAAGGTCAAGAAACGATGTTTTAGGAATCTGATTCATTAGCAGCCATCTCAAACCTGAAGGCTAGCAGAGGCTGAAGGTGGCTCAGAGTGGTAGATGATAGAAGTGAAAATAAACCTTTTTATTGTCATTTAAATTGAGAATATCAGAACTGTGAACATGCAGAGTCCATTTAGCTTTCTAGATAAAAAGGCCCTTGAGTTCTTTTCTGAAGTTATTCCTTTTTTGCAATAGCTTATGACTTTGTCATCTTGGGAATTGCATCCATGTGATACACTTCACTTGGAACTGCTTATCTAGCCAGCTCAGAAACCGAAGTCAGGGCTGAATTTGGCACACACTGTTGCCTTCTGTGTATGTTGTCTTTGTGCACAAGGATGGGCTGTTTCCAAAAGGAACTGAAAGTTGGTTTTTTCCACTACAAAAAAGTCTTTAATGGCCCAGCCCTACCCATGTTAGACACCAGTGCTTCTCTTTCCATGATATTTCATCCAACAGAAAAGGTGAACTGGCACTTTTTCCTCCCCCTTTTTTTCATTGGTAAGAGAGCCCTTGGCACTTCAGAAGGCGTTTTCCCCTTTGATCTAAAATAGCCTGTGTTCACCAATTCTCTGGCAATCTGCAGACTTCACCACTTCAAGTTTTTTCTGAGAGAAACAGAATCATGAAGGTGGTGAAAGGGTGAGTCAGGCACGGATTTACTTGTGGCTTTTTTTTTTCCTTTCTCTTAGCTGTTTCTGGCCTGAGATCTGAGGAATGGTGCTAAATTTGTAGTTTGTGTGGACTGTATTTGAAAATATTTGCCAGTTAGTCCAGATAATAAAATGGGGATTTTTGTCCAGAGGAGAGGACATGAAAATAAACAAACATAGATCTCTTTTCACCTAATTTATGACCTGCAAATCATGCAGGTTGAGGAGGAACCATATTAACTATTTTCAGTGAAGTGACCATTTTGACTACACCTTCTATCAATAAAAAGTCATGAGTTTTATTTTTTTTTTGAGAAAAGAAACCAAACAATATCAGATGGCTGCAGTACAGAATGTTTTGCCACTTCTATGAGGGTTTTAATCATATTACAGCCAATATATAAATTACAGTACCTTACCTTTAACATCCTGTCAGATTTAATTCAGTGGAAATTGCCTTTGCTCCTACCAACTTTACACCACTGGAGCTGGAAAGCTTATTTGCTATGGACATGATGATACTTGTTCAATAGATGTTGGTTATGATATAGCTTTGGGTTTTGACCCAGAGGGAAGAGAAATTTTTGTTTTTGTTGGGAGCAGATGTTGGTCAGTTAGAGGGTAGAAAGGCTCTGCAGAGGGACCTCAACCAACTGGACAGATGGGCAGAATCCAATGGGATGGCATTCAACAAGTCCAAGTGCTGGGTGCTGCACTTTGGCCATGGCAACCCCATGCAGAGCTACAGGCTGGGGTCAGAGTGGCTGGAGAGCTCCCAAACAGAGAAGGACCTGGGGGTACTGATCAACAGCCACCTAAAGATGAGCTGGCAGTGTGCCCAGGTGGCCAAGAAGGCCAATGGCATTCTGGGCTGCATTAGGAATAGTGTGGCCAGCAGGAGCAGGGAGGTCATAGTGCCCCTGTACTCTGCATTGGTTAGGCCGCACCTTGAGTACTGTGTCCAGTTCTGGGCCCCTCAGTTTAAGAAGGACATCGAAACACTTGAACGTGTCCAGAGAAGGGCAACAAGGCTGGTGAGAGGCCTTGAGCACAAGCCCTATGAGGAGAGGCTGAGGGAGTTGGGATTGTTTAGCCTGGAGAAGAGGAGGCCCAGGGGAGACCTCATTGCTCTCTACAACTATGTGAAAGGTGGTTGTAGCCAGGAAGGGGTTGGTCTCTTCTCCCAGGCAACCAGCAGCAGAACGAGAGGACACAGTCTCAACCTGCACCAGGAGAAGTTTAGGCTCAAGGTGAGGAGAAAGTTCTTCACCAAGAGAGTCATTTGTCATTGGAATGGGCTGCCCGGGGAGGTGGTGGAGTCACCATCCCTGGAGGTGTTCAAGAGAGGATTGGATGTGACACTTGGTGCCATGGTCTAGTCATGAGTTCTGTGGTGACAGGTTGGACTCGATGATCTTTGAGGTCTCTTCCAACCTTAGTGATACTGTGAAAATGTTGCATTTAATTAACATTTTTGAAGCCGAATTTTCTTCTTTTAGAAATACTTTGTGGCTTAAGCGCTTGTAGATGATGGTTGATTCTCAAAGGAAAAGGTGCAGCAGTTCTGTGTTAAGGTCTCTGTACAAACTTATTATCCCAGCCTCAGAAATGTGTTTTCACTAACTTATGAGGAGAGGGTGCACAGTTTAGGCATTTGGCCTAGCTTCCACTAGAGCTGCTGTACTGGGGTAGTGGCAGAGGTTCATGAAGTGAGGTGTTCTTTCAAGTCTATCATGTCTCAGCTACTTCACAATCTCTGGAGGATCCGAGGCAGAGTTTCTACAAGCTGTGCCTTGGTGTTTACCAGATAGTACATGTGCTGCAGATGTTTTAGGCTGATCACCTGAAGTTCTTGATAACTACAACACCTGTTACATTTTGGATGATCTCAATAGTATGTTTAATATCCTATTTCTGAGGCATTTTTGCTGCATGAGGCAATAAATTCAATTCTGTCATCATTAAGCAGGTGTTTATATATACTGCAAGACTTTAATCTCTCTCCAGGGAACAGAATACTTTAGGGGCCCATTCTACAGCTTGGCTTTTGCTTTGCATCTCTGGCATGTTCCTGTTTCTCTCTATGCCAGGAGATCAAGCGTGATTTTGTTTAGGTTGCAGATATTGAATCCTTTCCCAGTTTTGCCAGTGATTGCTGTGAAACCTAGTGTAAATCTGTCCCTCATCTTGTCAATTACAAAGAGTAAGTGTAGTGTGGCTTTTTTGGTTCTGCTGTGTATTTCATCTACTTTGGAAACCATTTTGGATGTAGACTGCACTGTTAGATGCATGTATTGTGGATCATAGTCTTTGTACACAAAGCCACAATCTACTGGTAATAATAGAACAGAAGTTTAGTCTACAGAATATTTGATAAAAAGTCCCCCAAAATACAAATGATTTGCCCATGAGAGATTCATCACAGTATCACCAAGGTTGGAAAAGACCTCAAAGATCATCAAGTCCAACCCATCACCACAGACCTCATGACTAGACCATGGCACCAAGTGCCACATCCAATCCTCTCTTGAACACCTCCAGGGATGGTGACTCCACCACCTCCCTGGGCAGCCCATTCCAATGGTGAATGACTCTCTCAGTGAAGAACTTTCTCCTCACCTCAAGCCTTAACTTCCCTTGGTGCAGCTTGAGACTGTGTCATCTTGTTCTGGTGCTGGTTGCTAGAGAGACCAACCCCTTCCTGGCTGCAACCACCCTTCAGGTAGTTGTAGAGAGCAATGACGTCTCCCCTGAGCCTCCTCTTCTCCAGGCTAAACAATCCCAGCTCATGGTTGTGGTGTGACAACTGTCATGTCTGTGCTTAGGAGAGTGTCAGTATGTACCAACTCTGTTCTCCTGAAACAGGTTTAAGTAGGTGGTGAGCTGATTTATAACTGGATTATTAATTTTATTCAAATCTACCCAAGTCTTATCCATGCAATATCTCAATGGTTCTTGTAGGGAGTCCTGGTGATCTCTAATATTCTTGGCCTGTGAGGAGCTGGGTGTTTCTGTCTGCAGGCAGCTTTCAGCCTGGAAGTGGAATGGACTCAAACTTGGGAGTCTGCTCACTGGTAGTTGTTGAACAGTCCTTTGTGAAACTTTATGCTGAACCTTGCTAAAAATTACTTGGGTAGCCATGAGAAAACTCACAAAACAAGGAAGGAAATGCCTTGAAGATGCTTTGAGTAAAGAGCCTTGTAAGCCCACTAGCTCTTAGCTGTCAGAAAATGATCTCAGGGAAGAGAAGAACAGTGGTTTTAAAAGTTGCAGATTCCAGGAGAAAACTCACGAAAGACATTCAACAGGTTCTCACAAGATAATTGTGGTATGTTACATAGACTTGAAGCAGCCCAGCCATAAAAGCAACGTTAAAACAATTATCTCAAGGAATTGTGGTCAAATGAAAAGATATAAATAAATGATTCCAAGTAAACTTCCTGTACTTAGAAGATAGTATGGTAGGATAAAATTAAGGCAAACAGAAAGTCTGTGAGAAGCCCAAACAAATCTTTACAGCTTTAAACATGATCTAATTTATTGTATGCATGTTTAACCCCAGCTGGCAATTAAGCACTACAGAGGCACTTGTTCACTTCCCCCAACCCTGCAGTGGGATGGGGGAGAGAGCTGGATTTCAAAAAGACAAAGGCACTTTAACAGGACAGAAAAGCAAGGAATCATAGTAATTCTAATAATCATCATCATCACAGAATATATAGAATAGGTGATGTGCAACACAGTCTGACTAATACCTGGACAGTCCTTGACCCATGGTGTCCCCTGCCCAACTGCCCCTAGTTTACCCCTTCAGATCCTTTGGGTCAGCTGTCCTTGCTGTGTCCCCTTCTAGCTTCTTGTGTACCCCCAGCCTCTGCTGATAGGGCAATATGAGAAGCTGAAAAGTCCTTGACTCAGTGTAAACACTGCTTAGCAACAGCTAAAACATCAGTGTGTTATCAACATTATTCACATCCTAAACCCAAAACACAGCACTGTACCAGCTACTAGGGAAAATCAACTTTATTGCATCTGAAATCAGGACAATGGGTAAAGTCAAGGCAGTAGCTACTCTCTGCATCAAACAGTTAATGTTTTCTTTTACCTGCATTTCAAAAGAATTATTCCATTGGGTTTGGATAACATTCTGTATCTCACTTTTGAGAACATTTGCAAATTCATCATTTTATGAAATATATTGGTAGTGTAATACTTCAGAAATCTGTGCTGATACAGAGAAGAAATTTTTGTGTGATTAGTTTGCAAATTCTGTTTTGGGTTTTTTTCAAGGAACAATGCACCACAATCTACATTTCTTTTTTCCAAGAGAGTCTAGGAAAATAGAATTATTTCCTTTCCTGTTCATACACATAAAAGTGTGCATGTATTGCATACATCTCTCCCCCTTCCCCCCCCCCCATGAGTTAATGTACTTGCAGATATCTGTGTTGTTTCTACCCATATCTTTCTTGATGTCAATTTTGCACTCATTTTTGATTGAAAATCTGAAGTCCTTAAGAACTATAAGATGTGTGGTACTGTATCACAGTATCACCAAGGTTGGAAGAGACCTCAAAGATCATCAAGTCCAACCCATCACCACAGACCTCATGACTAGACCATGGCACCAAGTGCCACATCCAATCCCCTCTCGAACACCTCCAGGGATGGTGACTCCACCACCTCCCTGGGCAGCCCATTCCAGTGATGAATGACTCTCTCAGTGAAGAACTTTCTCCTCACCTTGAGCCTAAACTTCCCCTGGTGCAGCTTGAGACTGTGGCCTTTTGTTCTGGTGCTGGTTGCTAGAGAGACTAACTCCCTTCTGGCTACAGCCACCTTTCGGGTAGTTGTAGAGAGCAATGAGGTCTCCCCTGGGCCTCCTCTTCTCCAGGCTGTAGCTGGGTATATTTTTATTCTCACAACAATGAAATCCAATTTGTTATCTGTTTCCTGTGTTGGGAAGTTTCTGCAGTAGTAACTTTTAATGATTTCTCTTCTGAAGTAATCCATCCCTTTCAGTCTATATAGGTAGTATCCCCCTGCCCTGATGAAGGTGGTCTAGGGGCAAGGAGGAGAGGAGGCAGGAGACATCCTGATCTGTAGTGTAGTGGATAAAATCCTGAATGGGAATGGGGAGAAAGTAGTTTTGTCATTTTTATGTCCAAGTAATTTCATGGGACTTTGTAGATTTTATTTGTTTTGTTTTGTGGGGGTTTTGTTGGTTTGGTGTTTTTTTCTCTTTCAGTGATATTCTAAAGTAAAATGCAGAAGCACACCATGGAACAAAATACCAGGAGTCCTACTGACTTTCTAGTGATAATGTCCCTCATGCCTCCCTTGGTGTCTCTGTTTATGACTTCAAGGCTGGTTTATCAAACCTATCTATCTACAAGGTACATTTATCACCCCTGCTTGTATTTATTGACAATGGAAAACAAAAATGGAGGTCACAATCTCATTTTGCACTTCATATTAAATTAGTGAAACAAAGCACCTGCTCTTCTGTATCTGCAAAGGGAGCCTTTGACAACTGACCCAGATGTCTGCATACCTCTGGTGCATGGACCTTTGAGGTACTGTGAGCAAAGCTACCTCAAGCCAGACCTGGGGCAGAGTCCCATGTTTAAGGGGTGTTGATATAATGTGTTACACAAATCCTGATTTG
Source organism: Melanerpes formicivorus (assembly GCF_026170545.1). Lineage (NCBI taxonomy): Eukaryota > Metazoa > Chordata > Aves > Piciformes > Picidae > Melanerpes > Melanerpes formicivorus. The sequence goes on from NW_027142354.1 coordinate 7,554,547, forward strand.
AACCCCCTTTGCTTTTCTTACTCTACAATCTTTTCTGCCTAGTAGACACCAATATTTGCCTGATCTCTAAACGTGGTAAGGATGAGGAGAATATCCCTCCTTGAAAAACAAAACAGAACAGGCAAACCCCAACACAGCCCCCCAGAAACTGCCACAAAGACAGACATGGATTGTGCTGTTAGTCAGTTAAATGAGGGGAAGGCACTGGAAGGAGATCAAGGGCAGGGTCAGTGCTTAAAAATAGTATGCGCACAGCTCCAAATGCTTGCTTTACCCTGACCACAACCACCTAAAAACTGTTCAAAGTTGCAGTTTTGCTCTCAGCATGCAAGCTGGGTGTACCTCAAAGCTCAAACTGCAGTCCATGAGACTGCAAACCCACAGAGCCAGTCAGGTATACATAGAGTCAGTTAAATAAATCCCAATAAATGCAAGTGCTGTAACTGTCTCTACTTTTAAAGGAAGGACTAGCAAATAAATGTACACAGCTGGGCCCTTCATTCTCACTGACTTCAGTGAAAGGTGATATGGAAACTCTTAAATCAGGATAGGAGATTGTTTAGTCCTAGAAATAAAATTATTTGGAATAGAAATACCTAATACAACACAAGATCCTTGCCACTGCTCCCACAGGATGTTTATTCAGGATGGTCCATTAAAAAAAAAAGACAAAAAAAAGTAATGGTTAAGCTTTTTCCTCCCCTCTGAAAGAGACAGAAAACAGAGTTTCTGCCCCCCTTAGTAACAAGGAATCCGAACTTTCTGCCTACCTTCTGTACAAGCCAATTGCTAGAACTCCAAGTTGTATCTAGTTGTATGTAGCATATGTGCAAACCCACAAATAAGTCTAACCTTAGGAAAGATGCACAATTTGGATTTCACTGAGTATTGGAAACCCTACAAAATGTGGAACAGATAAGGAGTAAATTCCAGATCAGTGCAAGATCAGCGTGTTATGGGGAAGATGCAGCTCTGATGTAACGGTGAACCACATGAAGGGAAGGAGGAGGAAAAAGCCAGAGGGGATTTGCTGAATGGTTGTACCTCTTTTGAGTGACCCCATCTTCAAGCTGTGGCAACTGCAAATGTATCATAGTATCATTCAGGGTTGGAAGGGACCACAAGGATCATCTAGTTCCAACCCCCCTGCCATGGGCAGGGACAACCCACACTAGATCAGGCTGGACAGAGCCTCATCCAGCCTGCTCTTAAACACCCCCAGGGACGGGGCCTCAACCACCTCCCTTGCAACACATTCCAGGGCCTCACCACTCTCATGGTGAAGAACCTCCTCCTCACATCTAGCCTGAATCTCCCCACCTCCAGCTTCATTCCATTCCCCCTAGTCCTATCACTCCTGAGATCCTAAGAAGTCCTTCCCCAGTCTTCCTATAGGCCCCCTTCAGATACTGGAAGGCCACAATTAGGTCACCTCAGAGCCTTCTCTTCTGCAGACTGAACAGCCCCAACTCCTTCAGTCTGTCCTCATAGGATAGGTGCTCCAGCGCTCTGATCATCCTTGTGGCCCTTCTTTGGACATGTTCCAGCACCTCCACATCCCTCTTGTAATAGGGGCTCCAGAACTGGACACAGTACTGCAGGTGGGGTCTCACCAGAGCTGAGTAGAGGGGGAGGATCACCTCCCTCGACCTGCTGGCCACACTTCTCCTGATGCAGCCCAGGATCTGATTGGCTTTGCGGGCTGCAAGTGCACACTGAGAGCTCATGTTGAGCTTCTCATCCACCAGCACCCCCAAGTCTCTCTCCTCAGGGCTGCTTTCCAGCCAGTCACTGCCCAGCCTGTATTTGTGCCTGGGATTGCCTCGACCCAGATGCAGGACCCTGCACTTGCTCTTACTGAACTTCATGAGGTTGACAATTCTGGTAGATGTACCATGCCTCATGTAGTTTCTGAATTACCCAGTCTTAATTTTCTGTTTCCTGACTAATTTCATATGAACTATTTAAGTTTTTAAATCCTGAGGTAGACAAATTATTAGTAGCTGCATTACAATAGTGTTGGTATCAGAAAAGCTTATTCCCTCATGCTAAGACTCCCTCCTTCTTGGCTAAAACTAAAGCTTAAAAAACAAATACCAGTAATCTTCTCTATATCCTTTTCTCTCACTTGCATATAATGTCAAAAATATCTAATGTCTCTGGGTTTTGTCAGAACAGAAGGTTGATTCTGTACCCATTTTTATGTCATCACAAGCAAGGTAACTACTAAGAGCACTTGCACGCATAGGACTAGTTCCTCAGTGCAACCCAGTGAAATCAGCTGCAGGGCTTTCTCTCCCCTTAGAGCAGGAAATCACTCCATTGACAGAATTATAAAGCATTACATAGCTGTTAAGTGTTTTTCCAGTAATTTTTCAGTGCTCAGCAGAAAACATTATCATAACTGATGTACACTAATTTTCTCTTGTTTATGTGTGTATATAACATAACTTCCATTAAAGTGCTATTACATTGGCAAAAGGAATTCTGTAAAAATGACCTGGTGGTCTTCCAAATCTACTCTTTCAATGGCTCCAGATCAAATTTGCCTACTTTAAACAATGCTTCTAAAAATTGACAGTGTTGTGGATCCCACCTGGAATCAAGCGTGTTCGTTCTGTGTTGCATTTGTAATGAGGATGATTTAATTATTTAGCTGACAATATTATTAATGATGTGCAAGGGAGGGTAGGAAAGGCCCACCAAGGCTTCCTCCCTTCCATCTTGTCCTCCCCAAAATCACTGTAATTGTAGAATATTAACAGAGGAAAAATTTGCATTGGTTAGTTCAGTGAGGAGATACATCTTTATGCTCGAGACAGCACACGGCGGGAAGGGACCACAATGAAGGTTTTCTGATCATTGTGATATTTTAAGGCTAATGAGAATTTAGAATATATGTTGAGTGAAAAGATTTAGGCATCTTAAGTCACTGAGAAACTAGCTTTGGTAGTGGTTGTCTTCTTTTTTCCTTCCACCTTGGCTCTGGAGAACTTCTGTATGAGCAATGTTCAACTGTATTTCCCCCTAGATTTTTGTGTGTTACTTTTGGACATTGCCCAGTGTCCCTGGGAAGGCTGCTGCTTCACTGCATATCATGTCTGTATCGCTTCAGCCCCCTCCACTCCCCCATGCTGGAATCATTTGCTGGCCTTTGTGCAGCTTCCCCAGAAGTAATAGGTCTGTCTGCATTCAAATATTTTACCTATACAGCTTTGTCAGTTAAGAGCATGGGAAGGGAAGAAAAGAAACATATCACTAATTAAATTGTCAGTTCTGGTAAATGTCCTTATATCAGCAAAAAGCTCTATTGAGAAGTATAACTTAGGTCATTTGGGTAGCTGGTGTAAACACTGCTAGCAAAAATCTCTTACCAGTATACATCACATCTCTGCTTGGACAGTTTGTTGTGAAAGCTACCTCTGAAAAGATCTTGTACTACAGAGGGAAGCCGAGGGTTTTCCGCAGGGTGGAATTGCCACTATAATGAAAGTAAAGTTTCAGTTTTTCTAAAGTGGGGTCTGTAACTACGTGAAATGGGGATAAACTGGTAAAGATACTCCAGTATCTCCTAAACTTTAGACAGCAGTTTGGCCTTTAGAATGGATGCTTCGTGAATTTTGCCTTTGCCGGGAAGCTGCTCATGATCTGCAGAGCCTCCAGATGATGATGCAGAGCATACAGGCTGCAGACTGACTCTTTGGGCAGTCTTTCCCTCTAGTTTCTTCCCTTAGTTTTGCTAACTGGAAATAGTGTGAGTACCTCTGTTGTCTATTGGTGTAGGAGAGTTCCTGTGGCTGAACAGAGTAAACACCCTGGCAAGCACCCAAGACTGGTGTGTGAGTGTTGGGGGAGCAACAGCTCAATAAAGCCACCAGTGGGCAGAGGAAGAAGTGACACTGCCCTCTGACCTGTGTACCCTGTGTCTGTGGGCTACCAGGACTCATCTCAGTGATTTTCCTGACAGTGCTGCTTGCTGTGCTAAACTTGGTGCTAAAAGTGAAATCTGAATATCCAATCCAGGGAGTGTTACACATAATAACCTTTCCACAGAGCACACTGAGCAGAAGCAAACAGCAGGACATCAGACTTAGTGCCCCCAGTCTTCTGTCAGGCAGTGGTGGCCATTTCCAGTGGTTTGTACAAGTAGAAAAAATCCACTCGGAAAGAATTCCCTTCTGCCTGACCTAGAACATCTGGACTTTGCTGAAGCCATTAGTGCAGTTATTTCACTGTGAACTAAATGGCAATTAGCAGAGTGAGGCCACACTAGAAACAGGATGCATGACTGAAATTTTTTAAACCCGTGGTGATCCGGACAAACCGGGAGTAAAGTGCAGAAGAATGAAAGCTCCTGTTCACACAGGCTTCATAGCTTACTTGCAGACAAGAGGGAAATGTGTCTTAACATAAGCTTCATTTTGAGGGAAGTGCACACGTGGATTGACCGACCTATTCATTATAATCAAATTAAAGGAAAATGTTATTACATGTTTTAAACAATCCTTAGCAGTGCCACTGCTACTCACTGTAAGCAGTTGCAATTTTGGAGGGGAGGGAAAAAAGTAAACCCACAGTTTTCACTCTTTATCTGCTTTTGTGTGTATCTGTTTAACTCAGTTTAGACTATGAAATCACTAGGCTTGTCTGGTTCACTTTATAGGCAGTGCAATGTTATGGTTTTCATATCCTATAAAAGTAGTGATGCCACAAAATTGCAAGGGAAATACTTTGGTCCCTCGGCATAGATATAATTAAATCCAACTAAAGTATTTCATTGCCTGAGATGAGGAATCATAAATAAAGCCAATACTTGGGTAAAAACATAAAGAGAATTTTTAACACCATATTATCAGACCATTCATGAGATTTTTTCAGTTGCATGTTTAAACTGAAATCTGCTCTTCAATAAAGCATACAGTCATTGTCATCTGGTATAATGCCTGTAACCAGCTATACCTAACAGGACTGTAATCCTGTTGAGCTGCTGTAACAGCATGAACCACGAAAGCAAAACCCAAGTGGTTTATCAATGTCAACAAACTCCCAGATGGAATTACAGTCTTATACGCACCATTTAGTTGTATGCTATTCATTATAGCACATGACAAAAATTATGCTTCTATTAAAAAATGCACAGATGAGAATATGTGTTGCTGAAGGGGATTGTTTTAAGAGCAGAAGGCATCCTTCGCTACAAAGCAGAGTTATGTTCAGTGCTGTACCTTTTCAGGCATATTTGCAGGATGATGGGGACTTGGAATCAAGCTCTGAAAGTAATCATAGAATCAACAAGGCTGGAAAAGACCTCAAGGATCATCAAGTCCAACCTGACACCCAAGATCTCATGCCTACTAGACCATGGCACCAAGTGCCACATCTAATACACTCTTGACCACCTCCAGGGACGGCAACTCCACCACCTCCCTGGGCAGCACGTTCCAACAGCTAACAACTCTCTCACTTTCTCCTCACCTCAAGCCTAAACTTCCCCTGGCACAGCTTGAGACTATGTCCTCTTGTTCTGGTGCTGGTTGCCTGGGAGAAGAGACCAACCCCCTTCTGGCTACAACCACCCTTCAGGTAGTTGTAGACAGCAGCAAGGTCTCCCCTGAGCCTCCTCTTCTCCAGGCTAAGCAACCCCAGCTCCCTCAGCCTCTCCTCATAGGGCTTGTGCTTGAGGCCTCTCACCAGCCTCATTGCCCTTCTCTGGACACGGTCAAGTATCTCAATGTCCGTTAGACCTAGTAGAATATTTATTTATCCTTTTTTCTCTTTATCTGCAATTTTCTTGTGTTGCCTATGTTTGAGGAAATAAGGCCACCTCTGGAGAAAGCATGAGCTGGAACCAAGAACCTTTGGGAAATAAATGATGAGGTGCTGACCAGGGAAGTCCTCCAGGATCTATCAGGATGTTTAAAAAGAATAATTATTTTGTAACATTCAAAACAGGCCAAAGAGCACAGATTCCAAAGTTCTATCTGCAATCTGTACAGTTGTGGTTTTCATCTTTTTGGAGAAGCCCCAGTATTAAAAAAAAAAACCTTTCTCACATGTTAAAATGAAATTGTGACTGGAAAGCAATCTGATGAGACCAACATGGAGCTGCCCCTGGACTCAGCACTGGTTAGGCCACACCTTGAGTACTTTGTCCACTTCTGGGCTCCTCAGTGTAAGAAAGATGTTGAGTTGCTGGAACGTGTCCAGAGAAGGGTGACAAGGCTGGTGAGGGGTTTGGAGCACAAGCCCTATGAGGAGAGACTGAAGGAGTTGGGGTTGCTTAGCCTGGAGAAGAGGAGGCTCAGGGGAGACCTTATTGCTGTCTGCAGCGACCTGAAGGGGGGTTGTAGCCAGGTGGGGGTTGGTCTCTTCTCCCAGGCAACCAGCACCAGAACAAGAGGACACAGCCTCAAGCTGCACCAGGGGAGGTTTAGGCTGGATGTTAGGAAGAAATTCTTCATAGAAAGAGTGATTGACCATTGGAATGTTCTGCCCAGGGAGGTGGTGGAGTCACCATCACTGGAGGTGTTTAAAAAGAGACTGGATGAGGCACTTAGTGCCATGGTTTAGTTGATCAGATGGTATTGGGTGATGGGTTAGACTCGATGATCTTGAAGGTATTTTCCAACCTGGTTAATTCTGTATTCTGTTTTCTGTATTCTAAACTGCTACTAGTAAAAAAAACTTTTTGAGTTGGAACTATCTTGGGAACTGCCAAAGTATTTCAAAGGATCTTCAGTGCCTCAAACACCACAAGGTTCACCCAGCTGTAATTGAAATAGCTGGAATTTCCAGTATATTCCAGGGCATAATGCCTGTACAGGCAGGGAGGAGAGGTAAAAGCAGAAAAAGGCTGAACTGAAAGTAATTTCCCACCCGTCAGGACCCCTCAGGGGACATCTTAGCTCTGTGGATAATCAGCTCCCAAGAGAAACATTAGCTCTGGGGTTGACAAGAAGTTTACTCCAGCAGTTTACTCCAGAAAATCATAGGACTGCTCTACAGTGAGAACAGTATGTTGTCATGAGTTTAATTCCCAGGTGTGATATCAGAAATAAGGTGATAGCATTATAGGATGGTGCTTTCTGTAGCTCTCACAGTTAGTTAATTCCCCCATCCTACAGAGCTGAAAGGCTTACACCTGCACAGAGCTGGCTTCTCTGGGTGTGTTTTGCATAGGAACAACAACAGTGGAAACAAACATGATATGCATGTGAGCTAAAGAAGGAAAACATTCCTGTGAATTCCATGCAACAGTGAGGAGACACTCAGTGCAGATTTCTGTAGCATGCGCTGCAAGTCTCTGTGTGGAAGTTGTGTGTCTGGGGACCTAGAGCCTGTCCTCACAGCCCTCATGATGTGTGTGCCTCTCCAGCTGGCCACTAACATGTGACCACAGGTGTGAGCAGCTGCCCTCAACTGCTATTCCTTTGAATTGCTGACACATCATCAGTCTCCTCATTTGCTTTTCTTCAGAGTGGGCACGCATGGAGTTGTCATTCAAACACGCCAAACCTGACTTAGCGGAGGGAAAGCAGGGCATGCCTTAGGTGAAACGATAGGATACAGTAGCCTTTAAGCATCGACAGGGAGGACTACATCCAGTTGCTTCTAAATGGACCGCATGGAAATCAGGTTTCTCTGAAAGACAGCAAGAGGTTATAATGGCAAAGATTAGGAAATGTGTTTGAGCTGATCAGAAATATTTTCACCACATTCATCTTGGGTTTTGTTTGTTTCAGTAAAGGAGAGTTCATCCCTGTGTCTCCTCAGACCTAGCCTCCTAGAGTCTTTCATAAGTTTCCTCATGTACAAATCCAAATATGAAGCTTTGTTTTCAGAAAACAAGGTGTACAGTGAGAAAGCTTTCCTGGAAGGTTTACATTTTGTATTTTTCACTGTAATTTGTGTTCTGTGATTCCATGACATGTCAATAGAAGTGTGTTTTAGGATAGCAGAAATACCACCATAACATTTAATAGCTGCAGCATCTCACATTCCATTTGTAAAACGGGCAGAGCCTGCTTCGTACTGACAGAAGTATCAAATCTGATTTTCCCTAGCTAAAAAAGTCTTCTCTTCATCTTCTAATGAAACCATTTGATACCTTTTCATAACAGGCACACTTATGGCTAATGGGAATTAATGTAAAAATATAAAGCTCAAATGAAATGTGCAATGAAATTTCAGTTTACAGAGCAACAATAGATTTTCTCAGACAAATGCCAGAAAACCAGAACCTTTAAAGATAATTGTTTTTGTTATAATTCAGAATTCAATTAGAGGGGAAAAAAAGGAGAACTTCAAAAGCTGTCTGTAAATACAACTTTGCTATCCTCAACAATTTTCACAAGGGAACTAAAAGCAAGAATAAACCCAGGCACAATACAGCCCCCTGCCTCACTCCCTGATCCCTTCCCAAATCTCTTGGTCCTGCTCCTGTCTGCCTGCTGTTGGGTGGCTGCTAATTCTTAAATGAGCTAGAAGTAGCAGGTGAGGGGGTTAAATAAGCTTCTTAAACTATTTCCATCCTGCCACTGCCCTGTTTTAAAATCCTTGAATTACTCACCCGCAGAACGGTTTATTTCATTATTAAAATGAGGCTGTAGGGCTCTCCCTTCTCCCACCCACGCATGCTATTCGTGGAAGGAGAGCTACTCCCACATGATTACAAGGTCTACTATTAAGTGTGAACTTCATATTTAATTGTAATTGCTAGCAAAATATAATTTAATGGCAAAGCATGCTGAATTTGTAACAAAGTCACCCTTTTATTTGAGCAAGAATATGGATGCTGCCCAAATGTATCCGCATGGTTCCAATTAAGTGGAGGAATGTTTAATGTAAAACTCAACTTGATGAAAATAACTGAAGTTTCTGACAAACCAATAAATTGGAGTCTAGAAACCTTTGCATATACAGTGCAGTCAGGGAGGGGCAACACCCGTTGGGTCATCAGTTTTGGTGCAGTCTTCCTGTTCGTTCATGCTAAAATAATACTATGTAGGTAATTCAATTTCTCCCCAGCTGTAAACATAGAGAGGAATGCTGGATGCAGATCTGGCTGAGAATGTTGGGGGGAGGGGGGGGGGGGAGGGGGGGGGGGTGTGGGGGGGGCTGGGCTGACTCAGCCTCTGTGCAATTTCCAGCCTGAAATTTTGAGAAACATTAAACCCTCTTCTTCATCTTTCTAACCTCCTCTTTCTCCTTTCTACTTTCCCTTTCCCTTTTTTCCCTTTCCCTTTCCCTTTCCCTTTCCCTTTCCCTTTCCCTTTCCCCTTCCCTTTCCCTTTCCCCTTTCCTTTTCCCCCTTCCCTTTCCCCTTCCCCTTCCTCTTGTTTTGCTGCAGCTTCTGTTTCTGCTGCTGTGGCTTCATCTTTGTTGTCTTCTTCATATTCTCTTTGGGGGCTGACACATAATAGTTATCAAAAAGTCCTACAAAATATTCATTCAGAACATCTGAGTGTTTGTTGATGGAGATGTAAACCCGAGCTCCATGCAGGAGCTACCAAGAATTCCAGGCATGCTCCATCCAGTGAGGTCTTCTCCTTTCATCCACCATTGTTACTGGCAGATTCAGTTCAGTACCACTAAGGTTGGTAAGAGACCTCAAAGATCATTGAGTCCAACCTGTCACCACAGACCTCACGACTAGAGTAGGGAGGATACTACTGCCCACTGCAGGCTTGAACTCAAGACGTTCCCATTAAGGGTGTTATGCACTACCAACTGAGCCACATGTACATCAAGGTTTTGTTTAAGCTCAAGGTAATGCTAGAATCAGTTCTGACCTTGGATACAGCTACCTAAAACTGGATGTGCTCCACCAGCTGAGTTCAGAGTGTGACCTCTACCTAATACAGATTTTGTGTTGGTTTTATTGGTAGAATTGCTGAATTATAAACTTAAAGCTGTGATGATTAATGAGCTCCATAAAATAAGGAGGAAATCTATTTTGAATGGATTGTTTTAGCAACTTCAATAATGTGTATAAAGCAAGTAGTTATTCTTGGGAGCCTTGCTTACAGGAAGAGGAGAGACTGAGGGCTAAAAATGCAGCATGCATCTCTGGAGATTTGGAGCGAAGGTGTACTGGTTGTATCCTTGGAACTAGAACTGCTGTGTCTGGTAAATGAAATGATCCTCAGCTATCTAGTCATCAAAAATAAATATTCTTCAAGAAACAGGGAAGAAAAGCTAGGTGGAGTGAGTTCAAAATTAATGTAATAGATTATGAAATTTTACCATTTCACTGCTGCTGTTACCAGGCTGTGCCTCACTCTTCTCCATAGCCATGTCCGTGGGCAGCACAGGCTCAGGCTTTCAGATGTGGCCAAAGAGTTTCACCAGTAACTAGATCAGGGGCCGTTGAAGGTACTAACTCTTGGGTACCCCAGCTGAACCCACTGGCAGCCAAACAGCATGAGAGGAGATCATGGTGGGAAATTGCCCTCATCAATGTGGGTTTCCTTATCCTCTTCCAAATCACCTACCCATGGTGTATCTAATCCTCTTTTCATTGCAGAAGTCATCTTATACACTCCTTTTCACTCCTGCTTTGTCTTGCCTACTGAAGCACAGCCATGTTTTCTGTACCTACCAGGATAGTGCCTGATCTATGGCAGGCCCATAGCATTCTCCTTTGATATGCATTAAAAACTGCCTGAGTTAATACAAATTGCACTAATTCTGCTCAGGCTTTGCATGGGGGCTACTTATTTAAATTTAGCTGGCATCTTGTCTTACTCAGTTGTATTGCTAAAGGCTTTTATGCAAGAGCCGTTTTGTTTTTCCTTCCCCCCTCTCTTCTCTTCCTCATCTCAACAAATAGCTTTGTAAGACAAAAGAAAAGCTGGCTAATTAATTTACCCTTTCCTCTCTACCTACATAGAGATCTATTTACACTTTAAATGGGGTGGGCCAGGTTACTCTTGCCCTCCCAAGGCCAAGGTAAGAACAGACTTTAAAACAGGACTTTGTAAGTACCTATGTTTGCTGGAAATATTTAGCTTCTGAGTCCTGTGACCAAAGCAAATTGTTCACTTGAGCAGAACACGATGGGCTTTTATTTCCCATTATGGGAAATACAATCTATGCAATCCTGAGAGCATTGTTTGGTAGCTGATGTTTGAGGGTCAGTTCAAAGGTATTGTTAGCTGCCTCCTGCCCTTGCCTTTCATTTGCTGGCTAGTCTCTTGATGAGAATTCGCTGCAGTCAGCATTTAAGTGTCCTTTCTAAGGGTAAAAAAGTTATTTTTGTCAATTTTTCTTGTAGCTTTACAAATTCAGAGTTCTCTCTCAGATAATTTTGAAATATGGTGACAGAAATATGGCTTAAATAATCAGCAGTGACTTGGAGGATCTAATATGTATTCAAAACTATCAGGATATATTGTTTTAGTTTTCCAGAAGCTTAAAAATTCATAACCATAAACCTGGCATGCCTATATTAATCTTTGTAGGATATTACAGCTTGCACTCAAGACCTGAAGTGTTTTTTTCAGCAGCAGTGCTGCTGATTTCTACCCTTTCCATTTCATCTATGCTAGATGGGTCAGTATATAAACCATGTGCTGGTTCCTTATTGTACACAGACAATAGCTAGAAGATAATGCAGAGAGAGGACAGATGACAATTATATTTTCTACTATTGAAATACTATCAAAAAGCTCTCTTTATGTAAGGCTTTCCTGCACCTTGGAAGACACTTTGTGTTGATATGCCAGAACTTTAATTTGATACTTATGGGATAGTGTGACATTTTTGTGTGTTACTTTTATCTCCAAGTAAAAAATTACTCAGGGGCATGCTTATGTTTAAGACTACTATGTAACTCCCTGTGGGTGTCTTGATTGAGCTGAGTCTGGTAGCTGCAGGAGCCCTCCATTGGCAAGGGGAAGCTGCAAGAGACGAACTATGAGGTCTCTTCCAACCTTGGTGATTCTGTGATTCAAGTTAGTCTGAGATTGTGCTGTTAGGAGGTTCTGCCTAAACATAAGGAAAAAAATTTCCACTGTGAGGGTGACAGAGCACTGGAACAGGCTGCCCAGAGAGGTTGTGCTGTCTTCTCTGGAGACATTCAAAACCTGCCTGGATGTGTTCCTGTGTGACCTACTCCAAGTGATTCTGCTCTGGCAGGGGGGGTTGGACTGGATGATCTTTTGATGTCCTTTCCAAAACCCTAGTGTTCTGTGATTCTGAGATTGTTCCCTGTGCAGCAGTCCCTAAGTCTGGGACTTGGGAACTTTTTGCTCTGCAAAGCCAACGGTGTCATTAGCCATGTCTTTACACCAGTAAGTTAACACTGAGCTGGAAATAAGCATCTGCATTAAAAGTCTTTGCTTACTTTAGAGGAGCTTCATAGCATGTCATCTGCATCACTTCTCTGGCTGCCAGCCTAGGTAGTATGTTGGTAATGCAACCATAGAGCTTGTTCTGCAGCTACTGTGTATTTTAATGTCCTCTTTACTTCCTGATATTAGAGATTAAACACTCTTTTGTGCTTTTCTAAAGGCTTTACCTCTTTCATGTTAGCGCACAGAAAAAAGCAAATCTCACTCTGCAGTCTGTGTGGCCGCTCTGGCCCTGAAGGTATGTGTGGTATTTGTGGCCCTGCTGAGGGCTGATGTTAGCTGAAGTGAATCTAGTGCTTAAAATGTCAATAGGTTTTGTGCTCTTAAAAGCGATGGACTAGTGCTCTTTGGATTGCATCTGAGACAATGTAAGTTTCTCTACAGGTGTGCCATGCTTGCTTGGTCTTGACCTATGTTCCTTCTTGCATAGAGGCTTTAAACTGGGCTAGAAAAAAATCAGTGAAGAGTATCCTATAAGGAATAATCTTGCCATGGAATGATGGCAAACAAAGTGATTCAATAAAGCTTCCTCAGCTTCAGTTTTTATCATTCCCTTTTCACTACTGCAACTACCTTCTGACCAGGTAGGGAATTTTGTGACATGCAGACCAGGAGGATGATGACAGACCTGTGGTCTTGGTTTGTCATTGGTGAAAAGCCAAAGCAGCTTCAGGATAGACCCACAAGGGACAGTTTAATGTTGCCATTTACACAGCCTTTGGTGTACAGATGTTCTGCTGGGCATTTTCATCACTGTGACAAGCAGACAGCATTTTGTTCTCACCAGGACTTCCAAATGTTTGGAATATTGGAGCAGGAGAAACCAAATCTTTCTAGAGCTTATTTTTATGGAATGTATTATGAAAAGAGGTCTTTAGGAAATAACAAGTCACTAGAATGCTTATTAAAATGACCTTAAGGTCAGATTCTGCCACTGTTAATCACAATAGTTGTACCTTACTCTGTGAGCTTTCCCATTGGATTCAGCAGGATTACTTAAGGAATTTAAGTACTACCTGATGGCACCAAAGTGGCCCTAATAAACATAGCAGCTGTAATGCAACATGCATTCATTTTTACCTACTCTTTTAGCTGAGTAAAAATACTTCATAAGCAAGCTGTTTTCTTTTGAAGATCCCTTCTTCACGAAGAGGAAATTTTATATAGTAATCCTTAAAACATTCTGTCATTTTAGTCACTATTTCAATGTATTTATTGGTGTAATGTGAACTCATTTTGTGTGTTTCTAGATTAGAAACTTGGGGTTTGATTTTAAAAATCTCTGCAATAGGAGGAGAGAGAAAATACTCTCAAGACTCCTTGAAATTCTACAATGATATTTAGTATAGTATCATAGTACCAGTCAGGGTTGGAAGGGACCACAAGGATCATCTAGTTCCAACCCCCCTGCCATGCATGGTCAGGGACATCCCACACTAGATCAGGCTGGCCAGAGCCTCATCCAGCCTGGTCTTAAACACCTCCAGGGATGGGGCCTCAACCACCTCCCTGGACAACCCATTCCAGGGCTTCACCACTCTCATGGTGAAGAACTTCTTCCTCACATCTAGCCTGAATCTCCCCACCTCCAGCTTCATTCCATTCCCCCTAATCCTATCACTACCTGATATCCTGAGAAGTCCCTCCCCAGCCTTCTTGTAGGCCCTCTTCAGATACTGGAAGGCCACAATTAGGTCACCTTGGAACCTTCTTTTCTCCAGACTGAACAGCCCCAGGGTTTGTTTGTGTTTCTGTTTGTTTTATTAAGCAGCTTCTGCCAAGCAATCTGATTTAGAAGAACTGGGAAATACTTCATGCTCTTTCTGAAATGATAAATAGTGGACAATGACTTGATTCAGTCTTGTAACAGCTGCATGAAATAGAATGGGGCTGCTATACATTTCTGAATGTAAATAGGGAATTTGCCTGTGAAAATTATTTGTAATCCTGCAAAACAAAATTATGAGCTCTTATTTACACAGTTTTTTTGCACTGGGAGAAAGAGCTACAAGAATTAGGGTGTTTTCTACTACTTGCTAAGAAGAAAATTCACTTGGCTCAGCTTTCATCTACTAAATGGGTTCTTTTCAACCAGAGACACAAACCATTTCTTTGGGTGTTTGTGCGAGCATTCTTAGCACTGAGCATTAGTTCAGGTTGTTGAACTTAAACTCAAGGGCTTGAGCACTGCAAGAAGGTACTTTACTAATACAAGCTTTCATTTTGCAAAGTTGTTCTTTGTGTCTTCTTTTTATTTTTTAAAGCCAGCAAAATTAAAAATGCTCAAATACAATGTAATTCTGAAATCTAGCCCTTCTCAGGGCTAGATTTCAGAGGCTGGCAAAGGGTTTATGCTATGGGGTAGTCCTGTGCACTGGCAAGTTTAACCCTGTTTAGTCTGATGATGAAATCATCCATGTCAAACATCAAATCTAGATTTGTTTTGAAAGATCTTAATAATAATTGAGCTACATTCAAGTGTGCACGGTGCAAATTTAGTACAGAAGAATCAAATATCAATATTCAAGTCAGAAAATACATCCTGGGCTGCATCAAATGATGCATTGCCAGCAGATCCGGAGAGGTGATTCTGCCACTTTGCTCTGGTGAGATTTCAGCTGGAGTACTGCATCCAGGTCTAGAGCCCTCAGTTTAGGAAGGACATGGATCTGATGGAGTGGGTCCAGAGGAGTGCCACAAAAATGATCAGGGCATTGGAACACCTCTGCTACAAGGACAGGCTGAGGGAGCTGGGGGCGTTCAGCCTGGACAAGAGGAGACTCTGAAGAGACCTAATAGCAGCCTGAAGGGGGCCTGCAGGAAGGATGGAGAGAGACTGTTTGCAAAAGCCTGTGGTGATAGGACAAGGGGCAATGGCTTCAAACTAGAGAAGAGCAGATTTAGATTGGATATTAGGAACAGGTTCTTTACTATGAGGATGTGGAACACTGGAACAGGTTGCCCAAGGTGGTTTGGGCCCCACCCCTGAAGGTATTCACAATGAGGCTTGACAGGGTTCTGGGCAGCCTGATCTAGTTGAGGATGTCCCTGCTTACTGTAGAGGGGATTGGACTAGGTGACCTTCAGAGGTCCTTTCCAACCCAAACCATTCCATGATTCTATGCTTTAATACTGTTTTCCTGTGTCCTTCTGATGTGGCTGCAGTTACCCAGATGTTTCTTTTTAACTTCTCTTTGATGGAAATAATAATTATTATAGAAAATAAAAGTCAGAATTTAAAGTAAACTTAAGTCTGAACTTACTGGTTATTTTTCTTAGTGTGAAAGGTTTTCCTCAAATAAAAGCAGAGCCCCCCAAAAAAAAAATTGTTGTCATTTTTGAATGTAGAGTAGTCAGTGTGAGCTATTAACAGACAACTTTTTTTGAAGATACTTCCTGACTATTTAGACAACATTTCTGAATAATTAGTACATCCAAAGGAGAGTGAGATTCAGATCATATTGTGTGTAAAAGGACAAAGAAAATAGATTTATCAGTTAGATAGATTTATCAATTAGATTTATCAGTTCCAGAGAAGGAAAATTCTGCATCTTCTGTTCTAGTTTTTCACAGTACAAGATTGTTTGTTGTTGTGTATAGATATGTGTGCATATATAAAAAATGGGTTTGTCCAATACAGTACTTAGCAGCCTAAAAGCTGAAAGCAATATTACTTCCCCCCCAAAAAAATTGTTTGGTACACTAATATCTCAACCTCTTGAGAAGTATTTGCCCCTCAATTTTAGTTCTAGTGTTCCCCTTTTTTATCCACCGGTGTAATGTTGTGTTTCTCTCCCCTGCATGTGTATGCACTTGGTGTAATGTTGTGTATTTCTCATCTGCATGTGATAGTAGCAGTCCTGCACCTGCAGACTTAAGCCAACATAAACCAAAGCACCTTAGCTGCCATGGAGTTTGCAAACAGAAGACAAAATGGAGAGACAGACACTAATACCAGAAGAACAGGGAAACTGCTGGTCAGTCCTCAGGGCCACTTAGGGCTTAGGAAAGGCCTTTCTTGGCCAAGCATTAAGCAGTGGTTTGCTGGATTGTGTGAAGGTGTGCTTTCCTTCAGTTGGGTCATGTGTGAGCTTCTGAATAACGACCCTAAGGAAAATTGCTTTAAACCAACAGCAAAACACTTTTTTTGGTGTATGGGGTTAAGCCTCAAGACATTTCCCAGACTGGAGAAATCCCATGGCTTCCATGTGTGTCTAAGTGTATTTAGTCTCTTTTTCCTCAGGCAGACAGTCCCTGAGTTTCTCATTTCATAGTTTGCATTGGCTGGAAGCAAGAGGAGTTTATTATATTTAAATTTATTTATGTTATACTTGTGACTATTATATTTCTTAATATTTTAAAATGGCATAAACATTTCAAGTGCTGAGGGCTGAATCATTTCAAATCACAATAAATTCCAGTGCTCAGAAAGTAAATCAAAGGGTTCTGTCCTCTCAGCCAAAAAGACACTGAATCAGAGGAGCCTCTTCCAGGGAAGCAGAGAAAATCTGTGTGCAGAGCAGGGCTTGGCTGCACAGCCATGCCTCTTAGGTACAAGTGGATTCACAGGCTCCTGAAAGACAATACGATGGCTAGCTGATAAGTATTTAAGAGAATTATCAGATCAGTGCCTGGATCATGTCCTTCATGAAAGAAGCAACCTGCCTATATTGCAAACTGCTACTGAACCTAGCAGGGGATTCCTTGGACTCAGTGTCCTCTGTGCTGTTCTGAGGTTCCTGCCCACAGCAAGAACGAAGAGATGTAGGGATGGAAGCCCCTATGTTAACTCACCGCCCTGGTGGGTCATAATTCCCTTTGGAGAGAACTTGGGATTTTCTTCTCCTACTCCCTATCCCCTTTGTACCTTCACACTTTCCTCTGCCTTTTTTATTTACCCTGTTATGCTGCACCCCCATATTCACCCCTTCGGCTAGAAAATCAGGCTGAGCCTCTAAGGAGGGCTACAAAGTTTTAGCCATACTGCCACGCTGGTTCCCACAAACATCAATTCCTTCCAGGACTGCGACTCCCACATTGCTGTCTGTGACCTGCATCCCTTGTTTCTAGATGTGCTTATCTTCATGTAGCCATTTAAAATGTCTCCTTTAAGGAAACAAGTACAATGCATCCAGGACTAAAATGTTCCTCCATAGGAGATGTTCTGAATTACAAATGCACTGGAAAGTATTCCATCTGTCTGAGTCTTTAAAATACAGACCTGAATGATTCATTTTGCTTTCTCAGCTCTTCTATTATATCCCAACCCCTGCCATCTCATTCTACATTGTCTTTGCTTTTGCTCTTATGATTTTTGTTTATTGTTGCCATCTTGGTCAGGTGAACATCTTTGGCTTTCTCTGTCAATTTTCCACACTTTGTAGCATGTGTTGCTTGCTGTATTTTTGCCTTGGATTTGTTATTTATTACTCTGTTTCTGCTTGTTGGTTTTTGGTATTTTTTCCTCCTCTTTGCCAAAGCTGTCATCCTCATTTGTGCAACAGTGTTCTTGGGCCTTTTTCTCATGATGTAATAAATTATTTTAAAGAAACTCTTCCTTCTTTTGCCATCTAGTGTTTTCTTCCCAGCTTTGCTCATTAGCATTCCTTCCATTTGAAAACTTTTTATTTCCCCTTCTTTTTCTGGCAGATCAACTCTGTATCTTTTGTGAAATTTAATCTGATTCTTAGACAGCAGTTCATTTTTAGTGCAGTAACTGATTTACCCTTATTCACCAGAGCACACCTCAAGACAGGGGTTTACACTAGCACTGAGCTCTCAGCCTGTAAACCTACAGAATCACAGAAAACTTTTCTTACATAGGAAAGGAAGAAAGAGAAATGTTGCACTTAGGAAGCTGCGGGATTTCAGAATAATTCAGACAGATAATAGTTTTCCTTTAACCTTGCTTGCTTATGCAGCACTAGCTGCTGGAAGGTGTAACTCATATTTCTCCTCAGCAACTGGGAGAGTGATGCTTCTGAAGAGGATTCCAACCCCTTAATTTACTGACATCAAACTGGCTTCAAGAGGGGTTTGAGTGAGCCCATATTTCAAGGAGCATGTATGGAGTTTGGTGTGTACATCATCCATTTATCATTGAAATCTGTTGACTTGCTCATGTTTCTTCTTCCATGAGTAGAAGAATGAGCACAAGTGTGATGTTATGCTCAAGTGGAATTCCAGCTGCAGACATATTACCTTTGGCTTCTACTCACCTAATGATATTATTTTTTTCCAGGATACAACTAGTTGTGCAGTATTGGACAATACAGCACTGTGTGACTATAACTGTAATAAACTAGAAGCAGAAAGGATTATGACTCTGGTTTTATGTGTGGTAACTGGGTGCTTAAGCTCAAACTGAGGAAAGCATTTCTATGGAAAAGCAAGCTTACAGCATGCTTAACATCAGTCACAGGTCTATACCACACTAAGGAACATTTCAGAGAGTAACTTCAGCATGGCTATAGGGGTTTAAAGAAAATGGAGACTTCAAGGGTCAGTGTGAGAAGAGAATTTTGCAAGAAATCAGAATGAGGTCTGTGTTCTGGTGTAGGATTGTACCCAAGGATATGCATTTGGTGAAGGGCAGTTCCCCTGTTTTCCCAGGAACAGAACAGAACAGAACAGAACAGAACAGAACAGAATAGAATAGAATAGAATAGACCAGACCAGGTTGGAAGAGACCTTCAAGATCATCGCATCCAACCCATCAACCAATCCAACCCACCTAATCAACTAAACCATGGCACCAAGTACCCCAACAAGACTCCTCCTGAACACCTCCAATGATGGTGACTCCACCACCTCCCCGGGCAGCCCATTCCAATGGGCAATCACTCTCTCTGTATAGAACTTCTTCCTAACATCCAGCCTAAACCTCCCCTGGCACAGCCTGAGACTGTGTCCTCTTGTTCTGATGCTGGCTGCCTGGGAGAAGACACCAACCTCCGCCTGTCTACAACCTCCCTTCAGGTAGTTGTAGAGAGCAATAAGGCCAGCCCTGAGTCTCCTTTTCTCCAGGCTAAACAAGCCCAGCTCCCTCAGTCTCTCCTCATAGGGCTTATGTTCCAAACTCCTCACCAACTTTGTCGCCCTTCCTTAGGCAGCACTGTCGTGAGACACTCAGCTTGCAACAAGGCAAGCAAAAAGGAAGAAAAATAAAGCAAACGTTTTTCTTACCTGCCAGCTAGGATACATCTGGCAGAAAGTAACGCAGTTGTTCAGATAACTAGGCAGTCAGGCTAGAGATGAAATCTGTAATACCTTATTTTCCAGCAAATGTTTCCACTTCTTTTTTCTTTTTTTTTTCCCTCTTTTCTTTTTTTTTCAGTTCAGTTGCCATTGAGAAGATTTGGTTAGTTATTCATCAAACTTATTTACAAAATTCTGTGTCTGTAGTTAATTTGTGAGTAGCTCTTGGCACACTCCGAACAGCTGTAATGGCTGTACTGTGTATATGGTGTATTTCTGTTTCCTGCCTGGGTGAGGGGAATAAGATTTCCACTGCAAATATTTTTTTGCAGGACTTCAAAATTTGCTTTTCCCAAGTATTTAAAAATATTTTTAATACTGTTTCCATGAGCATTCCTGTTTTTGTGAACACAAAGTCAACATGGTTGAAACGAAGAGTTTAAAAATTGAAAGGAAAAATAAAGTGTTTCTTTTTTAGTGCAATCATCCAGCTTGACCTGAAAGTCACTTTAATCCTAGTTCTAAGGTTTCATAGGGAAGTACACAGCCACAGGCACGTTCACACATTACTTGTGTTCATGGAAGCATTAATTGAATTTCCAAAGTCCTATCTCAGCACATGTTAGCATGCAGCAGGAAAGATTCTTTAGAAGTCTCTCTCACTGTTGGATCCCAGATCCTTGTGGCATATGGCTTCATATAGGAGGAGGAAAAAGAGAGTGCCTAAAGTTAAGCAGTTATGGCAATGACATTATAGTCCAAAAGGTATTTCCTCAGATAAAGGGAAACAAAGTGGTATTGATGCTGACTGCAAAATGGCAGTTTTATTAACTGGGTGGAGGGGGGGTGGTGTGGAAGCGTCATGTAGTTTGCTCAAAAGCTTTTTACTTTGAATTCCTGAAAGAGGAAACACTTTTCCTATACCATAAGACCAGGCTGGATGAGGCTCTGTCCAGCCTGATCTAGTGTGGGGTGTCCCTGCCCATGGCAGGGGGGTTGGAACTAGATGATCCTTGTGGTCCCTTCCAACCCTGACTGATACTATGATACTATGATAAGTAATGCTACCAGCAAGAGATAGCCCCTGAGTATTTTGGAGTGACATGCAAATAGGATCAGCAACTTCACCTTTGGCATGGAACTCTCACAAAAATGTGCAGGAAAACACCACCCTAAAACTTTTTCATTGACGGTAGCTTTTCTAAAATGCCTCCAATGCAGATATCTCTACCCAGCTAAACCTAGGCTGCCCCTGTGGCGAGGTCGGACGGATGTGCTGGCCTGAGATTGCATTAGATGTCGTCTGTCACGCTCCTGTCAGTCACTGTGTGCCCTGACACTGAGGGAAACCTAGCAGAGCAGCAGGGGAGCTCAACATTTTAGTGAACTAAACCAGGCTCTCCTCTTGCTGCTTGATAACAGAGGTCGAGATTGCCTTTCTCTCTAACCAGTTTATTTGAGTCTTGGCATCTGTCTGACTCTGTAATCACTGCACAAGACCAACAGGGTCTGAAGCTCAGGCTCAGCTTGGCTAAGTTTCTAAGGTTTTTACAGTAAGATTTTTTTTTTCTTTCACTTGTGCAACATTTCCAAGAAATACTTCATGAGATAGATTTTTTTTTTTTAGCATAGCTGTCTGTCAAATTTCATGGCCAAAAAAAAAACAAAGGTATTTACAAACTGGACAATCCAAAGAGTGGAGCTGTTTTTAAAGGAATCACCCTACACCATTCTAGACCAAAACCTTTTATTAAAGCTTTATGAAAATCCTCCCTGGTTTTTTACATTCCAGTTGAGTCTATTAGCTTTGCAGGTTTTGATGATCTAGCAGGTATAAGTGCTTCTCACATTAAATGCAGTGTTGACAAAGGAAATTCACTAGCAAAGGTTTCATTAACTGGGGATTATACTGAAACCTTTTCCCAGAATTGCCAATAAATGAAGTCCTAATCCAAAATTTGGCTTTAAATTCAAGTGCAACTAATATAATTTTGTATTTGGTTTAAAATTACCTGTGGTTATTTTCTCTCTTTTTAATTTTTTTCCAATATTCAGCATTATGTCATCTGGACTCTCAAACAGCTTTGTTCCTGTAATGAAAAAAAACAAACTTAAATGCTGCTTATGAAACTTCAATTTAACTTATCCTTCCTGTGGAAAAGTATACTGCTCCTGCAAAGATGGAGGATGAACTAGTTAGTTCCCTCAAATGATGCCACAAGTAATGGACACACTGTTCATCCAGGGCTTGGTCCTGGGGTTAGAATAGAATAGAATAGAATAGAATAGAATAGAATAGAATAGAATAGAATAGAATAGAATAGAATAAACCAGGTTGGAAGAGACCTTCAAGATCATCGCATCCAACCTATCACGCAACACCACCCAATCAACTAACCCATGTAACCAAGCACCCTGTCAAGTCTCCTCCTGAACACCTCCAGTGATGGCGATTCCACCACCTCCCCGGGCAGTCCATTCCAATGGGCAATCACTCTCTCCGTGTAAAACTTCCTCCTGACCTCCAGCCTGAACTTCCCCTGGCGCAGCCTGAGACTGTGTCCTCTTGTTCTGGTGCTGGCTGCCTGGGAGAAGAGACCAACCTCTGCCTGTTTACAACCCCCCTTCAGGTAGTTGTAGAGAGCAATAAGGTCACCCCTGAGTCTCCTCCTCTCCAGGCTAAGCAGCCCCAGCTCCCTCAGTCTCTCCTCATAGGACTTGTGTTCCAGGCCCCTCACTAACTTCGTTGCCCTTCTCTGGAATGACCTTGGTTTCTGTAGAAGCAAGTATAAGCTCGAGCCTTTTTGTGTACCTGTCCTTGATGGTGACTATAAACATCAAGTGTTGCCACTTCTAGAAGCAGACACTGTTTGCAAAAACGTTGTTAACTGCAGAAAGTGCAGCTACTTAAAAGGGACTGAGCTGAGAAGTAAAATCACTGAACACAGTGTGTTAGGACAAACCTGGTTTGCTCTCTCCAGGAGCTTCAAGAGGCTACAGCAGCTGTCAGTTTTCTCAACTGAGAAAGTCTGCAAACTCTTTAGGTGGGTACAGGAGTCATACATAGCCTTTCTAAATTTGTACACTGCAGTCATCTCATTAAGCCTAGAGAAGAGGAGGCTCAGGGAAGACCTTATTGATGTCTACAACTACCTGAAACGAGGTTGTAGACAGGTGGGGGTTGGTCTCTTCTTCCAGGCAACCAGCACCAGAACAAGAGGACATAGTCTCATGCTGTGCCAGGGGAAGTTGAGGATCAAGGTGAGGAGAAAGTTCTTCACAGAAAGAGTAATTAGCCATTGGAATGTGCTGCCCAGGGAGGTGGTGGAGTCCCTGTCCCTGAAGGTGTTCAAAAAAGGATTGAACATGCCACTTGAAGCCATGGTTTAGTTGTCACGAGGAGGTAGGTAATAGGTTGGACTTGATGATCTCTGAGGTCTTCTTCAACCTGGTTGATTCTATGATTCTTTCACTCTGTATCTTGAGAAAGTTTTTAAAAAGCTGCAGAGACAGATTAAGGCATTGCTGTTAGAGAGGGGTCTGGGGGCCTGCTGCAGTGCTGCAGATCCTGATGCCCAGGGTGGAGATCTCTGGACTGGGAAGATGAAAGAGCTTGCTCCAGTTTCCTTATACTCAGCGGGAATCTTTCCAAGAATCTAATAGGTTTAAGGTTTATAACACAATGTGTTAAGATGAAGTTTTTGAAACTACCTGAGGGAAGTGAGCATAACTTTCTATTAAAATTAACAGGAAGTGGATAGTTAAATTCTGTGGATATCTTTGAAAGCTGCGCCTCTATGTAGCATGTAAAGATCTAGTGTGGCTTGCATTGCACCTATGTTACAGTTTATAGTTAAGATGATGTAAACTCTGGAGTTCGTTTCCAAATGCAGCTCATTTATTTACAGCTCCCAGAGCTAATCCACTGTTTTAGCATTCCATGAAAAGAAACCAAATGTTTTTTGTAGTAGCAGGCACTGTGGTCAGAACTGGTGTTAAAACTTGCATTTCATCCAAGTCAAGAAGACTGCAATATCTCATGAGGAGAATGGAGACAAAATCATAAATCTGAAGCCTTTTTGCTATCTTATTAAAAAAGAAAAAAAAAGAATTTGAACTCATATCACCCTCAGCTTCCTTAATGGCTTTACACAAACAATGAAGTGCCTCAGGAAAATCACCGGCAGCTCTTCTGTCAACAAATAGCTTCATTTTCTCTCTCAGATTAGGGTGGTCTGAAGCTATCAGCATCTGATCTGACAGAGTAAATCTGAAACAAATTGCTGTTTCTATAATCCTTCCTTTGCATGAGGTGCTGCAGAGAAGAGAAGCTAAGTATTGTTGCATAACCACATGGTTTGGCTGGTTGTTCACTATTGTGTACTAAAAGTGTTAGATATCCTGCAGTTTCTGTCTGTCTATTTTATCTACCTACCTACCTACCTACCTACCTACCTACCTACCTACCTACCTACCTACCTACCTATCATAGTATAATAGTATCAGTCAGGGTTGGAAGGGACCACAAGGATCATCTAGTTCCAACCCCCCTGCCATGGGCAGGGACACCCCACACTAGAGCAGGCTGGACAGAGCCTCATCCAGCCTGCTCTTAAACACCCCCAGGGACGGGGCCTCGACCACCTCCCTGGACAACCCATTCCAGTGCTTCACCACTCTCATGGGGAAGAACCTCCTCCTCACATCCAGCCTGAATCTCCCCACCTCCAGCTTCATTCCATTCCCCCTAGTCCTATCACTACCTGAGATCCTGACAAGTCCTTCCCCAGCCTTCCTGGAGGCCCCCTTCAGATACTGGAAGGCCACCATTAGGTCACCTCGGAGCCTTCTCTTTTGCAGACTGAACAGCCCCAACTCCTTCAGTCTGTCCTCACAGGAGAGGTGCTCCAGCCCTCTGATCATCCTTGTGGCCCTTCTCTGGACACCTTCCAGCACCTCCACATCCCTCTTGTAATAGGGGCTCCAGAACTGGACACAGTACTCCAGGTGGGGTCTCACCAGGGCTGAGTAGAGGGGGAGGATCACCTCCCTCGACCTGCTGGCCACACTTCTCCTGATGCAGCCCAGGATCTGATTGGCTTTGCGGGCTGCAAGTGCACATTGAGAGCTCATGCTGAGCTTTTTGTCCACCAGCACCCCCAAGTCTCTCTCCTCAGGGCTACTTTCCAGCCAGTCACTGCCCAGCCTGTATTTGTGCCTGGGATTGCCTCGATCCAGATGCAGGACCCTGCACTTGCTCTTATTGAACTTCATGAGGTTGGCTTGTGCCCACCTCTCCAGCCTGTCAAGGTCCCTCTGGATGGCCTCCCTTCCCTCCAGCATGTCTGCTGCACCACACAGCTTGGTGTCATCAGCAAACTTGCTGAGGGTGCACTCAATGCCACTGTCCATGTCCCCCACAAAGATGTTGAACAAGACAGGTCCCAGGACTGATCCCTGAGGGACTCGGCTTGTCACTGGCCTCCACTGGGACATGGAGCCATTGACAGCCACTCTTTGGGTGCGGCCATCAAGCCAGTTCCTTATCCATCTAGTGGTCCACCCATCAAACCCATGTGTCACCAGTTTGGAGACCAGGATGTGGTGTGGGACAGTGTCAAAGGCTTTGCTCAGGTCCAGGTTTGTTTTAATTGTTTTTTGATTGGGTTTTGTTGTTCTTTGTTTCCCTGTTTTGTTTTCTTCCCCTCCCTAGGATTACTGTTTTTATTGATCTTAAAGTACTATTGAAAAAAAAAAACCATAAACTATTGGGCATAACAGCAGCTTAGTAGCATGGTAAGGGAACTGCCCTGATGCTTGAAGTTCTGGAAAGGCTGTGATGGAGGTGACCTGAAGAGTATTGCTAGCTTCCTTGGAACTGGTGGTAACACTCAGTTTGATAAGAAGAGCATCTCTAGCTTACTCCCAGAATTTACTGGGGAGTTGTGGTTCATATGCCATATCTTTGTTTATTACAATTTCAGGGACTGGATGTTAAAGATTAACTGACTCCATTCCAGGAAATCTCCAAATGTTTTTGGCTGTCATTCAGGTCTTAAAATGAAAGGGGATTCTGCACCATTCTCTCAGTTTGAATAAAGCATCACTTCATTCTAAATTTAAAGGAAATCCCACCAAGGCAGATCCCGGCAACCCAGGCCAACACCATGCTCTCACTGGGGACAAAAGAGGGAGTGGTGGGAGAGGTGGGGAATTTCTTCTCTCCTTACAGGAATACACTGTACTAGTGTCATACCTGAGGGTGCTTGTTTACTCATCTGGGTACCTGCCCTCTCCCCTTTCCCCTTTGGTTATTGTATGCACACTCATCTATGTGGCTGACAAGCTAATCGACAGTCTAGCATTTTTTTTGCTTCTCTTGGAGGTGACATCCTTTCACATCTTAATGTAAAATTGAGAGGAACTGTGTGAATTAAAATGATTTTTCTTTCCTAGCAAAACAAAAGATCTGAAATATTTCAAGAGCTCAAAACATCAAAGGAAGGAAATTAAAATATCCATATAGGAATTCAGGTTGCTTAAAATCTCAGGTCCAGCCCAGACATAAGTATGTTTCATATTAAAACTTAAACAACCATCCAGTATAATATTTCCTGAAGTTTCAGCCATGGTGCTACTGGTTTCTGCAGGGAGAGAAACATAACCTTCCCTTGCTACGTCTCAGGAAAAGTAAATAATATTGTTATGAGCCTGCTCATATCACTAGTACCTAATTGGGGAAGCTTGGGGAGCTGGCAAGTTTGCAGACTGCAAAGCCCAAAGGATGAAAAACCTTAAGGGATATCTGCAGATTATGTGGGTGCAGGCAGACCTCCATCCTTGTGCCACTAGACTGTAGAATGGTTTCTCCAGAGGGGCAGAGAAAGTAGCACATGGCTGCACAGACCGAGGCACAGAGCTGACAGGGATGTGGTTGAAGCAGGTGCTGCATGGCATCCAGTCTGCGTTCCTCTTTGCAGAAGACTGAAAAACACAGCAGTAATCTTACACATTTTGAAGACCACCAGATACCTGATGGATCTGGGAAACTGGAGTCTTGTTATGTGGTGAGAGCAGTCTCACCACATGGCAACTGGGGCTGGGGTTCTATCAGGAGAAAGCACAATGAAACATGGTCTTTCTGAAGACATTTTCCTTATCAAGGACTTGGTCCTCTCTTTTTTGTGTGGAGCATATGTCTGTCTGCAGTTCTGGCTGAGGGTATGAGCTCCCACCAGACACTGAGAGGTAATTACAGCAAGGAGGAGTGGAACCTCTTCACCCCAGTCCTCTGTCTGCACTGGTGTACATGTAAAACCAAATTTCTCTCCACACTGACAAATTCTCCAAATGCCACACTCCACCAGCATTCTGATAGGGATTTCTTTTAATTTCTTTCATTGAAGCTGCTGTGTTTTTACAGAAAAAACTAGGGGACCTAATGGTGGTGAGTATCAATCATGACAATTCATTACAGGTCTCCCTTCTTTCAAGTGTTCTAACCACCGATCTTGAAGCTAGGTCTTTGCTGGTCCCTTCTTCAATATCCAGTTGATTACTTAGACAACAAAAAGCCTAACAGCTTGAGGAGGACAGAGAGGACTATAACTTTGGATGCTGTAAAGTCTCAGAGAAACAGTGCTGGAACAACTTTCCCATACCAGAGGTAAGCGGGGTTTTAAGTGATAAGAGGTGAGGTAGTGGGTGTACCAGGTCCTATGTGCTGTGCAGGGACCAGTCTTAGGTGTGCTCTGAGACCATATAGTTGGTCAGATCCTGCAGGATGGTCTCAGCAGTGGTCCTGATATCACTGTCACAGGTGCCAAGCTGCTCAGCAGCTTGCTGAGCCTAACACATTCTAGGCATGTCCAGAGCAACTCATCTAGATACTTAAGAACTGTGAGAGACCTTAAGCACAAGACCTATGAGGAGAGGCTGAGGGAGCTGGGATTGTTTAGCCTGGAGAAGAGGAGGCTCAGGCGTGACCACATTGCCCTCTACAACTACCTGAAAGGTGGTTGTAGCCGGGAATGGGTTGGCCTCTTCTCCCAGGCAACCAGCACCAGAACAAGGGGACACAGCCTCAAGCTGTGCCAGGGGAAGTTTAGGCTCGAGGTGAGGAGAAAGTTCTTCACCAAAAGAGTCATTTGTTATTGGAATGTGCTGCCCAGGGAGGTGGTGGAGTCACCATCCCTGGAGGTGTTCAAGAGGAGATTGGATGCGGCACTTGGTGCCATGGTCTAATCATGAGGTCTGTGGTGACAGGTTGGACTCGATGATCCTCGAGGTCTCTTCCAACCTTAGCGATACTGTGATACTGTGACACTGTAAGAAATCTTACTGGGGCAGGGAGTTTTAGCCACTTCAAGCCTTTAATAATAAAATAACTTATCTTTGATAAAGTGACAAGAAATCCCATTTTCCCCCCTCCTTTTTATTAAAAATGTAAAGATATTTTCAAATGTTAAAGGCATGGATTTGCCATATTTATTTTCTGGTGAAAAGCTGAAATGCCTTTTAGGGGAAGAAGCAAAGTCTGGGAATACTTTGCATTGCTTCTTATTGAAAAATTAAGTATTCTGTTAAGGAAAGAAAGAAATAAACACGCCCTAGCCACATATTTGACACATTTGCCTGGCTAAAAACTGAAAGTCATGGGGAAAATTAAAATTAAGGGCTTGTATAAACATCTCATAAAAAAATAGAGCAAAAATTAAACAGATAATCCTCTCAAATGGCTTTTCATGCCCTAAGCTATAACTTCTATAATTTTATAACAACCGTGTTTACTACTAATGAACCACCAAAATGTTAGGGCTGTATCAAAGAACTGCAACAAGTCGCTACCTCATGGAATAAACCCCAGAAAAATCCTCAGTCAATCAAGTCCACATTGGGATTAGGCATATAGAAAGGCTTAATTAGGCATTAGCAAGGCCCTTAATGGAGCTACTGTGAAGGACACCTGCTGAGGATCTAGTCTGTCATGTCTTTTAAACATATTTATACTCAGCCTCTGGGCTGTGGAGTTGACATTCAGTGCCTGCTCTGCTGATCAATCTGTGCTTGCAGTTGTTTACAAGCTAGACAGCAGGGGAGCAAAGGCTAAATAAATAACCTTCTGTCAAGCCATTTCCTTGCCCAGTAATGATTTCTCATTAGTTCCTTCCCTGCCCAGGATCAAGGAAGGATAAAGGTCTGAAGACAAAATGCTTCACTCGTTTGCTTTGTTGTTTTAAACTGGTGACTTGGAAAATTTTATTCTTGTTGTGAAAGGTATATTCATACCTGTATCCCTATCAGTCAATATACCTCTTAACTTTCACTGTTATTTGCAGATTGTAGGTATTGTTTCATGTTGCTTACGTTAATTTTATACCAGAATGACTGTTTCAACATCTTTAACTCGAACAGCATAAATCCAGCTGGTAATGCCTTCATGATGTCCCTTCCTAAGTATTTGTTTTTGTTTCCAGAGGGCTCCTATCTTCCTCCTTTATGCTACTGATGTGGTAAAAAAGGATATACTCCATGTCAAACTCATACTGTGGCTGTACTGTCTGCTTTTCATGAATTTTCTCTCCACTTCGTAGTGTTGCATGTAACACTTGGGAAACAAGAGTGGGCTTGGTCTTTAGTCCATGTGGAGGATTCATGCTGCATGGGTGCACTTTGGTGTTCAGACATGAGCTGATGCCCACGAGAAGGGGAAGAATCTAAGGTCTCAGCCTCCATTATTTCCTAGTGCAGGCCTGAGCAGATGTTTACCTTTGGATGGACAACTGTTTGTCATCTGGCTCTGCCACCCTTATATTTATCAAGTACGTTTGTGGAATTTGGGGTATAACATAACCTGAGAACCTAGCTATAGAAGGCCTATGTAGAGGACCATGAATTTCTAAGCATCCAGAGTTGAAAGTGTTTTTACACATAGCAAACCAACAGCTTGGATAGGACCAAGGCCTCTACAGGATTAAGGCTTCTACATCTGGCTATCTATCTGTCTATTTGCAGATGGACTAGGTGTCACAGGTTGCCATGGGGGGTTGTAGAGTCTACTTCTCTGGAGACCTTTGAAACCTGCCTGGACATATTCCTGTGCAGACTACCCTAGATGATCCTGCTTTGGCAGGGGTTTTGGACTCAATGATCTCTGGAAGTCCCTTCCAACCGCTAACATTCTGTGATTCTCTGATTCTGCATCCCAATCTGATTAATGGAGAATTTATCTACCAGTACTGTTTGTGGAATCTAAGGAGAAATTTGGTTGGCCAGTCACTGAATTAGCCTGTGCATAGATGTTATTTAACCATAGGTGTCCTGCTTGACCTCCTAGCTGCCAGTCTAGGAAGTCACAGGTCTACTGTGGGTCACATGTCACATTTACCTCCCCTATAGGTACATTTCAGATACCCTAGAGCATCTCAAATAGCAAGGGACACCTAAAGACAATCTATCATGCCCTAAGCATCTTGTTTGGATTGAGGTGGATTGCCCTTCAGACACTGTTGATAGCAGCCGCTTGTCCTTCCCTTCTTCACCAGAACAAGAGGACACAGTCTCAAGCTGTGCCAGGGGAAGTTTAGGCTGGAGGTGAGGAGAAAGTTCTTCACAGAGAGAGTTGTTAGCCTTTGGAATGTACTACCCAGGGAGGTGGTGGAGTCACTATCCCTGGAGGTGTTCAAGAGGGGATTGGACGTGGCACTTGGTGCCATGGTTTAGTAGTCATGAGGTGTTGGGTGACAGGCTGGACTTGATGACCTTTGAGGTCTTTTCCAACCTTATTGATTCTATGAATTCTATGAATTGAGTAGATCTCCATTAGGTACTGTGCCTACATGCACCTACAAGCACATATCTGGAGTTTTGTCTTACTGTAAAGTTCAGTCTTGCTCTGTGAACAACAAGTTGATTTAGACAGCAATGTTGATAGATGCTAGAGAACCAACCACACGAGGATTTAAAGAGAGAATGCTGATGTAGCCAAACCATCCAGCTAGGGACTGGTTTGGTTCAAGAGTGAAACTGCCCAGGTTTTGTTGCAAAGAAGGGTGTCATTGGGCTACAACAAGAAAATGCAGAATTTTGTCTATTAGTTAGAAAAACTATTGCTTTATGTTCATTTTATTTTATGAAAGTACAAGGAAGAGCTACATTTTTGGGTGAAAAACATGACCTAAAACTGGGCTAGTCCAGTTAACACCTATTTCACAGAAATGCCACCCACCAAGAGTTTTTCTGAGTAAGAACAAGAATCAATTTATCAGTGCTCACATTAGCTGTAATGGCAGGTCCTTAGCAACTTTACTCTTTGTCAGCGATTACCTAACTTTGATCGCATAGTGAATGCCCTGAAATACTCAGATGTGGCTCAACCATCTGGCATTATATTATACATTTTAAAAGGTGTATTTAAGACCTTCTGTGGCTGGAATAACACTTCTGGGGAGCTTGTGCTCTGATCTGTGTTCCAAACCCATCACATTATTTTCTTATGAGGCCAGAGCTACCATCACTAATTAAGCCTTTTATTTTGTTTTACTAGATTATCTGGGTTTTAACTTTAAGATCTCCTTGGCCAACCAACAGAACTTGGATTATATTATCTGAGTAATTCCAGGCCAACTCTCAGACAAAACTAGCTGAGTTGATTTAAGATTTCCATTTTTACACAACATGGAACGCCAGTTTGAGTGTTGCAAACCAGACATCATTATAGCTCTGTTTAGCTGCTTTGCCAGTTTCCCATTTTACTGTGAAAAGAAACAGTTGCATGATCAATATTTGAACTATATGCCATGTACAGACTTTGTCATTGTGTCATGATGATGTGATTAGAATAGAATAGAATAGAATAGAATAGAATAAACCAGGTTGGAAGAGACCTTTGAGATCATCGAGTCCAACCTATCATCCAATACCACCTAAACAACTAAACCATGGCACCAAGCACCCCATCCAGTCTCATCCTAAACACCTCCAGTGATGGTGACTCCACCACCTCCTTGGCCAGCCCATTCCAATGGACAATCACTCTTTCTGTGAAGAACTTCTTCCTAACATCCAGCCTAAATCTCCCCTGGTGCAGCCTGAGACTGTCCTCTTGTTCTGGTGCTGGTTGCCTGGGAGAAGAGACCAACCCCCACATAGTTAAAACCTCCCTTCAGGTACTTGTAGACAGCAATGAGGTCTCCTCTGAACCTCCTCCTCTCCAGGCTGAGAAACCCCAACTCTCTCAGCCTCTCCTCATAGGGCTTCTGCTCCAAGCCACTCACCAGCTTTGTTGCCCTTCTCTGGACACGTTTCAGCAAGTGAACATCTTTCCTAAACTGAGGGGCCCAGAGCTGGACACAGTACTCAAGGTGTGACCTAAACAGTGCTGAGTACAGGGGCACAATGACTTCTCTGCTCCTGCTGGCCACACTATTCCTGATGCAGGCCAGGATGCTGTTGGCCTTCTTGTCCACCTGGACACACTGCTGGCTCATGTTCAGCCTACTATCGACTACTACCCCCATGTCCCTTTCTTCCTGGCCGCGCTCCAGCTGCTCTAACTCCAGCCTGTAGCACTGCATGGAGTTGTTGTGGCCAATGTATATGTTGTGGCCAATGTGATATGACAGGAAGAATCAGGAGAATGTGATGTTCAATGATAAGAGATGATAAGAGTGAGTTAGGAGAGCATGTAGGTGGTGGAAGATGGTAGAATGGGTTAGAAGTTGTTGGGTTTTGCTTCTAGTTTTGTTTTTTTCTGTTCTTTTTTTTTTCTATTGTGGATGTTATTAACAACAGTAGGTAAAGAATGTTCAGCAGGTTTGGGAACTGCATTTGGGTCATCTTGCTCAGACTCCCCTGCAGTGCCCTCAAAGGAATTAAGACATTTTTTAAGTATAGGTTGTTTGTAAAATTACTTCATTACTATCTACTTTGGACTGAACTGTTATCATAGTATCATAGTATCATTCAGGGTTGGAAGGGACCACAAGGATCATCTAGTTCCAACCCCCCTGCCATGGGCAGGGACACCCCACACTGGTGTCACCCCAGCCTCCCTCCTGATTTAGAAATTCTCCACCAGAATTTAATTTCTTTCTTTGAAGAGATATCTCAATAAAAAGTAATCATTAACAATTTGTATGTCACAGCTTCATGAAGGAGTGGGTTGTGACTAAATAGCCCCCTTACATGTGATGGAGGAGATGGGCCAAGTCCTGAGGTTTGCCAGTTGTTCTGTCCTGGATCCTTTAGTCTCTGAGGTTCAGGATGCAACAGAGAAGGCACAAATCTGGTTCTGCTCTCTCAATATCCTGGTTTTGAGATTGCTTTTTGCAAGCCTTTTTCCTGGCCTGATGTTTCACACTGATGATGAGCACTGATTGGAGGCTAAGGGTGCTTTAAAAATCCTAGGCATGGAGTAACATCATCAACATTTTTCTTTTGTGACTTTTAGCAAAACCAGCAATGTCTGCTTTGCTTTTTACCTTGCTTCTTGCCTTTCAAGCACATGAGCTGTTCCCAAGGCCACCTACCAAATAGCCAGGATAGCCTGAGGCAAGACCCAGTCCTGCACAGATTCAAACAGTGATGTGGCTTGCACAGAAGCTAAGCTTTCTATGTGGTCCATTGAAAATTGCTTCTGTGCATGCCTAGGATCTTAAACAGAGCCACCACTACTAACTGTCTTCCAAAACAAGCTGCATCTATTGAGTGTAGGTACTACCAGTCCTGGAGGGCTGTTGGAGGTGGTGGAACTATTCCCATGGATTCTGGAGGGATTATAACTTTTTGTACCCAATTTGTGCACTGTAGGAAATGATCTGAATCTCACTCTTCCTCTTTTTCTCAGAGTCTATTTTGTGAGTTTATAGACTGAATATGTTGCAGAGAAATACAAGTAGCTTATTTGAAATACAAGTAGCACAGTGTAGCTGAACAATATCACCAGCTGTAGTTCAACCACCACATCACCAAGAAAATGCCATAGTTCAAGTTATTTTTCAGCAGTGGCTTGACCTTCAAATTGTGGATGATCTTTGAGATATTATTTGAAATACCCCATTTTTTATGACTGAAGAAAAGAGGAGACAGGTCTCTGAATACTAGTAGCACTGTGCTGAGATAAAATTACTCCTCTGGCAATTTTTCCTTCATCAGATCTATGATACTGATTTTGTTTTGCTTTACACAGCATGCTGTAGTTTTATAGAGAGCACAGTCAGCTTTCTGTACAGAATAAGGTACCTCCCAGTAAATAATGCATTTGCCATTTCTGCTCAGCATTAAAATAATTATCTTCTAAGACAAAAAATATGTCTTTGATCAAACTAGTGAATATCCTTTTAAAAAAAATATGTTAATTTTTGGAATTACATTTGCTTCAGCATCTAAGGTACCCTAGGGAAAGATAATTGTTCTGCCAAAAACTGAAGGGGGAAAAAAAAGAAAGAAAGAAAGCAAGCAAGCACACCTCTGCCAAATACCACTCTCTTATGCAAAAGGTCTCCAAAAGAAAGAAAAAGAGAGGTCAGGATGGTGCACTTGCCAGTAAGAAAGCTGAAAAAACCAAACAAACCTGCAATTATGTCACAGATTTCAGCAACAAAGATCCCTTGTATGAAGTATGGGCAAGATTTCTCTTTTGTATAAACCTGTCCAGGATTGAAGTAGCTCTGTTGATTTCAGCACTTTCCACAGACCTGTACCA
This sequence comes from Melanerpes formicivorus, assembly GCF_026170545.1. Taxonomy (NCBI): domain Eukaryota; kingdom Metazoa; phylum Chordata; class Aves; order Piciformes; family Picidae; genus Melanerpes; species Melanerpes formicivorus. The sequence continues at coordinate 7,588,801 of NW_027142354.1, forward strand.
GTTCTTTGTCCCATGGGAGTTACAATTATTAGACAACTTCTTGGTATATATCAATACAAAAGGTTAGAAAAGAGTAAAGAGCAAATAGGCTTCTATTAAAATGGAACTGGTGACTGCAGGGACATTTATGCTGAGAGGAAGGTCTGCATGCATATCTCAGCTGAAGGCCTAGCTTTTAACCTTTTAAATTATTTTTCAGCTGCTTTGCTCTTGATTTTAAGATTTTTAGACCCCAACAAACTATTCCTGAAAAAAAAAACTTTTAGAAGAACTGTCTCAGAAAAGCCCCATTTCTTGCAGGAACTCTGAGGTCCCTTTCAGGCATGATGGGTGAGCTACCTGGGAGCTGAGGGCACAAGGGGCTGAGCTGGCCCTGTTTCTCCCTATAGAAATTACCTGCAGGAAGGAGTGATTGTAAAGGTACCTCTCCAAACTTCTGCTGAAGCTGATAGGCTGTTTGGATGCGAATAGAATAGAATAGAATAGAATAGAATAGAATAGAATAGAATAGAATAGAATAGAATAGAATAGAATAGAATAGACCAGGTTGGAAGAGACCTTCGAGATCATCACGTCCAACCTATCATCCAACACCATCTAATCAACTAAACCATGGCACCAAACACACTGTCAAGTCTCCTCCTAACCACCTTCAGTGATGTTGACTCCACCACCTCCTTGGCCAGCCCATTCCAATGTCCAATCATTCTCTATGTGACAAATTTCTTCCTAACATCCAGCCTAAAACTTCCCTGGTGCAGCTTGAGACTGTGTCCTCTTGTTCTGGTGCTGGTTGCCTGGGAGAAGAGACCAGCCCCCACATTGCTACAACCTCCCTTCAGGTACTTGTAGACAGCAATAAGGTCCCCCCTGAGCCTCTTCTTCTCCAGGCTGAGCAACCCCAGCTCCCTCAGCCTCTCCTCATAGGGCTTGTGTTCCAAGCCCCTCACCACCTTTGTTGCCCTCCTCTGGACATGTTCCAGCAAGTGAATATCTTTCCTAAACTGAGGGTTCCAGAACTGGACACAGGACTCCAGGTGTGGCCTAACCAGTGCAGTGTACAGGGGCAGAATGACTTCCCTGCTCCTGCTGGTCACGTTCCTAATACAGGCCGAGATGGTATTGGCCTTCTTGTCCATCTGGACACACTGCTGGCTCATGTTCAGCCTACTGTCGAACTATATAGAAAGATTCATGGGTTTGTGCCATTGATAATTCATATGCTATCTTTAACATTTTGTGCAGTATGTTTTTAATTTTCTAGCCTAAAAATCTACCAAACATTTTGAACAAGTCTCGAAAACTTCCCTAATTCTTGTTTTGTTCCCTGCTTCTATTAGAAATCAATAAATAAGCAGTGTAGTTTAAAAATTAAGCAAAGCCCAGACCAATACCTTAAAAGCTACAAAATCCAGAGCTGTGTCAAATGCAAAGCAAAACCCCCTCTAAAAATACCTATGTCATAGAAGACTACACTGTTTTAAATGAGGGGCTCTTCTTCACATTTTTTGCAATGGTAACATTCTTAAGCGTTTCAGTTAAAGCTCATTTCATTCTATTTCTTTAATTAGCAAAAAAATCTGCTAAAGATATGCATGCAACAGATTTTAATCACCACATCTTGCTGCTTACATGTTTTTTTTTGCTATTTTAATATAGAGTTATGAAAATACAGGAAGTCTTTGTTTCTAGAGAATGTTATATTCCAGTTGTAATGCAGCAGGCATAGCCTCCCCTATTTTGGGAGAAAAATGGCCATGAATTTATTTGTTTTCCAAAGCAAAGCCTACCAAATATGCTTTCTTTATCCTTTTAAGCCTATGTGCCTATACATATGAGCTCCTACTGATTCTTTTGGGAGGAACATCTTCATTTGCTTGATTTGCCACAATCCCCTGGGATATTTTTGTCAAAAGAAATTAAATTATTTGATTGGAAATGATTAATTATAACCCCCCAAACATTTATTTATGAAAGGTAACAGCAAAGGGAACATGCCAGGCAGCTTAACTTTCTGCTCTTCCTCTTAAGTACTTTCAGATTTATTGAGCAGCTAGGAGGAAGCAGGAGAGGAAGCAAGGACTTAGGACTGAATACAAGTATTTATTTGGTTTTCTGGTGTTGTGTTGTTCCCACAGCTGACACTGGTGGATGAGCTGTGGATGTTTTCCCACTGTTTTTACTTTAAGGGAAACAAATCTACTTACAAGAGACAGTCATGGAAGACGTTTGAAGCACTGCATACATGGTCTTTGTCCTGGTTGTGTTACAGTCTCAACCTCATACTTCTTGATTTACAAAGCAACTTTAAATAATGCAAAGGCGAAGACATCTAATGAGATATGAGGACACAGAAATTATCAGAACGGCACCCAGTGACTGCAGGAAGTTTAAAAGCAGAACCAGGAGAGATCACTCCTCAGTAAAACACCACAGAGGGAAGAGACACCTAGTCAAGACAAGCTTGGTAAGCCTAAACTAGAAAGTATAATGAAACTAATAACTTCAATTCATTAACTTCTAACTGGAAATTTTGGAGGCCTCTTTTCCTGGTCTTAGTTTTGTTAGGCTTTTTTTGCCATGCAAAAAAACTTTCTAAGAAGTCTAGAAAATGACAAATGTAGCATGATGGAAAGAGTCTCATGGAAGAAGATTGTCATAGATTATTATGTGAAGTGGTCTTTGTCTTCTGTCCTTTCCACTTGTCTCATTTTTGTTGTTCAGAGGAGGAAATGTAATGGAGAAAGGGAGCTATTGCCTCACCAGCTTAGAAATTGGTAGAGTTGAGTAATTTAGTAGAGTAATTTAACCCCTGAATAATCTGACTTCACTCTTCACCAACATCATTTCATGCTCATGGCAGAGCAATCTAAGATCCATGCTTCAGCAAAGAAAGAAAGAACTGAACTCATAAGTACCTTTACAGCTAAAAATAGGAGATGTCACTGTGCCACCAAGTGACACTTTTGGCAGGGAGCTGGAACATTTTCATTTTGCAAGGCAAACACTGGATTTACACGGCTCATGACCAGTTTATAGGGACCACTCTCTCTGCAGATCCTCTCCTCATGCCAAAATTGCCAAGGTCTCTGGATTTCTTACCCCAAGAGTTTTCAAACAGATTCCTCCAAGTGCTACCACTGGCTCTTCCCATCAGGATAATCTGGTAGAAATGTTCCTCAGAGAGTGGCTTCCAACAGAGGAAGCCTTTCCAAGAACAGTAAACAGTAAAGACTCCAACTTCTTGCCCACTGCATCAGGGCAAGAGTTCTGTTTGAGAAACTACTCTGTTGGTAAGGCAGATTTCTGCATGTTACATGCAATAGCACAACATAACACTGTGCAATGACTTGAGACAACTAAAAGGCAAAACGCTGGCTCTCAATCAAACATGTAAAGGCACCTGTTTGGGGCTCTACCATTTGCTATCAGTTTGCACAGTGTCTTTCCCAGGTGAAAACATAAAGCGGATTGACACAAGTGGAGCATTCCTCTGACTGGTCAGAGGCTGCAGGATACAACATTTTTTTCCTCTTATGATCTGTCTATCTCTCATTTATTTATTTGCATAATGCATTAGGCTGTTTTGTGTAACCTAAATCACGATAAGATAAAACCCCTTCACCTAGGAGAGATGTCCTCTAGCATCCTGTCAGGCAAAACAATGGTATGTCACTTGCTCCTTCAAAATAAACATGAGCATTTAACTGAACTTAATGCCAAGACTGGCTGAATTTTGTCTGCTGGAAGATTTTCACCGGGGACCCTTTTTCATTTGCTCGATAACCTACAAGTTCATTAACTCTACTGTTATCTACTGATAAAGAGGAAAAAATAGAGTAATATTTTTTTCTTTTCAGTTGGTAAATAACTTTCTGGGAAAAAATAGACACTTTGAGGTATTTAATGGGGAAAGCAACAAAACAAAACAAATCAAAGCCAATTCAGTAACCTCTAAGCTACTCTGTGGAGGCATTCTCCACCCCTAACCAGCAAATGGTTGATCACTTCTGTTGACCACACTGATTGTACCTTTAGAGCCATGATTTGGAGGGATGGAGCTGATCTGGAATTCTTTCCTTTATAAGAAAGATCAAAAACAGCAGGGCGTTTTCTGCTTTCTTCCCTGAATAAATAAGATCTTTCTGAGCTGAAACCCTGGCTCCATTGACTTCACTGGGGCCATGATTTCACCCCAGGAATTATTCTAAAAGCATTACTCATTTAATAAGCATACCACACTAATTCTCTACTGATTCTGTACGAGCACCTCCCAATGCCAATGTAAACCCACTGCACAAAGCTACATTAAAGCAATATTTATGGTTGAGATCTTAACACAAAAGTCAGGAAACTCAGAGCTATGATTCCCCCAGTGAACCATAACCAGGGGCAGCTTTAGTGTTTTACATTACTGTGTCTGTACTCCACAATGTATCTCCAAATACCAATGACTGAGTTATAGCTGCTGTGGGAACTATAGCTTTGGATTTTGGTGTTTTTTTGCATTTAAATTCTCAAGCTGGTCCATGAACAACTGTGAAAATTATGATGGCAACAGAGCTTAGTATCTCCGGTTTGCTGCTCCTGGTTACTGCCAAGGGTGACATGGGAGAATGGTGAGCTCTTCCTGTGGTGCCGATACTAGGAAGCCTGAAGGTCTCTTTTAACTTCACAAACAAAATATTTTGGCTGCACCCATAAGGTATATAAGGATTAACATTTCCACAAGCTTTGTATCATTCAGCATATAGTTTGGAAGGGAGCAAGGGAGATAATAGGATTTGACAGAGATTACTTACTGTGATTCTAATACTAATACTCAATTCACTTGGTTAAAAACAGGGAATAATACGATGCTTTTCTGTCCATTTTATACCATGTTAGGAAAATGCTGTATCTTCACTTCAGGAGAAATAGCACTGTTTTTACCAAGTTTCTTCAGGAAAAAACTACATGAGATCTGGGTAAGAAAGTTTGTACAGTGGGAAGCACTAACCAGAATGACTCAGGTGGCCAAGAAGTCCAATGGCATCCTGGCATGCATCAAGAATAGTGTGGCCAGCAGGAGCAAGGAAGTCATTGTGCCCCTGTACTCTGCATTGGTTAGGCCACACCTTGAGTACTGTGTCCAGTTCTGGGCCCCTCAGTTTAAGAAGGACATCAAAACACTTGAATGTGTCCAAAGAAGGGCAATGAGGCTGGTGAGAGGCCTTGAGCACAAGCCCTGTGAAGAGAGGCTGAGGGAGCTGGGATTGTTTAGCCTGGAGAAGAGGAGACTTGGGGTGACTTCATTGCTCTCTACAACTACCTGAAAGGTGGTTGTAGCCAGGAAGGGGTTGGTCTCTTCTCTCTAGCAACCAGCACTGGAACAAGGGAACACAGTCTCAAGCTGCACCACGGGAAGTTTAGACTCAAGGTGAAGAGAAAGTTCTTCACAGAGAGAGTTGTTAGCCGTTAGAATGGGCTGCCCAGGGAGGTGCTGGAATCACCATTCCTGGAGGTGTTCAAGAGGGGATTGGACGTGGCACTTGGTGCCATGGTTTAGTCATGAGGTGGTGACAGATTGGACTTGATGATCTTTGAGGTCTCTTCCAACCTTGGTGATTCTGTGATTCTGTGTGATTCTGTGACTCACGGTGCTGTGGGATTCTCTGGCTTCTTCACTATTACCTCTCTATCTCAGTGCTGGTGCTGTTGTAGGGCGATTTTATCTGAAACCTACTGGGGAGCTACTGTGCAGTTTGTTCAAATAATTATTTTAGACATGAACATTCTGCAGTAAGGACTACAAATACATTTAGTAAGTTGACAACAACTGGAATTTGATGTAGAGATTTACAGTAGATTGATGTAGAGATTTACAAATAGATTTAGTAAGTTGACAACAACTGGAATTTGATGTAGAGATTTACAGTAGATTGAAGATAATTTTTGCAATATTTCTCAGGGAGCATGAAATTGAACTCTGACTTCACAAAGCTAGCTGACTCTGGAGCATGCAATGGCTTGAATGCCAGAGAGGAGAAGCAGAGGCTAGAAACTCTTTCCTCTCATCTTTTGCCAGTGGCAGCCTGGAACTAACTAGTCCAGTCACAGAGAGAACTGATTAGCTGAAGGTTGCATTTGTCTACAATAGACACTGAAGGAAAAGTAATTATTTGGACCTGTGTTTGCTTAGGTGCATTCACAGACAGACTGTACAACTCCCATTAATTTAACTGGGCTGTATTTCTTGAGGTGTTGTGCCCTCATCTACATTTGGATTGTGATCACAATTTATAACTGTTAGTGAGCATGGCCACTTTTCTAAGGCAAGTAATGATCTTGTCTGTTGGGGAAATGATCCAATCAAAGCAAAGCATGATAAGTGGAAAGAGAAGCGAGTGCCTACAAGCAGCCACTCCAAATCACCACCTTTGTTTGCTTTTAGATGTTATCAACATCCCACTGTAAGGATGAATGAAGTGATACATCTGGCTCACTGACCAAGACATGAAGAGTGTTTTCCCCTGCTCTTAACAGATGCCAGCAACAGCACCCAGCTGAACTGGCCCTCCCAAAAACTAATCCCTTTTGAACATGGCTGCTGATACGGTCATACCTCATGCTTATATGTCTTGGCTTTTGGTTTTACATATTGAATTGCTTGGTTAAGGTCAATATGTACAGCAACAACATTCCCACTGACTACATAAGCCCAGCTGCTCCTTCCCCATATTTCAACCAGATTCACACTCCAGCTGAATATAGCAATGATATAATTTGAGTTCACAAGGGCAAAGCTGACCATTTGAAGGCTGGGTTGTAGAAATATGCTTTGTGCATATATATATATATATATATATATATATGTCTTCAGTGTATTTTGCAGCAATTCTAACAGATTGCTCTATATCAGATAAGAGTTAAAGCCAAGATGCTTTTGTACAACCAGGTCAGAAAAACTATATATTACTTTAGATGAGTTTCCCATTGTTGTTCCCCTGTACATCTCAAGGTAGAATATATATGGTGCTATGTCTAAATGCATGCACGTGGACAGATCTTTTGTTTGCTTGTGTTCAATATCTTGGAGAAGAGAAAAGAACTAAAAAAAAAGACTGGGAAAAGAAAAAAAAATCAAAGTAAGCTATTTTTAGCTTTGTATAGGCAACATTTCAATTGTTTAAAGATAGTCTTTACTGGAAACTGCTTGAAATATATGAGTGTTACAGTTCTTTGGAAAAGGTTTGCCTGTGTTCTTCTGAACTGTTGGTATATGCAAAGAAATGGTAATTTTATATTCTGAAAAATAATGAAAATTAATTAGAATTTCTTACCAAGCTATAAATTAATCCTGGGGTACAGTATAGTTCTTGAAAACTGCTTGGTCATGTACAAATTGTTGTTCTTTCATGCTCACCAGTTCACTAGGATGTTAACTTGCAAAGCTAAAAGTCTAGTAGGAATGTATCAGAGAAGCTGTAAAGCAAGTTGGAATTAGGTGTAAACTTACTTTTCAGTGTTACTCCTCTGTTGAGATTGGAGCAAGTTATCTGACTTTTGGGTACAACTGAATTCTATATATCACTGCTTATTTAGATCACAGATTAAAGTAATTTCCTACAGATTCTTTGAATTCTGCCTGTCTCCTCATGCAAATTGATATGAACCAATGGTTTTGGTTTTGAGTTGTGTAATCAAGAGCAAGTCTCTGTCTCTTCATTTTCCATGTTTTTTTTCCTAGCATGTATGGAGTGCTTTGCATACCTGTGACCTCTCAGTTACCATTATTTATAACTCAGTAAACTGTCATGCTACTTTTCCAGATGTCTTAATCCTTTATGTAAATGAACTTATTAAACCTAGCCACAAGGCTCAGTGAAACCTGCCAAATCCACTGTGTCTGGACTCACACACTCTGTAGACTAAGCTTTATTTGCATAAACTTGTTCTGTAAGTGTAATCTTACTTATCATCTGCAGAGTTAAAGTTTCACTAATGTAAATCCCTGACAAATCAAGCACAGATGTAACTGTTTGCCCCCAGGCTCCGTCTGTCAATTCACTGCCACCCTTGTGTCTTCCCCCTCCTCCCACCTCCAACCCCTCCACCATCCCACCCCCACTCCCACAAGTGGTTTCTAGAACTAGTAGTCATTTTAAACAGTTTCTGTAGATATATTGCAGGTACTAAATATGACACTGGATGTTGGTCATTGGGGCTTTTGCCTTCTGATCAAATTGTCTCACAAAATAGCCTTGGCATGTAATTCTGGGTGTCTGCATGTACTACCTGGCCAAATTTGCTCTGCCAATCCCCAGGTGCCAGACAGATTGATGCAATTTGCCAGGCAATGTTCCAGATAAGAAGCTGAGCTCAATAAATGGTTAAACTGACAAATTCTGCAAAACAGCAAAGGAAAATTCAATCAAAGGGCAGAAGGGGATGTAACGCCTTAAAACCACCAGAAAGAAGTGGATGATGGGGCAAGGGGATGATTCTTGAGCATCATGTTCCATTGTCTGTGAGAAATGAAAATTCCCTTCTAGTCATAAAAGTAGTAGATTAGAAGCAAACAGAAAATCTGTGAGCTCTTGAACATTTTATGAAAAGGAGGGAAAAGTTACTTTTGAATTCAGAGGGTGTTGGCATACACTGGGTTTGTTTCTGATTACTTTAAGGTCTAAATACGTTTCCTTTGCTGGTACCCAGTTGCTATTTATTTGGCTTCGGTCTTTGATCTCCCTTATGCTGGCACATCATAAAAAATGTATTCCTGGTCGAGTTCTATATTATGCAGTTAGTCTCTGCTTGTTATGTTCACCAGGCTGGTTGTATCTACAGAATAAGACTCTCTTTGTTTTTGATAGACTCCAGGTGTTTATTGCTAGAACTTACTAATGGATTTGACCAAAGAATATGCATGCAAGAAGCAAACTGAAAAACTAATGGCAAAATTACTGGCTTGATAATTCAGTGGCCTGCTAGACCATAACCACAGGAACCACACACGTGCATGCATGCATGCACACATGCACACAGAGTGAGTTTTGTGAAAGGAGGGATCTTTTTCGTACTGAATTTCCCTGAGATGAATTTTCTGTTCTGGAAATTCAGTTTTGCTTCAGATTTATTTGTCACTCATGAGTTTTCTTTGAAAGCTTTCCAAATTTAAGTCCTGCTCATTCAACACCCTGTGATAGTGCATTTTAGGAATGTCCTGTGTCTGGCTGAGGTACCACAGTTGCAATTCTCCACCCCTACTCCCCGCCAGAAAAGGAGCATTCCCACCAGCCTGCCCAGCACTGACAGCTTCAGTTAACCTCTTTAATCTGCCTTGCAATACCTTGGGAGCTGCAAAATTAACTGGCATCTCACTTGATGATCCATAGCTTTGTGCAACGTATTAGTCACACTACTTGGCAATGGCCAAAGATGACTTTCATTTCCAATTCTAGTGAACCCAACATTTTTTTTTCTGATAGGAAATTGCAGAAATCCCCTTTTTTGTGGAATCCTAGAGAGAATCATAGAGTGGTTTGGATTGGAAGAGACTTTTATAGATCATCTAGACCAAACCCCCTGCAGTGAGCAGGGACACCTTCAACTACATCAGCTTGCTCACCTTAGCAGGTGTGTGGGTTTGTTTCTTTATTGAACTTAGTATTGGCCTATCAAAACCTTGTTTGAGTTTGTCAATAAATTATCTAATATCCAAGAGTGGTGGAACGTCCTGAAACTAGCCAAATTAAGCATCTAGCAATCACTAAGAGTCAATCATTCATATTTGAATATTATTTTAATAACCATTCTTTCTCAAGAACACTGCTTTCACAATCTACCCCTTTTCCACCCCACCCATCTCATTTTCCCCCTTTTTTCCCCCTCAAATTCCTGAGCACCTGGGCTCTATTGTGGTCTCCTCCCACCCCAGATGTGGCCACTTTGCCCTCCCCACCCACTCCCCTTTTTAGTCCCCCCCAGGAAAGGCAGAAGCCCCAAGCTGAGCCCGTCAGGGCTGGAGGATCCTCCTCTCATCACTGGTGAGTGCCCATGTGCACACTGGGTGATGGTGGTGGTGACAACAAAGGCCGGGGGGCCTGGTGGCCCCCCGGTTGTTAGGGCCAAGATTGATGACTACTCAAATATCATCCACGGGTGCTGGCTGGGCCTTCTTAGTGGGGCTGAGCTCCTATGTGTGGTATCTGGTTGAGGGTCTTGCCCCTGGCTCTAGGGGGTGGGGTGGGGGGGCCTGGTAGAGGTGGGGTGGTGAAGAGGCAGGAGAGTTAAACTAGGTGACCTTTAGAGGCTGCTTCCAAGCAACAGCTAGTCTTTGAAGTGTAGGTAGTGGAAACACTGAAGGAAATTCATAACTTAAAGATAGTGGTAAGACAACTTGTCTTTAAGTTATTCTAGAAAGAAAAATCCATAATCCCTGCTTAATGTTGCAGCCTGACTCTATAAATTCTGATTCAGAAAAAGGATAGGAAGGTTACTCTAGGAGAATTGGACTAGGTGATCTTCAGAGGTCCAGCAACAGGGAGGAAAGCCACAGTTTAGTGATTGCAACCCAAAATGAAAAGAAGAAATCCCTTTCTTTGTGGGAAAGGGGAGGAAAGTGAGAAGTGACACAAAAATCTTTCCTGAGCAAGAGCTCAAAGCAGTGACCCCAGAAGGACTGCAGAGCTCAACCTATCCCCAGAGGTACATTTGCTCCCTCAGGACCATGCTTAACCCATCCTCAGAGGTGCGTTTGATCCTACACATACCACTAAATGAGAATTGCATCTTAAAGTGCAGCTATCTTACCACTTCAAACTCAGAAATAATCTCTTACTGAATTGTTTGGAGGAAGAATTTGTAGCAAAATGGCCAAATGTACCTACTTGCAAAGTCAGTGGAAGAGTTTCCTCTGTAGAGTTTTGTATGCTCTCATCTCTGGCATGTCATAATATCATAGAATGGTTTGAATTGGAAGAGACCTTAAAGATCGCCTAGCTCCAACCTCCCCCCTACCATGGGCATGGACATCATCCTCCAGACCAGGTTGCTAAAGTTTTTGTAAAAGATGGCTTTGAACACCTCTAGGGAGGGCATATCCATAAGCTCTCTGGGCAAACTGTTCCAGTCTTACCAACCTCATGGTAAAGAATTTCTTTCTAATATCCAGTGTAAATCTAATCTCCTTAGGATTCAATCCATTCCCTCCCATTCTGTCACAATAAGTATTATTGGCACTCAATTAGGGTATGATGTTGAGGTTGATAAAATAATTGTCTGTACCTGCTAAGGACCTGGTTCACAAGCAGCTGGTTTTCCTGGGAGACAACTCTTCCCTGTCCCACACTGCTCACAGAGTAATGATCTGTGCCATTAAGCTTGTGCACTCACTTCAGCTCCTCCGCCAGGCTCTGTATCACCTTAGATCACAAGATTGAGTCAGAAACATCACTCAAACACTGCTGTTCCCTGCAAACTGCATTGGTATTTTGCACTTTGAGGTCAGTATTGCCATTATAGCACTTACAGATGTCATATAAATTGAATATGCTACATGAGGATGGCATTTTCTCACCAGCAGCTCCATGTTAGGGAACACACATTTTGTGGCATTGGATTTTTTCTTCAGTTCTTCAACACTCAAAAGTCACATGGTAATTCATTATTCTTATGTAACACAAATGAAGACCATTTAAAGAACTTTTTCCCTATCAGATTATACAACAGGCTGATGTGGATTTTTCCTTCAAACATATTGAACAGAAGTGATATCCTTTTGCTGCTCAGAATCTTCTTCCTTGTATGCAATTTTGATGTTTTGATATTTTAAAAGTAATTCTGGGATCAGTTCATTGATTAAGTTTTATGAGTGAGTCCCTTTAAGAAATGCACAATTTATCCTGAACACTTCAAATATGAAGCTGCAGAGATGTCTTGTGTATGTGCCTATACACCCAGGTGAAATCATGTGCAAGTGAACATCAGCAAATTTACAGACCAGATAGAATAGAACAGAATTAACCAGGTCGGAAGAGACCTTTGTGATCATCAAGTCCAACCTATCACCCAACACCATCTAATCAACTAAACCATGGCACTAAGCACCCCATCCAGTCTCTTCCTAAACACCTCCAATGATGATAATGCTTACTTGAAGCAAAAATCTATTCATGACCTTGCCACACTTGGAATTATGGTCAAGTCAGTAGCTCATGTCATTAATAAGTGATTTCACTGTGATACCAAAGGAAACCAAATCTTTTCTCACAGATTGTTTCATTTCTTAGATTATTTTTTGATTAATTCCATATCTTAAGTAGCAGGGAAGCCTTCTGAGTCTAAATGTGATGCTGTGTTTCTTGGCTTCATGAAAACACACACTCTTAATCTCAGTGCATGCCTATGGACTTTCAATTTTACGTTCAACTTAACATAGTTATCTAAGAACCATAGAAGTGATGAAGATTAAAAGTATATAGAGAGGAATCTCAGGGTAGATTTATTGCACTGAGATTCAGCTTTACCCAGTTTATACCTGCTGAATATTAAACATTGATGTTTTGCTATTTTTAGCTTTGGCTGCAGTAGAGGCCTCTCTCAGAGGACAAACAGGATTTCTGTGTTGGTTACATGTGCTGTCACCATGCTGATGCAGGGTTTTAGCTAATACCCACAAGCTTCTCAGGCTATTTCCATTAGGAGAAGAAACTGATGCAGCTATTCAGCACATTAACAAGGAATGCATGCAATCTCCATTTTGAGGAGCATAAAGAAAATAAATGGCATAGGCATTTTTTTCTTGCAAACACTATGAAGGATTTCTTTCCACCAGATCCTGAATATCTGACTGTCACAAATGCTTTTCTGCCTCTCTGACAGCCATTTTACAAAAGAGTAGTACCCTGGTTCCCATTTGATTCCAAACTGAAGTCCGAGTTTGAATACAAGCCCCAGCCCTGTCCTGCAAGTGTGGCTTTGTTTTTGGACAGGCCCTGGTGATCTTGAACAGTGACTGCCATTATTTCCTGCTACTCATAGAGAAAATCAGTTTAATTCCTTGGACATGAAGGAAGTCAGATTAGCCTCTGGCTCTTTTCCTATCTGAAGATCAGGTACAGCTGAAAGCAGCTACTAACATTTGCAAAAGAGTAGAAAAGGATGGGCCACAAACCAGGGCAGTGAAGGGGGGAAAAAAAAGGGAGGATAAAGCAGCTTGAGGAGCAATGACAATAGTTCCTGCAGTTCCTAGGTAGATGAAAACCAAAGTAATATGTAGAAGAAGGCAGAGCTATGAGGCCTAAAACCAAAGTAAAAAGGAGTCTTTAAGTGTCTGATATCTCATTAAAATACTTTTTCTATGCTGGGAAAGGTAAAGTCCAATCCAGAAATGAAAAAGCAGCAAAGGCAGTTGATTTTACGCAGCATAGTGCACAGCACTATCAGTCCCTGCTTATGTTCCTTCCTACCATGACTGTTTAATTTAAAGGATAAAATCTAATTTCCTGTGCTGATTATATATCCAGTTAATTCCAAACTCTCATGTAACAGTTAAAATTGCTGTCAATTAACAGAAGAGGCACAGCTCTGCTGGTATAGCTTAGACACATTCTCACTGAATCAATGAGTAATTTATGTTGGACAGGACCTCCAGAGATCACCTGGTCCAGACTCCAAGCTTGAAGCAGGGCCTACTCAGATTTGTGCAGCCAGGTTTTGATATCTCCAGGATCAGAAATCCCACACCTTCTCTGGACCCCTGTTTCAGTGTTTGAACACTCTCATTATAAAAATATTTTCCTAATATCTAATCAAATTTCTTTTCTTATTATAACAAATGCTGCTTGTCCTCCAGCTTACTACTGCACACCTCCATGAAAAGCCTGGCGCTGTCACCCCTGCACCCTCCCATTAGGTAGCTTAAGCCAGCAGTAAATACCCCATGGCCGTCTCCAGGCTGAAAAACCCCAGCTCCCTGCTTTTCCACCCACCCCAGGCTATTCAGCTCTGACCATCCTCCTGGCACTCTACTAGCTTCACTACAGTATGTCAGTGGAGGTGCCTGAGAACTGGAAGGAAACCAATGCCACTTCAGCCTTCAGAAAGGGTGAGAAGGAAGACCCAGGAAACTACAGGTGAGTCAGCCTCACCTCCATCCCTGGAAAGATGATGGAATTTCTTAATCTGGGTGTCATCTCAAAGTATGTGGAGGAAAAGAAGGTTATCAGAAGTAGTAAACATGGATTCACCGAGGGGAAGTAATGTCTGACTAATCTCATAGCCTTCTACAAGGGCATGACTGCATGGATAGATGAGGGGAGGACAGTCAATGTCTATCTTGACTTCATTAAGGCTTTTGGCACTGTCTCCTACAGCATCCTCATAGGCAAGCTTAGGATGTGTGAATTAGATGAATGGATAGCAGGGTGTATTGAGAACTGGCTGAAAGGCAAAGTTCAGGGCTGTGGTCAGTGGCACAGTCCAGTTGGAGGTCTGTAACAGGTGGTGTCCTCCAGGGGTCAATACTGGGTCAAGCTCTTTTCAATATATTCATCAACAACCTGGATGAAGGGATAGAGCGAACTTGCTGGTGACACAGAACTGGGAGAGTTGGCTGGCACATCAGAAGGCTGTGCTCCCATCCAGTGTGACCTGGACAGGCTGGAGAGTTAGCAAGTTCAACAAGGGCAATTGTAGAGTCCTGCACTTAGGGAGGAGCAACCTCACGTATCAGTACAGGTTAGTGGCTGACCTGCTGGAAAGCATCTCTGTAGCAAAAGACCTGGGAGTCCAGCTGAACAACAGGATGAGCATGAGCCACCAAAGTACCCTGATGGTCAAGAAGGCCAGTGACATCCTGGGGTGCACCAGCAACAGTGCATCCAGCAGGTCAAGGGAAGTTCTCCCTGCCCTCTACTCTTCCTTGGTGAGGCCTCATCTGGAGTATCATGTCCAGTTCTGGGTTTCTTGGTTCAAGAAGGGCAGGGAACTGATTGAGAGGGTACAACAAATGTCTTATAAAGAAAACCTGAGGGTCTTGGGGCTTTCTAGCCTAAATAACATTGAGTGGGGGATCTTCTTGAGGCTTATAAATACTTAAGGGTGAGTGTCAGAAGGATAGGGCCAGTCGTCTTTCAGTGGTGCCCAGTGACAGGACAAGACGTAACAGGCACAAACTTGAATATAATAAGCTCCATCTAAACATGAGGAGGAACTTCTTTATTCTCAGGATGATAGAACACTGGAACAGGTCCCTCAGAGGTGGTGGAGTTTCCATCTCTGGAGTCATTCAAAGCCTGCCTGGATGCCATACTGTGAAAACTGCTGTAGATGAACCTACTCTAGCAGGGGGGTTCAACTAGATGATCTCTGGATGTTTTTTCCAACCCCTACTATTCTGTAATTCTGTGACCTAGTTTTACATATAACAGGCATTCTATGACTAAGTGCAGGGTCCTGCATCTGGGGCAGAGCAATCCTCATTTTTAATACAGGCTGGGGTATGTGGTGATAGAAAGCATCCCTGTGGAAAATGACTTGGGAGTTCTGGTGGGTGAGAAACTGGATGTGAGCCAACCATGTGTGATTACAGCCCAGAAGGCCAACTGCATCCTGAGCTGCATCAAAAGAAGCATGGCCAGCAGAGTCAAGAGTCTACTTTGCTCTGATGAGACCTCACCTGGAAGACTGTGTCCAGTTCTGGAGCCCTCAATACAAGAAAGACACGGACCCGATGGAGTGGAGGCCACAAAAATGATTGGGTGGCTGAAAAACCTCTTCTGCAAGAACAAGGCTGAGGGAGCTGGGGTTGTTCAGCCTGGAGAAGAGAAGGCTCCAGGGAGATCTAATAGCAGCATTCAGTACCAGAAGGGAGTCTCTAAAAGAAGGCTGGAAAGGAGCTGTTTATGAAGGCCTATAGTGATAAGATGAAGGGCAATGGATTTAAATTAGAGAAGGATAGATTTAGCTTGGACATTAGGAAGGCTGGTGAAACACTGGCATGTTACTCAGGGAAGTAGTTGAGGCCCCATCCCTGGAGATATTCAAGGTCAGGTTTGACAAGGCCCTGAGTATCCTGATCTAGTGGAGGATGTCCCTGCTCACTGCAGGGGGGTTGGACTAGGTAACCTTTGGAGGTCCCTTCCAACCCAAACCATTCTATGAGCATTTACTGCTAGCTACTATATGTTGTTTAGGTGGGTTGGATTGGTTGATGGGTTGGATGCAATGATCTTGAAGGTCTCTTCCAACCTGGTTTAGTCTAGTCTATTCTATACTTGGTTACTTCTCTAAACTTAGCCCTGATATGGGCAGTGATAAATGGTCATGCTGTGTGGGGTCTGATTATGTATGTGCATTTCCAATTGTGTCAGGTCCTTTACATTCTTGTTCCTCCTGCTATCTAGAATGGCAGCTATAGAGACCCTGAAGGCAAATTAGAAGATACCAGCTAAATGCTTATGTCAGTGATGCAATCAGACCAAATGATTTCGGTGTCCTGAACAAGGAGAACCCACTCATCCAACTCTCTACAACACTGATAGAGGAAAAAAAACCATGTGTTTTAGTCAATAACTCTTAAGACAAAGGTGTTTCGAGATAGTGTTCTCAGGAATAGCTTTAGGAGTTCAAGACTGTGTCAAAAGCACCATGTGATCAAAACTGTACTGTTGCTTTTTAAATTGCTGTACCTGTGCAGCTTTGGCAATTGCACATCTTCACAGTCAATTTTTCAAATGTTGTTGAAATGGGACTTCAGAGAATGAAGTCTTCAAGAAAACTGTATCTGTAAAATCTCACAGAGAAGAAATACCATCTCTTTAATAAAGCATGGTTTTCATAAATTCTGGTGGCCTGTGTGTGTTAAACACTGACCTTGGGGTACCCTTTGGGTGTAACAAGTGCCTCTAGGAATGCACACCTTGTTGGGTGCTGCCAAGTAGCTCGAGCTGGCCTTGGAGTAACTGGGATGTTAGGCAGTGCTGCACACCTCTCAGAGAAAGGTCACCCACAGTTTGCTTTAATGTTTACTGGTTTTGTATCCAGTCTCTGTTTTACACCACTTCTAAGGCAGATAAATAAATTGCTGCATGTGAGCAACTCAATTCTTGGGCTGAAAAATAGCATCTTGCTATGACAAATATGGCTGGCAATTGCTGCATCCAAACTTGAAATAGCTCAAGTGTAAAAACCAAGCCCATGCAGGGAAATGGCTTTGAGAAGCCTGTGACCAGTGGATTGGCTGCTGCTTTCACTTGCTGTGCTAGACAAAAGTGTGTGAAGTCCTTATTTCACAGAACTATAAGCTTGTGTAGTCATAAGAAATAAACAGTGGAAAATAAAGCTATTCTTAAAGGGGAGGGGGAGCTTATTAATTTGTCCTTAGCCTAACCCTCGTGACCTAGACTGACTATCCACTATCTGGTGGCTGTCAGCCCTGTCTGCCTTATTCCCTCTCAGCAGAAACTGCTACTGCCTGCAGCATAAGTGTGTCCTAGGAAGCACCATCCTTCCTATTTCCTGCTGCTCTCTTTGTAGCCGCCCAGCAGTGGGCTCAAGAGGGCCCTGGGGGCTCTGGCCCCAGGATACCCTACTCCCAGGGTGGCCCTCAGGACTGGTGGGGGGCCCCATCCTGCTGGGTGCCCCAATATTTCACACATTTTGACTTTTTGCAGTTTGTCCTCTGAAAACAAAACAACAAAACAAAAATCAACAAGAAGACAAACCAAACAAAACATGCTGCCTCTGTGCTGGCTGTCGAGTATCTGTGAAGCAGGCTGGTTGCTTCTGTTGGGTCTTCTGAGCCATGAGGGCAGAGCAGCAAGGGGATGTTTGTTGTAGGAATAGAAAGGGAAGTAAGAATAGAAAGGGAAGCAATATTTGGCTGTAAGTGTATCTGGGGTGGGCAAACTGGTGAAGCCTGCAAGCTGCATTTCTCAGAGGCAAATGGGAACAAGACAGCCGTGGAAACAGACAGCTCTTTAAGGGAACGAAGAGAGAAATAAAACTGAAAGAGGCCTTAGTGTAGCATTTTGAGTTTATGAGGCATTTCCTCTTGCTGATGAATATGAATGGCTGAACTTTTCTGTACATTGTTGTTAAAAATGACTGGAGTGCAACTACAAATAGCTGTCTGTTCTCATGTCTGCAAGTTCCAAACACAAAAATGCAAAATTTAGCATTGGCTTCCGTGTCACATCCCCTGTGAAGACAGTGGAAATGGTATCGTTTACATCAATGCACAATGGTACCCACAGCCTGGATTGCTAAACCACTAGGGTAAGTAGTGAGACAACTTACTTAACAGACATGTCAGTGACATCTACAAACCCCTTCTTGTGGCTGTTTTATCAAGCATCTTCATTTGCTTATTATGCACTTTTCTGTACATGCAAGTTTTGGCTGCATGACTCTTCTGGCAGGTCAGATTTAGCAGAATAGCAGATGTGATTCTCTTTGCATAACAACTGACATTTTTCTCCTATATGAAATTATTTCATTATTTCACACGGAAGAAAATGTTAAAAATGGTTAAATCACCTAGTCCAACAACTGGGGCAACACAGTAGAACTTGACTGACCAGTTATTTTACTGAAAGCACAAATTCATGACCACTGAATAAACCTTTGAATATGTGGCAAGAGTAAATCTCATCAAATTTCTTGGCCAAGTTTTTCAATACAAACTGATCACCCAAATAGTCTTGGAAATAGTAGCATTTGATTTGCACAAAGTGAGGATTAAATTGCAGGGTAACTGGGTAAAAGTTGGGAATACCAATATTCAAGAGATTAGAGAAAGTGATCTAAAAATATGTTCTGTCTTCAACTGTCTGACTCCTTATCACAGTATCACAGTATTGCTAAGGTTGGAAGAGACCTCAAAGATCATCGAGTCCAACCTGTCACCACAGACCTCATGACTAGACCATGGCACCAAGTGCCACGTCCAATCTCCTCTTGAACACCTCCAGGGATGGTGACTCCACCACCTCCCTGGGCAGCCCATTCCAATGATGAATGACTCTCTCGGTGACAAACTTTCTCCTCACTTCGAGCCTAAACTTCCCCTGGCACAGCTTGAGACTGTGTCCCCTTGTTCTGGTGCTGGTTGCCTGGGAGAAGAGACCAACCCCTTCCTGGCTACAACCGCCTTTCAGGTAGTTGTAGAGGGCAATGTGGTCACCCCTGAGCCTCCTCTTCTCCAGGCTAAACAATCCCAGCTCCCTCAGCCTCTCCTCATAAGGCTTGTGCTCAAGGCCTCTCACCAGCCTTGTTGCCCTTCTCTGGACATGTTCAAGTGTCTCAATGTCCTTCTTAAGCTGAAGGGCCCAGAACTGTCACATGGCACACCAGTGTCATCTGCTGACAAGAGTTACTCTTAATCTCTGTTTTCATAGCAATAAAATGTGTTCTTTGCACATTGTATTTTAAAGCATGTGTTTCTAGCCCTCATGTTGTTCCCATGGTTCCTTTCCTAAGCTGCTTTTAAGAGATAGGTCTTAAGATAAAGTCCAGGGGCTGCCTTGGTGCTGCCTTGGAGGGTCTGGGGGGTGGATCTCTTCTGGATCTGGACAATTTTGTAGGTATTGCAGAGGAGAAAGCTCATGAGCATCCCAAGCTTGGAGGACTCCCCAGGCAGACTTCACTGTTTTTTGAAGAGGCCCCCATTTTAGGACCAGCCATTCAGATTTCTTCAGCTGAGAGAAAACAAACAAACAAAACAACCACAAACCAAATTTTTAAGACTTAAAATTAATTCTAAAATATGAATATGTGTTCAGAAGGACAAGGGAAAGAGATAAGACTAGCCTAATGCAAGCTGGAAATATCAGACAAAGTGTGCCTTAGGCTGTGGTGTTGGGTCACTTGCCTGTTTAATCCTCAGTTACAGGGCAAGAAATCCCTAAGCAGCATGCAGAAGGGTTTGACAGAAAGTGAGACAGGAGAAAACGAATTGTTGTGTCTTGTGATAGGCTGTATGCAAAAGTGAGCCAGAGGTGAAAGGGTATGATGACAAAGCTGTTGGCAATTTAAACCTTGGCTCAGGAATAAAATAAATACATTATTCCTGATGGTGAAATTGGATGGTGCGGTCATGGAATCATTTTGTCTTCCTTGTGTTTTTCTAGCCCATACTCTTTCTTCTGACCTGTGGCATTCATACCTACATGCTGATGTGTCAAAATGCTCTTTGAACATGTCAAGTTGTGAGTGCACTTTAATTGTAACCCAGGCTGCATGCGTTTTAGTTGAATTCCACATCCAGATCCCATTAAAAACCATTAATTTCAGAAGGCTCTCTGTCAGGGCTTCTGTAGATGGCACCAGTTGGTCCAGTTTGGTTTTGGGGCACGGTACCATTTGTGCCTTGGCTGTTATTACACTTCAATGTGTGAAGGGGACACCAGACAGGCCAGGGGAGTGGTGCTGACATTTCACACAGCTAGAAACAGGGTCCTTAAAATTTATGAGCAGTAGCATATAGCTCGTAGAGGGAAAATCAAAAGCAACTCCAGAAATATCCTGGCAATAGCTGCCAGAGTGTGACTATGTTGGGAACATTACCTTTCTCTTTGTCTCACCTATACTTTCACTTTTATGCTTTTTCTTTCATGCCATCTGCTTTCTTTCCTCTTTCTTCTACAGCTTTTACATCTTCTAAAAATGACACCTTTTGTCATGCCGTAGATATTAGTGCAAGGACTCTCTGACTGCTGGCCTGGGTGCTGCTGCAGCACTGTAGATGGGGATTTCCTCTGGGTGGATGAGATGCAACCTCTGTTTTCATGCAGCTCTATAAGCTCCCAACCTCCCTGCTCCTTTCAAGATGTTTCCTTTTCAGTTTTCACCAACAGCTGGGGGTAGAATAAAAAGAGCACGTTGATATTTGCGTTTGGATATGCTCCCCCGTTTTCTTATCTAAAGCTTATCTGAAACTTTATGGACTGGATGATGGGCTGGAAAAACCACAAAATTAGACATTCTTAGGAGTGCCTTACTGCTTTCTGGGGCTTGGTGTGGCTGGACATACCACAGGCACAGCTTGTCACGCAGTGTTTTGGTAGCTCTAGCTCCTTACAGCCGCCAAGAGCTTGGCTTGATATGAAAAATTAAATAAATGAAATATTGGTGGAATTTGGTAAGAGCCCTGCAGCAGCCAGTGCTGCCTGCAGCTTTGTGCTTGGCTAGGTGCTTGTTTCCCAGGGAAAGGCCACTTGGCTCTTGCTCTCAGAGCACTGAGGGAAGCCAGGGCTGCCAGTCAAGATGGGCTCTTGCTATTGGGGCTCTGGGCCAGCCGTGTGCTCTGGGCCAGCCATGTTGAAACCCAGGTGTAAAACAGTCTCAAAACTCCTCCTATTTATATTTAAATTCTTTATAAAGTATTCAGTGCCAAGAGGTTATTGTGGCTCTGTCTTGGTTTCTCATGGATCTTAATGGGAGGGGGGGGAAGAAAAAAACAACAACTTTAAGTTATTTTACTAAAAATACGTGGAAAAGGATTAGCCTGCACCTAGTAAAATTTTATTTTGAGAAACTAAGGCCCTGATCCAATCACAATGAAGTCAGTGGGCTGCTTTCCACTGATTCAGTGGGCCTTGGATATGGCCCTAAGACATTATTTTCGGTAATAAGGACTGTGAGAAATGTATCTAATATTAGAAATTTATTGTTTATATTCTTGCTATAATTAAAATGGCCAGCTGCTGTAAAAAGGCTTCCTCTGAGCTGAACATCTGCATGCTAAATTTGAACCTGAAGCAAAACTAAAGATGTTGGGTCTTGGCAGAAAAGGCTTTCTGCACGGTGATCCAAGTGGGATGGTTTCTCAGCTATCCTGTTCCACAAGGCACTGCTGCAAGATATTTGTCCATCCTTCATGGTCTCCTCCACAAACATCACAAAAGAAGACTGCAGTCAATGAGTATATTTAAGCAAACTGTTTACATGTGGCAGCATCACAACAGGGGTTTGACTGATCTGATCCACACCTGATTTGTGTTGCTCTTGGACAGATACTACTGAGCTTGCCCTGAAAGTAGTTTCTACTTATTTGCAGTCCTCATGCCCTAAAACTTAGAAAGACCAAGGTCCTTGCTGTTTACAGGCAGCCCAAGTCTCCAGATGGATGAAGACTCACTGAGGAAGCAGCTCCTTGCCAATATCTTTAGTAATTAAAAGCAACTGTGTGAATAGACTGGGGTTGTTTGTATGCAGGCAAGTGGCTAAGGTAATTTTTCTTTTTATAGCTGCTAAATAATGGGACAAAATTACCATTATTGGGATAAAATTACCCCACTCATGCATGGGGTGGAGGGGAGACTCCAGGTAGGATGCAGCTTGTGATTCTGAAGTAGAAGATCGAAACTGGAAAGCATAGAAGAAATGTAGGAAGCTGGGGAAAAGGAACCAATGAGGGATGACCTCCCTTTTGAGGGGTTAGGATCCTCTGAGAATGCTGAGGGTCACACATGTCCCTACAAGCAGCCAAAGCACTCCCAGAGCAGCCTTCGCAGGCAATCAGTCAACATGGCTGAAAACCCAACGTACCCAAATATTGAGCAGCAGCAACACAGGGTGACGGCTGGGCCACCTCATAGGTGTTTGGAGAGGACATAGTCCCATCCTTGGCTCAGTCTGCCAAGTGATTCCTTGATTTGTGGAGCAGGGCCTCTCTCTCCAGTTGTGGGTACTCAAAACTGCCTTTGGCCTGGTTGTCAGCATGGGCAAGAAAACCTTATGATGGCAACCACACCAGGCAACCATGAGAGTGCTGAGCTGAGAGCTGCCAAAAAGGCGGTGGTCTCCCCTGCTGCTAATCGTTCACTCCTTCCAAGCTGTTATTTTATTGTACCTCCCACCTCCCCTTTCCCTCCTGTAAAGTCATGTCTGTGCAAACACCTTTGTTTAAACTCTCGCACCTAACTGGTGAGGCATTGTTCATTCCCGAGTTCTCCCGGAGAGCTACGTAGCTTTCCAAGTTTCTGCATGGGAGGCCTTGGCAAGTGCCATTTAAGCAATTTCCACAGGAATACCTAGAAGCTGAATCAGTCCTTCTTGCTGTCCAAGAGGGAAAAAACACTTAAAACACTGATCCCTCTAAAAGGTTACGTTTCAACCCATCTCAGAGCAGTCTGGATAATGTTGGGCAGAACTCATATGTGCTTTATTTCCTTTGCTTGTTGAATCCAACTGCGTCCTACAGTCAATACTTCTGTTACGCCTCGTGCTAATATACCAACTGAAGCCAAATTCTGATCTCACTCCAGCTTCACACCTGAATGCCTGCATTTACTACGGCTTTATTGAAAGATATGGAATCTATTGGACACACATTGATCTTGGTGAGTGGTTACACACATATAACCAGTCCTATTCGACTAAGTAATGGCTTACAGATTGGAATGAACTTCAACATTTGGCCATTAAGAATTGCCTTAACCTCTTTACCTTTTGAACATATGTTTGATTAACTAAAAATTTGAATATTCTAGCAACATCAATTTGATTTCAATAGAGTTTCATATATAATGGGACATCTTGTATATTTACTTTATTTAGATTATATTTTATGGTATCACAGTATCACAGTATCACCAAGGTTGGAAGAGACCTCAAAGATCATCAAGTCCAACCTGTCACCACAGACCTCATGACTAGACTATGGCACCAAGTGCCACGTCCAATCCCCTCTTGAACACCTCCAGGGATGGCGAATCCACCACCTCCCTGGGCAGCACATTCCAATGACGAGTGACTCTCTCAGTGATGAACTTTCTCCTCACCTCGAGCCTAAACTTCCCTTGGTGCAGCTTGAGACTGTGTCCTCTTGTTCTGGTGCTGGTGGATACCTAGTATCCAGACAGTTTTTAAAACTGAATTTTTGTTACATCAAAGTGGTATCCAAAGCTTGTTCAGTGCTCCACCAGGATCCCAAAGCTCACAGCAATAAGAAAGCAGACTCCCTGATAACTATGCCTGGTTTACCCATATAGTTTCATAGTTTCATAGTTTCATTCAGGGTTGGAAGGGACCACAAGGATCATCTAGTTCCAACCCCCCTGCCATGGGCAGGGACACCCCACACTAGATCAGGCTGGACAGAGCCTCATCCAGCCTGCTCTTAAACACCCCCAGGGACGGGGCCTCAACCACCTCCCTGGACAACCCATTCCAGGGTTTCACCACTCTCATGGTGAAGAACCTCCTCCTCACATCCAGCCTGAATCTCCCTACCTCCAGCTTCATTCCATTCCCCCTAGTCCTATCACTACCTGAGATCCTGAGAAGTCCTTCCCCAGCCTTCCTGTAGGCCCCCTTCAGATACTGGAAGGCCACAATTAGGTCTCCTCGGAGCCTTCTCTTCTGCAGACTGAACAGCCCCAACTCCTTCAGTCTGTCCTCATAGGAGAGGTGCTCCAGCCCTCTGATCATCCTCGTGGCCCTTCTCTGGACACGTTCCAGCACCTCCACATCCCTCTTGGAATAGGGGCTCCAGAACTGGACACAGTACTCCAGGTGGGGTCTCACCAGGGCTGAGTAGAGGGGGAGGATCACCTCCCTCGACCTGCTAGCCACACTTCTCCTGATGCAGCCCAGGATCTGATTGGCTTTGCGGGCTGCAAGTGCACACTGAGAGCTCCTGTTGAGCTTTTTGTCCACCAGCACCCCCAAGTCTCTCTCCTCAGGGCTACCCTCCAGCCAGTCACTGCCCAGCCTGTATTTGTGCCTGGGATTGCCTCGACCCAGATGCAGGACCCTGCACTTGCTCTTATTGAACTTCATGAGGTTGGCCTGTGCCCACCTCTCCAGCCTGTCAAGGTCCCTCTGGATGGCCTCCCTTCCCTCCAGCGTGTCTGCTGCACCACACAGCTTGGTGTCATCAGCAAACTTGCTGAGGGTGCACTCAATGCCACTGTCCATGTCCCCCACAAAGATGTTGAATAAGACAGGTCCCAGGACTGATCCCTGAGGGACTCCACTTGTCACTGGCCTCCACTGGGACATGGAGCCATTGACAGCCACTCTTTGGGTGCGGCCATCAAGCCAGTTCCTTATCCATCTAGTGGTCCACCCATCAAACCCATGTGTCACCAGTTTGGAGACCAGGATGTGGTGTGGGACAGTGTCAAAGGCTTTGCTCAGGTCCAGGTATATAAGATCAACAAATACAGAAAATGATACTAATGATGAGAATATTTTATCTAATGTCATGAAGCTAGTCTTTCACAATAGATATGCTAAGCAGTGCTGTACACAACTGATGCAACACCACAGACAGCAATAAAGAAGAATGTCTTTCAGCTTAACTTTCTCCTTATTTATCATGAATACGTGCGGATGGCTATATGCCACATATCAAAACAGTTTTACATGCTGTATACAGCCTCAGGGAAATGGATAGGATAGGATAGGATAGGATAGGATAGGATAGGATAGGATAGGATAGGATAGGATAGGATAGGATAGGATAGGATAGGATAGAATAAACCAGGTTGGAAGAGACCTTTGAGATCATCAACTCCAACCTATCATCCAACACCATCTAATCAACTAAATCATGGCACCAAGTGCCCCATCCAGTCTCTTCCTAAACACTTCCAGTGATGGTGACTCCACCACCTCCTTTCTGATTTTGTTTGTTTGTTGGCATTTGAGAAATGGTAATGAATGTGTAAACAAATTTTTCTTTTGAGGTCAAGTGTCTTCATTGTGTTTAATGAAGACCCACAAACTGTTTAATCATCACTTGGAACAAATCTTGAGTGAAACTAATACCAGCCATACTATCCATAGAACTGGGTCAAAGGTGTACGTTTGCTTCAGCTGGTGTTGTGTGGAGGCTGTGATGAAAACATCAGATTCTTCTCTCTGTGGTGCATGTGATGACACATCTACATCATAGAATCATAGAATTTTTAGGGTTGGAAGGGACCTCAAAGATCATCTAGTTCCAACCCCCCTGCCATGGGCAGCAACACCTCACACTAGATCAGGTTGCTCACAGCCATATCCAGCCTGGCCTTAAAAACCTCTAGGGATGGGGCTTCTACCACCTCCCTGGACAACCTGTTCCAATGTCTCCCCACCCTCATGGGGAAGAACTTCCTAGCATCCAAACTGAATCTACCCATTCCTTTTTTTGCTCCATTCCCCCTGGTTCTATCACTACCTGACATCCTAAAATGTCCCTCCCCAGATTTTCTGTAGGACCCCTTTAGATATTGGAAGGCCACAGTAGGGTCTCCTCTGAACCTTCTCTTCTCCAGACTGAATAACACCAACTCTCCCAGTCTGTCCTCACAGGAGAGGTGCTCCAGCTTTCCGCCCATCCTTGTGGCCCTTCTCTGGACATTCTCCAGCACGTCCAGATCCCTCCTGTAATAGGGGCTCCAGAACTGGATGCAGTACTCCAGGTGGATTCTCACCAGAGTGGAGTAGAGGGGCAGAATCACCTCCCTCAACCTGCTGGCTATGCTTCTCTTGATGCAGCCCAGGTTATAATTGGTTTTCTAGGTTGCAGTTGCATACTGCTGGCTCATGTTGAGCTTCTCATCCACCAGCACCCCAAAATCCTTTTCTTCAGGGCTGTTCTCAAGCCAGACAACCACTAAAAACAGAATATACAACTGCAGATGAGCTGCCCCAACCTTGCTTCACCCAAAGTCATGACATGAATGAGGAAGCAGGCAACAAAAAGCTGAGGATCAGGTGCAAGTCACTTCCATGTGCACACTAAAGCATGCAAATGGCTCCTCCAGCACGTGTTCACAGAATCAACCATGCTGGAAGAGACCCCCAAGATCATCAAATCCAACTGATCACCCAACCCTATCTAATCAACTAAAGCATGGCACTAAGTGCCTCATCCAGTCTCTTAAACACCTCTAGGGACGTTGACCCCAACACCTCCCTGGGCAACCCATTCCAATGTGAAGAAGTTTTTTCTAACATCCAGCCTAAACTTCCCCTGTACATCTTGAGACTGTGTCCTCTTGTTCTGTTGCTGTTTGCCTGGGAGAAGAGACCAACCCACCTGGCTACAACCCCCCTTTGGGTGTGGTCATCAGGCCAGTTCTGTATCTATTGAATGGTCCTTCCATCAAACCCATACTGCACCAGCTTGGAGACCAGGATGTGGTGCGGGACAGTGTCAAAGGTTTTGCTCAGGTCCAGGTAAATGGCATCAGTTTCTTGGCCTTCATCTATTAATGTCGTGACCTTGTCATAGAAGGCCACCAGGTTTTTCAGGCAGGATTTGCCCTTGGTGAAGCTGTGTTAATTGTACCAAATCATCTTCTCATTATTCTTCTGCCTCAGCAGTGCCCCCAGGAGGATCTACTCCATGATCTTACTGGGCAGAGGTGAGACTGACTGGTCTATAGTTCCCTGGGTCATCCTTCTTTCCCTTTTTGAAAATGGGAGTTATATTTCCCCTTTCCCAGTCAGTGGGGACTTCCCTGGACTGCCATGACTTTTGGAATATGATAGAGTGCAGTTTAGCAAGCTCATCCGCCAGCTCCCCCAGCGCCTGTGAGTGCATCTCATTGGGTCCCATGGACTTGAACACTTTCAGGTTCTTCAGATGGCCACAAACCTGATCTTCATTCCCAATGGGCAGTTCCTTCTTCCAATCCCTGCCATTATCTTCCCTTATTCCATGAGTGTGGCTAGAGCCCTTGTCAGTGAAGACTGAGGTAAAGAAGTCATAGTATCATAGTATCAGTCAGGGTTGGAAGGGACCACAAGGATCATATAGTTCCACCCCCCCTGCCATGGGCAGGGACAACCCACACTAGATCAGGCTGGCCAGAGCCTCGTCCAGCCTGCTCTTAAACACCTCCAGCAACGGGGCCTCAACCACCTCCCTGGACAACACATTCTAGTGCTTCACCACTCTCATGGTGAAGAACCTCCTCCTCACATCCAGCCTGAATCTCCCCACCTCCAGCCCCATTCCATTCCCCCTAGTCCTATCACTACCTGATATCCTGAGTCATTGAGAACCTCAGCCTTCTCCATGTCACTTGTCACTTGTCACCAGTTCACCTGTTTCCTTTCTGAGGGAGCCCACATCTTCCCTAGTCTTCTTTTTACCATTAATATACCTACAGAATTTTTTACTGTTCCCCTTGATCTCCCTGGCTAGATTTTAATTCTAGCTGCGCTTTAGTTTTTCTAACCAGCTCTCTTGCTGCTCAGGCAGTTTCTTTATATGCCTCCCATTCAAGCTGTCCTTTCTTCCACTCCTTGTAGAGTTTCTTTTTTGTGTGCCAGTGTGTCCAGAAGCTCCTTGTTCATTGTTTCCTTGTGTTCACATTACTGTGCATCCAGCCATGCAGTGCTGGAGGAGCAAGGCGCAAGGAAGGGCTGGGTAAGGGAAAGCTGATTTTCAGCTGGCTAAGTTCCCTGATCCGGCTCCCTGCAGAACCAAATAAATTTCACGCAGCCGCAAGGGCACAAGTAGCTTTGCGTAGGTGAAGAAGGGGGAAGGGATCTACCCACCCACTCCCTTTCAACACAGTTCAGACTTCCGGAATAAAATAATCATGGAGCTTCAGCCACAGTCAAGCAAGTAGAATTACTTGCTGAGACTTGGTTTGTGGGGGAACAGAAACAATGAAAGCTGAAAGGAATCTATAGGGTTTGATGAGGTTTGTCTGTTTGGCAAAGACTTTTTCCATTCTTAGAGTTTCTTGGAAATGTCTTCAAAACATTCCAGGCTTGGTTTCACTCCTTAAATACTCTTCAGTGTTTTATTTAAATAGCAATGAGCCAAATTATTCCCTCAGATATGCATACAAAAACTCCCACATTAATCAGAAAAATTGTCTGCTCATATCCTAAGTACAGGAGGTTTCTTTTATTTTTTGGTGTGGGCTTTGTTTCTGAAGAAGCAAATTCTGAGCACAAGCTTTCTTCTGTTCATGCAGAGAAGAAAATTTTGCATGCTCCCAGCATGTGTTTGGGACCAGTTGTTGTCACCCTACAGGGAGTGCTAACATACTTCATAAGAAGCTTCAGTGGCTACATATAGACTGCCCACAGAGTGCGGGGTGTATCAGGACAGTTAAACTGGAGAGTCCAACCCTCTGATTTATGAGAAGGTAGGAGGAGCTGCATGTTAGAATGGGGTAAGACATTAATTGGTAAATCACATTTGATTTAAAATTCAGGGACAGAAACAGTAATGTAGGTCTTTAACTTCCTTGATAAAACTCTAGCAGACTTAGGAATAGGCTTTAAAAACTGAGCTGCTGTTTTGATTTGTAAAACAAGTTAAACCAAACTTGACAATAAGGCATGTGCTTTAGATTTTCCTAGTTTGAGGCTCTGTTTACTCTGGCAGATATATCCTTAAGTGAAGCTTTTTTTTCCCCCCTCAAAGCTGTTACATGGTAGACTGATGTTGGCTGACCCTGAAGCAAAAATTTTAAAACAGCACATTTATTTTCCTGCTAATGCTAAACACACATGCCATGCAGCCTTTTTTTTGTTCCCTCCTTTTTTTTTGGGGGGGGGTGGGGGCAGGGTGTCTAGCTGGAAAGTCTTCAAATCTGGACTATTTGTCCCTTTTGCCCTGACTTTAATGTTTTCATAAATATAAATATAACGTAACAAACTTGGGGGATGGGAGCATGTGTGTGTGTGTGTGTGAGAGAGAGTAGGAGCACAGCCTGTAATTTGCAGGCTGCTGAGTGGAATGGGCATATGGGAAGAGCTGATGAACCTGGTCCTGTCTTGTGCTGGTGACAACGGGCTTACCTGCATGCCTCAGTACCCAACAAAGCTCCCAGAGTGCCAATGGACAACTGGGCAAAATGTTAGCAGATCTGTACGTTTAGTTCTCTTAACTTCCTTATAACACAAGTACACAAAAAACATTAACCCTTTTGGTGCTCAGTTGTGCGGCATAGCAAGAGGGGCCAGATGATTTGCCATTCTTTTCTTCACTAAGAAACAAATCTTTAGCCAGTGGCAAAATACTAGGTGGCCTTTCAGTATCTGAAGGGGGCCTACAGGAAGGCTGGGGAAGGACTTCTCAGGATCTCAGGTAGTGATAGGACTAGGGGGAATGGAATGAAGCTGGAGGTGGGGAGATTCAGGCTAGATGTGAGGAGGAGGTTCTTCACCATGAGAGTGGTGAAACCCTGGAATGGGTTGTCCAGGGAGGTGGTTGAGGCCCCGTCCCTGGGGGTGTTTAAGAGCAGGCTGGATGAGGCTCTGGCCAGCCTGATGTAGTGTGGGGTGTCCCTGCCCATGGCAGGGGGGTTGGAACTAGATGATCCTTGTGGTCCCTTCCAACCCTGAATGATACTATGATACTATGACACTCATCTTTACCAGTACTTCAAAAATCCCTTGGGAAAACACCCAAACCCTGGCAAACCTTTCTCTGCAATAATGATGCTCTGAAGGAGAATTAATTTTTGAAATGAAGGTATTGCTGTGCTTGATTAGAA
This sequence comes from Melanerpes formicivorus, assembly GCF_026170545.1. NCBI lineage: Eukaryota > Metazoa > Chordata > Aves > Piciformes > Picidae > Melanerpes > Melanerpes formicivorus. The sequence continues at coordinate 7,619,247 of NW_027142354.1, forward strand.
CTTAAGCTGCAGACATTCTGTGGAGGCCATATGTGATTACCTCTTTTTTTTAACAGCTTTCACATAAGTATGAAGGCAGCATACCTGGAGAGGTACAGCTGACCTCAGAGACACTGATTTATCTCTCACTGGAAAACAATTTACAGGGTCCTGTAAGTCTCCCAGGATTCAGCCAAGGGTGTCAGGGTGGGTTACCAGAAGCAGCAGCAACATGAGCTCATTCACTGAAGCTGCCATTCTTACTCTTCTTGCTAACGGAGCAGTGGTTTGGGTAAAACACTGAGGGTCTGTTGTATGTAGTTCTTGAATGGATTTCACTGAATTGGACTTCAGCTAAATGGATTAAATTGTTAAGCCAATTTAAGAACATCCAAGTTCAGATATGAAAGGAATCGCTTAAATTGATGCCAATCCTCACATTGGTAAAGAGCAAAAAAATATTTTAGAAAGAAGGACTTACAAGAGTTCATTCCTCTTCATGAAATTTCCAACTCTTTGCCAATGCTAACTGAAAGGAATGAAAAAAAAAGAAGGAAAAAAAAAAGCCCTCCAGAGAGCTTTTAGTAATTAGTTCCTGATTGCAAAGAATCTGGGCCTGTGCTACGCTAGGGCGCTCGGCCCAATCATTCTTTTGCTTTTTTCATAAGCTGGACTGCACCTCATTAGAGATGTCCAGCTGTATTTTTCTCTCTCTTTCACAGCCATACACATCGCTTTTCATCCTGTCCTTTTCATCACCTACTGCTTCCACAGCAACTGAAGCAAGTGAAAATGTAGCACAAAGAAAACTTTCGCATATTTGTCAGGTTTCTCCTGCTGTTTAGCAGCTGGAAACACAGAGGTTAAAGCAGCACCTTGAGCCGCAGCGCTGTGCCCATCACTCTTGCAGCCATTCATGGCTCATGGATCACAGTTCAAGAAGCTCTTTAAGTGCTACCCAAATTCTATGGATCTGATGGATCTGGTACTCACAACCTATTGTGCTGCAAAGGGCCAAGCTGAGTTTGCCACCCTATGAGCTGCCATATTAAATAGCTCTGTCTTAAAAATTAGATAGCTACCTCACTGCATGCAGCAAAGATAAATGGACTCACACACTACCAGCTACAGCTTCTATATTTTCTGTGCCACTGTGTTAGAACAAGATCTGTTAGTCATCATCTCTGTAGACATCTTTCCAATATGTTACGTGTGAAACCTGGAAGATTCTCATAGATTGCCATTGCTTTGGATATACCACACCAGGCTATAGGGCCCGTTGGATAACCATTCTGTAAGGCCTGTGGCTGAGGGATTACCATGAATTACTGTTAAATGCCCAGATCATACTTTTCTTCTATGGGTCTGGCTAATAGAGCTGCTGATAGGGTAGATGTGCATTTGTGGTCCCCCTCAGAGGAACCAGCAGGACAGCTGTAGTCACTGGGCCAGCCATTTGGTAGGAGCAAACTGTTACACAAGCACTCTGAGAAAATGAAAAGAGTGGGGCCAGTGTGATGGCACACTTTGCCAGCCTGAGAAGGAATCTGTGGAGGAAACATATCATGGCAAAAGACACTTGCAGTTTTCTACCTTCACATCTAGAAAGGATACAATAAGGTCATAGTCAATATACATTATAGATTAGGAATAAAATCTTGCCTTCCTCCCCACCCCCCCCCCACCCCCCCCCCCCCAAATAATAGCAAAATTCCCAGTGCTGGGCCAGAATTTCAAGACCTTCAGTAAAACACTTGTTCTCAAAGGCAACAATATGTGCTGGTGTCCTTGAATACAGGAAGCAAGATGTGCGTAACAGTACCCTTCTGTTCTGCAGCTTAGCAACTCAGGATGTAAATGGATACTCTTCAAAAGATTTCCCATTTCAATTGGCAAGAACAGAGATTCATGTTAGAAAGTACATTTTGTGTGCAAAGCTGTCCAGTGTCGATGCAATTATATTTGTCCTAAAGTCCACTTGTTGAAGTTGAGTAAGAATTTAATGTTCTATTCATTTTTATATATCTCTGTTGTCTCATACATATGTACACATCGACATCTTCATGTGTGTTTGTAGTTATATGCATATACACATAAAAGATATGTTGCTATATAAGATTGCTTTTATATTCTGATATATGTCCCCCTCTGCCGTGGTGAGACCACACCTCAAATACCATGCCCAGTTTTGGGCTCCCAAATTCAAGAGAGACAGGGATCTGCTGGAGAGAGTCCAACAGAGAGCCACGAAGATGATTAGGGGGCTTGAGCATCTCCCCCTATGAAGAAAGACTGAGAGATCTGGGGGCTGTTTGGTCTTGAGAAGATAAGACTGAGGAGGAATCTGATCAATGTCTATAAATATCTGAAGGGTGGGCATCAAGTGGAGGGGGCCAATTTCATTTTGGTGGTGTGTAGTAATAAGACAAGGAACAATGGATACAAACTTGAACACAGAAGGTTTCACCTCTACATGAGGACAAATTTCTTTACAGTCAGGGTGAAGGAGCACTGGAACACACTGCCCAGAGAGGTTGTGGAGCCTCTTTGGAGATATTCAAAACCCACCTGGATGCATTCCTGTGTGGACTACCCCAGGTGATCCTGGTTTCTAACTGGAGAAGGTTGGAGTTGATGATCTCTGGAGGTCCCATCCAACCTCTAACCTCTTCTGTGATTCTGCAATCTCAACGCAGCAAAAGCAACAGTCCTACAATGCTTTTAATTCTCCCAGTGGGATCAAATCAAATGACAAATCTGAGTCTTTTTACTGCTGTATCACCTTCTAGTTATTACGAAATCAGTCACAATTCCTGCAAACAACCACCAAAATAAAATTTCCCGTTTAAAACTGTTTTTTAAACAATTTTCTCATGCCACATCACACTGTGAGGGGAGCAGAGGACACTGGAGAATAGGAGGAACTTGGAACTTGGAGAGCTTGGTGAAGTGGGCTGGCTAGACAAAGCATGGAGGTGAAATTGCATACAGAGAGGTGTCATGCATACATGCCTTGCCAGCTGCCTCCATAAACAAAGCCCCCTTGGGTCTTGTAGTATGTGCTTAGCACACTGGATTTAGTACAGTTTGCAACAGATGTGTAAGAAATGCAACTCAGATAATTACCATAGAATCACAGAATGATCTGGGTTGGTAGGGACCTCCAAAGGTCACCTAGTCCAACCCCCTCTGCAGTAAGGAGGGGAATCCTCAACTAGATCAAGTTGCCTAGAGCCCTGTTGATTCTCCATTTGAATATCTCTGGGGATGGGACTTCAACTACCTCCCCAGGCATCCTGTTCCAGTGTCCCACTACCTTCACGGTAAAGAACCTGTTCCAAACATCCAATCTGCACTAGCTCATGACTGCTGCAGCCTAGCCTACCTTCAGCTTGGACATCCCTGCTGACTTCACCTACATTTGTGACCAACAGGTCCCATAATGCATCCCCTCCTGTAGGGCTGTTAATTTCTTGCTTTAAGAAGTTGTCATCTAGGCATTCCAAGAGCCTCCTCAATTGCCTACAGCTAGCTGTGCTACTTTTCCAACAGATGTTGGGCTGTTAAAATCCCCCAGAAGGATAACAGCCTGTGATGACAATGTCTCCTTGAGCTGGACTAAGAAGGCTTCATCGATAGGCTCTACTTGATTGGGCAGGCTGTAGTAGACTCCTACCACAAGGCTCCCTTTGTTGTCCCAATCCCTAACTCCTACCCATAAGCTTTCAACCTGCTCATGGCTATTCTTTAATGACAACTCTTCACTCTCTACCTCTTTACATAGAGGGCAATGGTACCTGCCTGAAGAGATCTTCTTACAATACTTTTGGAGTTGCTGCTGTCTCAGGCAGGCTCTGCTTTTGTTAGTAATAAACTGCTTAGCAGGAAAAGGTATTTCAGTCACTGTGTCACCACTAATCTGAATTCTATGAATAGTTTTATTCAAAGCCTTTTGGTGTCCAGATTCATGGTACCAGTGTTTGGAGAGGTGGTGAATTTTAGGGCAGTTTCCCTTGGAGAGGTCTACCATCCCATGTCTGTGCAGTCAAGGAGGTGGAATGAGAGATACTAATTCCTGCTTCATCAGTGCAGGACAGGAATGGAGCCCAGAATGTCCATAGTGAATGTCCTGGAGAAGTGAGCTCCCACCTTTTAACTTGGCACCCCATTTTTGAGGGATTTAAATTTCACCTTTAAGTTCTTCAAATATAATCTGTTTTGGGAGCCGCTACCTTCATTTATATGCTATTAAGCAACAATATAGCATAGTTATTCATGATGCCAAAATGTTGTCCTTTATTTCAATTGCCTTGTTTCTGTTCAACATACCTAGACGGGAATGGAAATACTTTGGTTTTTCAGTTTAGCAAGAAACTTCCCCCAAATCGTTTAATTTTGGAGTTAAATATTGTCCTTTCTCATTTTCCTCTCCCTTTTCAACAGTGTTTTACTTAGGATTTCAGACAAACAAAAATTCAGTTATTCACTCAGCTCTGTTAAATGCCAAGACACCTCTTCTGCTAATCAGCACAATTTTCTGTCAGTCCTTTGGCTGATTATCTAAGGCAAGTGTCACTGTATTACCAGTATTTCATCTTTAGTGCTAGCGTTATGTATTCCAAAAGATTTTCCTTTCCAAAGTAAATGACCAATTTTCAGTTATACTAAAAATCAGTGCATCAACATAGAGATCAAGCTGCTGCTGAGGTGGAGCCTGGCAGCCCCCTAAGGATCAAGACCAGCACAACAGCTTAGCAGGAAAGAGATAGTACAAAGGCTGCAGGAGGGACTCATGGGGTCAAACCTTCATTCCTGAATTGTCCTTCATATAACTGATGATAAGAGTATTGTCCTACATATAACTGACTATAACCATGGGGGAAGTGGTGGATTCAAGAGGATATTTAATTCAGATTTTGATTCCAATGTATGTGCTTCCCCTTCTGTTGGAAAGGTGTGTAAATACATCATCACTGTTATGCATTATAACAGGACCTTGCAGCAAGCCCCTCTGGTGCTCTCTGCATTGCATACTACTTATCAGAGGGTCTTTGTCTTCTGCTGACCAGAAAAGACACTTTCCCACAGCTTGCCTATTTCTTCACTAGACTTTGCATGGGGAATAGAATAGAATAGAATAGAATAGAATAGAATAGAATAGAATAGAATAGAATAGAATAGAATAGAATAGAATAGAATAGAATAGAATAGAATAGAATAGAATAGAATAGAATAGAATTAACCAGGCTGGAAGAGACCTTTGAGATGATCATGTCCAACCTATCATCCAACACTATCTAATCAACTAAACCATGGCACCAAGCACCCCATCAAGTCTCTTCCTAAACACCTCCAGTACTGGTGACTCCACCACCTCCCTGGGCAGCCCATTCTTTGCCCAGTCTACTGGCAACCCTGAGCACCCATCATGGTTTAACTGCTCCACCTGTGAGACTGACTTCTTCCTTCCCAGGTGGAGACACCTATGTGCATGTGTGCATGTGCGTGTGTGTGTATGTGCACGTGTCGGACAAGCAGGTGCCAACTCTGTCCCTGCCTGTCCAGGACTCTGATATGCAGTTATAAGCCCACTTAGTCACTCCTATTTTTCAGAGGGCTTATTGAATGGGAGTATTTCAGCCCCATCTTTCCTGCTATTGTTATTATTGGTGGAACAACCTAAACTATCTACTTTCACACTTCCTCTCTACATAAAGAAGAGTGTTCCAGCTTTGTTTGTGAAGAAGTTTATTTGCAGGGAAATGGGCTGTTTCTTTCTCTCCTCTTGCCTGAGAATGGTTCTTTTATTCATTGTGTTCATTATAGCATGTTCTTGGCTTCTACTTTCCTTCATCTGTTAAAAGCCCCTTAAAACACTGTGCTAAAACCTTGCACAAAATACTTTTAAGCAAGTCATAATCACATCTGGTTTAGTGTCATGGCTGGAGTTGGCTGTTCTTACTGACTTTAGAAGCTAAACGTTGGTCAGAGGTTGAGACGCCGTGCAGTAGAGCCCAGACTGAACAGCACCTCTCTAGCACCTACCTGGTAATTATAAGAACTCTTTATGACACAGGTGCAAAGGAAGCTGGGGCACAAGAGCATCTTGGCTGCTTTATACTGAAATGGCTTTAAAAAAGTCATTGCATATCTTTGAAGTGTTAAGTAGGGGAAGTGTTAAGTAACATGCAGCTTCTCTGGCAATGAAATTGGGTTTGAAGATTATCATTTGGAACTATCATCAGAGATTATGATAGACCTCAGCAGGTCAATATTGCTTTGGCCTGCTAATGCAACTTGTGTGGAGCCATACTGGAGTTTAGCTTGTTTCTATGAGCTGGGTTAAAACAATGTGAAACAATTAAGAAAAACAAGGGATTGAAGTTACTTGCTATTGTTGTTGTCCCAGGTTCTTCCATGGCTGGTTGAGTCACTTTATCTCTGCTGTATGGTAAGAGCTCAGAGATTCAGGCTGTGTTCTGTGCTGCCACAACACAACTGCTTTGAATCATAAGCTCTCTTTACAGCTTCAGTTACAGCAGGTTAATATAATATCAGAAGTCTGGGTTTGCAGTAGAAACACCTTTGGTCTGCTGCATAAAGAGAACAACAACAACAACAACAAAATCTGTCTTGGAGGAAAAAATATTTAGATTCTGTTAGGATATATTAATATGAAAATGCTTTTTTTATTTATCTACATTTTGTGTTAGTCGCTTCTGAAAGAAGGCAGTTTGATACTTCCCAGAAGAAAGTTCCTGTGCTAGAGATTTCCTTTGTCTATTCCACTAGTTGCATCAGATAAAAACCAAGTGAAACATGACATACTGACAATGAGACTGGCTGACAGAAATTTGGCTGGGCCTTCAGTTACACTTGAATTTTTGCTATGCATGTCATGAATTGTGGCAGCTCAGGGAGGTTAGTGAAATAAAAATGATTGAAAAACCCAAACCAAAACAAAACCAACAAATAAAAACCTCAGCGAATTAAAGCTTCTCAGTTCTGATGCCATCAGGAAAGCAGAGCTGCTGATAGTTTTGTGTTTTTATCAGTATGCTAATTTACCTTTGACTTTTTCTGTGGAATGATGACCACAAACATTATGGTTATATATTCATAATGTGAATGTTTGAATATTGGTATTTATTTTGCACTGGTTTACATAAGATACATAAGTTCATAATGATCCTTGCTATGCTAAAGGCTACTGTGCCACCGATTTTAAACATATTTATGACTGAAAGAACTGAGCTCAGAGGACTTATTTGTATGTGTCAAGTTCCTCACAAGCACATGGGTTTGCAGCATTGGCTCCTGTGGACAAGATTTTCAAAAGCAGCACTGAAAGTCTGCCTTTTCCCATGGCAAATCCACCACCCTTCTGCCTCCTGAGCCCTCCCGAATCATCTCTTTCTCTGTTGTCTCATCTGCTTTGGTCGCAGTCCTAAGGCTGTTGTAGAAACAACACTTGAAAGAAGAAACATATAAACTCTAAAGCTAAGCTACTATGTTACACTTCAGATGCCTGTAGTGGTATGGTGTGTCAGTTCTGCTGCGTTGTGCCCTAGTTAAAGCCCATCCACTATTTCCCCTGCAAACCACCCTGTTTGGATGTGGCTGTGCCACTGAGAGCTGAGGGTCCCCCTGGAATGCATCTGAGAGGCGTGCGGTTACGTTTTGCTTGACATGACAAATCCCAGCTGCAGAGCCAGCAGTCAGGTTGCACTGAAGGTAGAGGCTTTCTTGGTCTCTGGCTTTGCAAGGCTAGTGGGGAGGGCTATAGTAACATAACTCTGCTTTGCTCCTTATTTTTCCCATATTTAAAAAAACCCATCAAGCTCTGTGTATGAAAAAGTGCCCTTCCCACATGTATAAGGACTTCTGCACTCCTGCTGCTCTCTGGATAATTGTTCTCAACTTGTATTTAAATTTAGAGCTTGCTGCTTTGATTTCAGACCAAAGGGGCTTGCCAGTCATTTCCAATTACAGTAGTTTGCCTAAGAAAAGATGTATTTCTACTTACAAACCTTGTCTCGGCTGTGTGTCTGTACCCATCCAAGCACACATAGTGCTGAGAACTCAGGGGCACAGGTCAGCTTGCTACATGCTGCATCAGCTCTGCCCATGCCCTTCTAGTCCTTTGAGCAGCACTGGCTGGCCACAGGTGCTCAGGACTGAGCCCTGCAAGCTGTGAAGCACCTGCTGTCTGCCAGAATTTATCTTAGGAGAGTCTGGAACCCCTTATGAGGAGAGGCTACATCCAAATTATTCTGGTGTGGAAAGAAGCAGTGAATTTCAGGAGAGGTGGAGATTGACCACTGAAACAAGCTATTAAGAGAAAAAAGAATCTGTTGTCTTGCAAACTTTTGATTAAGCCTGAATTTCTTCTTGGTAGATCTATCATAGTCATACGCAGGATACTGAGTTCAAGTGATATGTTGGCAGTAACATTTTCAAGCCTTCTTCAGAAAGAAGTCAAGTAGAAATGTAATGACCCCTTTTAGTCTTAAATTCAAGAGATCTGTAAGGAAACATCAAAGTGCTTGGACTAAAACTGCAAATGCTTGACTATGTTGATTCTCCCCCTCTACTCCACTCTGCTGGGACCCCACCTGGAGTACTGTGCCCAGTTCTGGAGCCCCTATCACAAGATGGATATGGGCATGCTTGAATGTGTCCAGAGAAGGGCCATGGGGATGATTAGAGGGCTGGAGCACCTCACCTATGAGACTGGGAGAGTTGTGGTTATTCAGTCTGGAGAAGAGAAGGCTCTGAGGAGACCTTACTGTGGTCTTCCAGTGTCTCAAGAGGGCCTACAGGAAAGCTGCCGAGGCACTTTTTAGGATGTCAGGTAGTGACAGGACTAGGGGGAATGGAGCAAAAATAGAAATCAGTAGATTCAGATTGGATGTTAGGAAGAAGTTTTTCACCATGGTGAAACACTGCCCAGGGAGGTGGTAGAAGCTTCATCCTTGGAGGTTTTTAAGGCCAGGCTGGATGTGGCTGTGAGCAACCAGGTCTAGTGTGAGGTATTGCTGCCCATGGCACGGGGGTTGTAACTAGATGATCCTTGAGGTCCCTTCAACCCTAACAATTCTATGATTCTAAGAACTGAGACACACTAAGGAGAGAAGTCCTGACCCTGCAGTTCAGTTTGTGGGCACGGCTGTCCATCCCCAGAGCAGACGTCCATCTCTGGAGTGGACTTACTATATTTGTTTAGCTCAGGGAGTCACTAAAAGGAATAACCAGATCATCAAGGCTGTTGGATACTGTGTTTTATTATAAAGAATCAGCTTTTAATAACCCTCATGTCTTTTAAAATAGGATCTTTGAACAGTTAGCAATACACTTCCATTCATAAGGCTCTTTAAATCTCATAAAGTGGCTGGCCTCTCCTATACACCTTCACACGGTTTTTTCCTCTCTCTCTCAGCAAGCTTCAGTTCTGCTTCTCCTGCTAACTTATGGTTCTAAGATGTGCTGGGGAATGGGAGGGGCTACCTGTGAGGAATTTTCATTAATAAAACAAAGCTCCTGGGGAGCCACTTTGAAGCAGAAACAACTCTTTGTTCACCTGCACAGCCATGAATGGGCTGAGATGTACACAGCTCACTGCCACAGCTGATTTTTCTTAATACTGGGCTGTATTGGAGGTCCTCTCATATCTAAAAGAGCCAAGAGCTGGGCTATGAAATGGCCTGCAGTACTGCCCCAAATCTCTGCCCTGCTGTACATCCCTCACTCCTGTGCCTGATGTTGACACACACTCTGCCATGCCAGACAGACTGTTGAAGGTGGCCAGGCATGCTGCAGCACCCACCAGCATGGCCCAATGACATGTTTAGGGATGCTGCATATCATGCTTCAGCCACATTGCATCACAAAGGAGAAGAGGTTTTGTTTTAGAAAACAATGTTTCAAAATACTGCTAAGTAGGTAATGATTTTCTAGGTCTGCCCAGGGATGTCTGGACAGAAAGTGCTTCTTTGGGCTGCTTTATGGGAGCAGGGGGAAACCTGTCCTACAATAAAAACTTCTATTCCAGCACTGCCTTTCTGGTAGATTACATCTCAGTGGAGCCATGGGGACTGATTCTGGCTGCATGAAGGCCTGCCTTGTAGCAATATACCTACTTTTAGCCTAGTCAGATCTCATTAGCATTAATAAATTGACACTGGGGGGATTTTATAATGTCTCTATAATTGGCTGTCTCAGATCTCTACAGCCAGTTAAGCTTAAGACAGAGCTTGGCAAGTAGTTTTAAAAGGGGTAGACTCGGGGGCAGGAGGGGGAATCAAGATGAGGCAGAGGAAGAGCAGACCTTAACGTAGGCATGACAGGTAAAGGCAGTCTCAATTTCTGCTGCTCAAATAAACATTTCACTCTTTCTGAGTCCTCACATGCCATTACGCTGTCTCTCTACCTATATGTGCAATGGGTAGAAAGGGGAAGGATGTTCTGGTGCTGCCCATTGCCCTTCTTGTAGTCCTCTGCTTTCTTTTCATCTAACCTAGGGTTGTCCCTTGCCCACAGCACATCTCTGACTGTCAGACTTTGTAACTCTCTGTTCCCATATCCACTGTGTGTATCTCCCTCCATTTTCCAAGCTTACACTGGTTCCTCTCCCAAGGGCTTATATATTCTTTCCCACTCCCCTAGAGTTTCTTCTGTTTACACAGCAGCAGCAGAGAACTACATGTTTTATCTCTTCCCAGTATGGCTATGATCCTCTCACATACTCCCTCTGCTCCTTTTTTCCACCATGTAAAACACTCCTTTCACTTCCCCTGAAATGTCCAAGAACTCCTAGACTCCTGCAGCTCATGCTTCTCATTGCAAAACAAGGTAATCCCTCCCAAACTCTGGTTTATGGACTTGAAAACCATGTCTGTGTCTATGCAATAACAACAAATGACAGCCTTATGCTTTAAGGCAAACAAATATGGAACGATCTAGTGTGGGGTGTCCCTGCCCATGGCAGGGGGGTTGGAACTAGATGATCCTTGTGGTCCCTTCCAACCCTGACTGATACTATGATATCCCTCTGAATGTTATTTGTTAACACAGAGAGAAACCTGTGAAAAGTAGATGGGCAGTGTACCCTTTTCCATGTTAGATGAGATGCATTAGTTACACCCACATGAGCACTTCTGACCCTCATTGTCTGAAGTCATGCTTGACCCCAAATATAATACTCATCCTGGGTGAGATAAGGAAAGAAAAAAAGTAATCCTGCAATTTGTCAAGTTTTCTCTAGCTAGTAATATTGTAGTTCCTTATACTGCTGCTAGAAGTGGAACCATTTTTAGACTCATCCAGTGCAGGGCAGTATTCTAGCAAGCTCCTGTTATTGTCCTTTACAGCAGCATTCAAACACCTTGGCAAAAACCAGTCTAACAAAAGTCCACCCCAGAGACTAGCATAGCAGCAAAGTAAATCAGTAAAGAATAATAAACCCCACCAAGATCTGCATTTGGAGTGGAAAGCCACTTACGCTAACAAGCAGGAAAAGTCAAACAGAGGCACTTGGGACCTAAGTGTGTCTCTCCACTTAATTTACATGGAAAGGAATCTTCTTGTGTACCTAACTTCAAAATACGGTGGAGTCACCATCCCTGGAGGTGTTCAAGAGGGGATTGGACTTGGTGCCATGGCTTAGTAGTCATGAGGTCTTGGGTGACAGGTTGAACTTGATGATCTTTCAGGTCTCTTCCAACCTTACTGATTCTATGATTCTATGTGTCTATTCTTACAGAAAGAATGAAGATACAGGGGATGGGCAACCCTTTTACAAGAGAACATCATGACAAAAGCAAACGAGATTTTGTCTTCTAGAGGTTGGATTTGAATCAAGGTCCTCCATGTGCCAGGAGAGAAATCCAACCATTGGCCATGGCACACATGCCAGTAAGTGTACCTCCTTGCAGTTTGTATAAGCCATTGTATAAGACAATTGGGCTGCAGTTAACATCAGGATGATATTTGCCCCTAGTAACAAAGGGTTGATCGAATAGAATAGAATAGAATAGAATAGAATAGAATAGAATAGAATAGAATAGAATAGAATAGAATAGAATAGAATAGACCAGACCAGACCAGACCAGACCAGGTTGGAAGAGACCTTCAAGATCATCTCATCCAACCTATCAACTAATCCAACCCACCTAATCAACTAAACCGTGGCACCAAGCACCCTATCAAGTCTCCTCCTGAACACCTCCAGTGATGGTGACTCCACCACCTCCCTGGGCAGCCCATTCCAATGGCCAGTCACTCTCTCTGTGTAGAATTTCTTCCTAACATCCAGCCTAAACCTCCCCTGGAGCAGCCTGAGACTGTGTCCTCTTGTTCTGGTGCTGGCTGCCTGGGAGAAGAGACCAACCCCCACCTGTCTACAACCTCCCTTAAGGTAGTTGTAGAGAGCAATAACATATCTACAAGTAACAGTGTAGGCATTAAAGAGTTCAAAATTTGACCCTCACCCTTCCAGCATGAGTTGGCAGTTGAATGTAGCTTAGAGGATTTCCCATATGCATTTAAGTACTTTAGCATTTCATAGAGATTATGAAATTCTTTAATACAAGATAAATAGTTTAGAAGAATGCAAAATAAAGAAACAAGATTTCTGGAGTTAGTGTGAACATCCAGTTCAAATAGCAAATATCAAAGAAATAGCTTTGGAAGGTTTGTAAATATTCTGAAGTTTCATCTGTGCAGTCAAACTCCAGGGACTGGAGAAATTGCCTGCATTGGGTGGGCTATCCCCCAGAAGCCCACCCAAGATGGTACTGGTGAGTATCATGGAAGAGACAACAGACAAGATTTCCTGATCTCATCTGGTCTGGCTGAATTGCTTTGCAGCAATTTGACAAACACCAAAAAGGTAATGTAGTTTCTGCCAATTCTTTTTCTCTATCCAAAGTAGAAACCAACTAGGAAAATATTTTTAACATCAGATAGATATTTTTTTTTCCCCTGCATATGAAGAATTCCAGAAGACGAGTGTTTCATTATAAGAATGTTTTAAAAGATACTGTCTGTATGTCCTTGGCTGGGTAGCCGAGTAAACAGTTGCATAAAAGTGAAAGGATTTAAGATGTGTTAAAAGGGAGCTCATTTTAACTGCACTCTAACTACAATAGCATACATTTCTATCTTTGTTTTCCTTAGCCATGCCAATCTTCTATGAACACCTTCCCTTCCTGTTACTCTTTCTCATTGCCTGGATAGGAAATGGAGATGGGTGAGACCAGCAAAGTTTCAGATTGATTTTTTTTTTTAACTTTGAGGGGGGTTTGGAGCTAATGGCTTACAGAAATGTCACCCTGTGGAGTATTTACAGAATCACACAGAATCAACCACGTTGGAAAATACCTCAGAGATCATCAAGTCCAAACTATTACCTAATACCTAACACTTCATGACAACTAAACCATGGCTTCAAGTGCCACATCCAATCCTTTTTTGAACACCTCTAGGGACAGTGACTCTACCACCTCCCTGAGCAGCACATTCCAATGGCCAATTACTCTTTCTGTGAAGAACTTTCACAGTATCACAGTATCACCAAGGTTGGAAGAGACCTCAAAGATAATCAAGTCCAACCTGTCACCATAGATCTCATGACTAGACCATGGCACCAAGTGCCACATCCAATACCCTCTTGAACTCCTCCAGGGATGGCGAATCCACCACCTCCCTGGGCAGCACATTCCAATGGCAAACGACTCTCCCAGTGATGAACTTTCTCCTCACCTCGAGCCTAAACTTCCCCTGGTGTCCTCTTGTTCTGGTGCTGGTTGCCTGGGAGAAGAGACCAAACCCCACCTGGCTACAACCTCCTTTCAGGTAGTTGTAGACAGCAATAAGGTCTCCCCTAAGCCTCCTCTTCTCCAGGCTAAACAACCCCAGCTCCACAAACCTCTCCTTGTAGGGCTTGTGCTCCAGACCTCTCACCAGCCTTGCTGCCCTTCTCCGGACATGTTCAATTATCTCAATGCCCTTCTTAAATTGAGGGCCCAGAACTGGACACAGTATTCAAGGTGTGGCCTAACCAGTGTTGAGTACAGGACAGAATGACTTCCCTCCTCCTGCTGGACACACTATTCCTGCTACTGGCCAGGATGCCGTTAGCCTTCTTGACCAGTCGGGCACACTGCTGGCTTGTGTTCAGCCAGCTGTCAGCCTGTACCCCCAGGTCCCTTTCTACCTGGCCGCTCTCCAGCCACTCCAACCCCAGCCTGTAGTGCTGCATGGGGTTAATGTGGCCAAATTGCAGCTGTAGCTAGGTGATTAGCAATTGAAGGATGTACCATATGAATGGACATGAGTGAAGAAGAACTACACTTGGCCCCAGTTTTGTCTGTTGTAATGCAGGAATAATTTGCAGCTTGAGCCATGGTTGTTTGACTCCTGTTTAGAGAACACAGCATTTTTATGGAAAAAAAAAAAAAAAAAGCACAGCTTTGCTGACTGCCATGTTTGGAAATTACCTTTTCAGTTACTCAAACAGGAAAAGATAAACACTGAAAATGTTATTAATAAAACACTAAACCTTCCCCCCGCCTCCACCACAAAGTAAAACCCAGCTCCTAATTCAGCAGAGGTCAGACAATAAAGTTTACAATCCTGCTCTCCACACTGCTTGGTGCTCAGAGCCAGCTCACTAGTGACTGGCCAGATTAGTTAATCTTCCTCAGCTTCGTCTTGGGCCCTATAACTACTGCAGCAGGTCATTAACCAGCTGGTGAAGCCCCAGCACATCGTACATTTATTCCCGGCCCTTAGCAGCCGTTGTTGAGCCCAGGAGCCTCAAAGAGGTATTTCTGAAGTTAGCTGACAGGATAATAATTTATGCTCACTGTAATTCAAAGGGATTTCAAGGCAACTGTAAACTAATGAAACCTGAATAGATTTCCTGGAGAAGATTCCTTATTTTAATCAGCAGAATAAAAATGGAAATATGCAAAAGGGACAGCCAGTCTTTCTTTCTGTGAGAAACAGGGTCGTTTTGTGAGAAGGGGGATGTTGTGTTAGGGGAAAGAAATGTAGAAAAATGTTTGATTCATGCAAAATCTTTATTCCCCCCCCCCCCCCCCCATTTCTTGATTTATTTCTTTTTCTTTTTTAAAACTTTGCTGGTCATCACTGCCATAAGTAAAAAGCAAAGAATGCAATGTGTAGTCAGTTTGGTAACCTAGCAGAGGTATTACTTTCAGGCAGGATTTTCTTTTTCTTTCCTTTCCTTTTCTTTTATTTTTTTTTCTTTCTTTCTTTCTTTCTCTCTCTCTCTCTCTTTTTTTTTTTTTTAATCTCAAATGAAAGGCTCTCTTTAATCAGATAATTGACCGTCTGGTAATTTTAGCCTTTTGTGACACACCAGTTGGCAGGTACAGTGGTACACAACCATGAGCCTTTTCCTACAGCCTTCCCTCCCTCTGGGACACTCACAGACGTGTCTCTGTCTTATCAGTCCCAGGGGACCGTTCCCAAACATTTTGCAATGAAATGCAAAGGAGGGGCCTCTTCCCCCCCTCAAAGGAGGGCCAGCTGTCAGAGGTAATGACTGCCGGTGAACACGCAGATGGCACTAGAGGTGCTCCCTCAGCTCAACACACACCTGAAAGAAAGGGGATGTCCATTGTACATCTGTTCTGTAGGGGCCACATTCTGCTCCTTGTGCAGGGCTCAGGGCCCTACCGGGTTGGGGGGAGCTCAGTGGCGATGGAAATGGACATGGACATCCTTAGAGCGTGTTAGGCTCATGAGAAGACATTACCCCAAGAGATCATCCCTTACAGTTACTGCCTGCTCCTTACTCTTACCCTTCCTCTGCTTACTGCTTTCAGTGGTGGCCAGGAGTGAAATGCAACTTGCTTGCATGACTGACAGCCCTTCAAGCTCCTCAGCAAACCTTGGGCCTTATTTTGAAAGGCCCCTGAAAGAAAAAGGATTGTGTGCTCTCTAAATGCAAGGCTGCTGAACCGCTGCCAACCTCAGGCTACTCCATTCAAAGGGCTGAGTGAATAAATGAGAATAACATCCTTGGGGACCTTGGGGATCAGTTTACTCTGAAAATCCTCAGCCTTACAAAGGGTCAGAGTCACAAGGTAAATGAAAATGGCTGGGAGGGGACTTTGATGGCCGAAACACTGTAACTGTAGAGGACTTGAAAGAAAACTGTTTTTTTAAAAAAGTGAGAGAAGAGAGGGAGCAAACATGGGGAGAAGGTGGCAGGGAGGGGGACTTCAGCCTGCAGCCTCACCAGAAGGGAGGAGGGAAGAGGAGAAGAGAAAGAAACCAGAAGGGAGAAGTGAAGAGAAGAGAAAGAAACCAGAAGGGAGAAAGGAAGAGAAGAGAAAGCAACCTCTCTACTCACTTAATCCACAGTGATCTTTAAAAACACTTCTCTTTAAGGTATGCACAAGGGCTGTAGTAAGGGAGAGCCTCTCCCCTGCCTGCTGCTCTGTGCTGTGGAAGTGGTAACTGGCAGCTCTCAGGGCCCAGAGGGCTGAGCAAATGACATTACGGGTGTTACTGCTCCATGAACTGAGAAGCTAAACAGTACAGCACCCAAATATTTAGATAGTTTGGACATCTCAGTTAAAAAGTGCCCAAGTAAGTTAATGAGGAGACATTCAAGAAATGCATTTTGGAAAAGCCTTGCACTGGTATGGAAGGCAAATGATGTGAGTGTGTTCACTTGACTTGGATCTGTTTAAGATTTGCTCTGTAAATGTCACTAAGGCCAGATCAAATTAACATCTTGAGACCAGTGGGAATTAGACACCTAAACACTTCAGTCTCAAAATCTCTGGCTCTCGTTGGTCTCATCTCTTTACCTTTAGTTCTCTGAGCAGCTCCATTAATACTGACAGTAGTTAAGTTAAACACATTCCTAAACATTTGCAGGATCAGGATGTAAGTGACTCAGAGCAGCCACAGTTTCTTATTAGGTGTTTCCATAATGCCTGGCATATGGGCCTCATCTCAGTTGGAGTTACTGTAATTCAAGCTCTACTAATTACGAAAATAAGATAAATACTGACTTATAGCAGTTTTGTGTTATATTCTCTTCTGCTGGTTGAACATTTTTTCAAGTCCCTGAATTCAAGATGCCCAGCTGACAGGGGCATAGATTTGGTCAGAAGACTGCTGCTTTTTTAGCAATGCATCCTAAAAGAGAACCTGTACATGTAACTGAACTTGTCTCTGTGACTTATCTCTTATCACTGAGAGTTAGAGACTATTTTCTCCACTCTGCTTTTAGTAAAGGCTCATCTCTAGACAGTTTCTTTTGGCATTCCTAGTTATTCTTCTCTGTAATGGAGGATGGAAAAAAATAATGTACTACTGAGAACTAAGAGGAATTCAAACTTGCTGCTCCTAAATATTGAGACCAAGATCCATACTACATGAAATAGTGTCTTGCCTTTGACTTCCATTAGTCTTCATGTCATCGTGTAGACTCCATACCTTGTAACTGAATTAAACTCTGTTGTTTATGACACAGTTTTGGGGACTAGGTATGTTAGTGCACCATATCAGTACACAAAATAACAGCAGGCAGAGAACATGCAGGATCCTGATTAGTGTTTCCTAAAGGACAGCTACGGTGCTGTTCCTCTGAACAGTTCTCTCCTACCTTAGAATAAAGAGACCTCATCAGCCCCAGAGCTTCAGAGGCTCTTGTTCACCTCTGCTGGTGTCTTTTGTGGTGAAAACAACAAGATTTATCTCACCAATAGTACAGGGCAGTGAACAGTTAGACCCTTCCTCTAAAAGTAGAGATAAAAATCTGTTTCAAATAATTTGGTCTTCAGTTGTGTGTGTTGCCAATAGAATTGACAGGACTGCAGAGGAAGTAACATGGCATCTGCATGGGTGACAGCTAATAGGAGATCTTTGTAAATCAGAAACTTTTGAGGCTTTTCTAAAGCTTCCCCCCTCCCCCCATCAGGTTCAGAAAAAAAGCAGGCACTTCACAAAACTCAAGTCAGATTTTCCGATAGGGCTGGGTTGCTAACCCAGGGACCAGGCTCCCTCATGGATTCTCTGAAGTCTAATAAGGAGGACAGTCACACTGTGGCATATCTAGGGCATGGGGATTAATATAATTTCATTTTAGCCTGCCACCTGTTTCCCCATGCCAGTAGGAGCTCGGCTGTCTCCAGTGTCTGAAGGGGGCCTACAAGAAGGCTGGGGAGGGACTTCTCAGGATCTCAGGTAGTGATAGGACTAGGGGGAATGGAATGAAGCTGGAGGTGGGAAGATTCAGACTGGACGTGAGGAGGAAGTTCTTCACCATGCGAGTGGTGAAGCCCTGGAATGGGTTGTCCAGGGAGGTGGTTGCGGCCCCATCCCTGGAGGCGTTTAAGCCCAGGCTGGATGAGGCTCTGTCCAGCCTGATCTAGTGTGGGTTGTCCCTGTCCATGGCAGGGGAGTTGGAACTTGATGATCCTTGTGGTCCCTTCCAACCCTGACTGATTCTATGATTCTATAAAATCTCCACCACCTTTCTCAAATTTAGTTAAAACAGGCCAAATTCTTCAGAAGTTACTGGAGTATCTCCTGGTGGTGCAAGGTTCGTTTCCATAGGAAATCAGGCTGAGAAAGCAGTTTGGTTCAGAGTGTACTCATGGCTATAACATGCCATAACTCACTGTAGCTGCGAACATCACTGTGTAAATGAAGACACATGCACACACATTTCCTAATGCCTAGAGGAAGCAATAAGCAGAATCAATCATGTGCATGTAACTGTGTTTATTTTTCACAAAACGTCTTTTGGAAAAGGATTCTCTGAAACCAGACGTTTGAGAAATGGCCCAAATTGGGATTTATGTCAATTAAGTGTGTGGAGAATTATTTGATAGGCATTTCTTTTGCAGGAGGAAAATGGGAATGGCACATGGAGTTCATTAAAATTGAGCTAATGGTTTCAATCACATTTCTAATAGTGCAGAAAAGCCAGCCAGCAATGTGGGCTGGGAATAAATCTGTGTGATACCTACTGAAACGTACAGGCTTTTTGCACTCCCTCCCCGTGATGGGCAAACTGTCTGTTGCTGAAATGCTTGATTTTTATGAATGTGAATAAGGAGAAAAGTGAATGGAGAAAGAGATGAGCCAGCAAAATTAGTAAACTTGATTGGTCTATACAGAATCTTGCTACAGATGGATTTAAATAGAGAGGGCCTGTGTCTGATATAGGGTGGACAGTTCATGGTGCTGTGCAACAGTCATAATTAAGGACTGTCTTAGAGCAAGAGAGGTCATATGTCTTTTATAAAATGCCAACTTATTCTTAGCCTCAAGCAGGCAAAATCTAGAGTGGCACAAGTTCATTTATTAACATATTTGGTGTCAACATTTGCTTTAAAATGCTGCTTGTTTTCCCAAATCCTACAATACCCATATTTTAAGAAGTGCACATCAGACAGTTTTCGGTATTTCAGTTGTCTGCCGTGCAGAAAGCGTTTTGCTAACGCGGGGGCAGAGAGCAGCTGCCCCACATTCCGCCCTTGGCCTTGTTTTGCCGGAGGAGCGCTTATCACCCAGCGCTGTGGATTTAAGTTCAGCCTTCAGAGGGCAGCGCAGGGCAACGGACGGAGCCGTCCCAGAGCCGCAAGCCGAGCGGGCAGCGGGGCGGGCAGTGGCGCCGGGGCCGGCGCTCCTCGGCTGTCCCTATCCACCGGCGACCCAAACAACGGTGTGTAACCAGCCCCGAAACCTCCCCCTCGGGTGAGGTTTGCAGCCTCTTGTCATTGTGTTCTAAGCTCCTTTCCATCCGGTATAACTGATTGATGGATGGCACGACTGAAATTACAGAATTAACCGGGTTGGAAAAGACCTTTGAGATCGTAAAGTCCAACCTATCACCCAACCCCATCTAATCAACTAAACCATGGCACTAAGTGCTTCATCTGGTCTCTTTTTAAACACTTCCAGTGATGATGACTCCACCACTTCCCTGGGCAGCCCATCCCAATGGCCAATCACTCTTTCTGTGATTGCACAAGCATGCACAACACCCGAGCACAGTTCTTTATGTGGACCTAACCAAGCAACAAAATCCACAAGGTGAGGTCTGTGAAGATGCCAGCAGACTGCTGTAGGTGTTGGAACAAGTTGCCTGAGGAGGTGTTGGAGTCACCGTCTCTGGAGGTGTTCAAGAAATGTGTGGACATGGCACTCTGGCATGTGATTTAATGGCTGACAGTTGGACATGATGACTTTAGAGGTCTTTTCCAATCAAAATGATTCTGTGATCTGTGGGACAGGAAAACAAAAGAACCACCTTTGCTGTGCTGTGTTTTTGTGCAGCTATAGGTGTGGGCACCATGCAAAGAATTTACTTGAGAATGGATATAAGACCTGCTCTCTTGTGTGAGTTCTGATTGTGATTAGTTCTGCTGGTATGATGGAGACAGTGTGTTCAGTGTGCCTCCTCCAACACAAAGCATTGATTGTTTAATTTTGTTCTAAAATCCAGTAAAAGTAGAAGTAGTTTAGATGCACATAGAAAGACCCATTGGCTTCCACTGAGCACAGTACATCAGCCGTTGGCATCCTATCTACTTCCCTCAGCTTGCTTTTATTTCTTCCTTTCCCTCCAATTTCTAATATCAGCTTTCACGGAACTGTATTTCCCCAGGCCTACATGGTCAAATCACTTTTAATCTGAGAAAGTGTGTTGATTTATAAGGGAAATATTTCCTTGATGGACATTGGGGAAGATAAATAAATTGAAAAGAAAAGAAAAGAAAAGAAAAGAAAAGAAAAGAAAAGAAAAGAAAAGAAAAGAAAAGAAAAGAAAAGAAAAGAAAAGAAAAGAAAAGAAAAGAAAAGAAAAGAAAAGAAAAGAAAAGAAAAGAAAAGAAAAGAGAGAAGAGGAGAAGAGAAGAGAAGAGAAGAGAAGAGAAGAGAAAGAGAAGAGAAGAGAAGAGAAGAGAAGAGAAGAGAAGAGAGAAGAGAAGAGAAGAGAAGAGAAGAGAAGAGAAGAGAAGAGAAGAGAAGAGAAGAGAAGAGAAGAGAAGAGAAGAGAAGAGAAGAGAAGGAAAAAAGAAAAGAAAAGAAAAGAAAAGAAAAGACAAGAAAAGACAAGAAAAGAAAAGAAAAGACAAGAAAAGAAAAGAAAAAGAAAAGAAAAGAAAAGAAAAGAAAAGAAAAGAAAAAGAGAAAAGAAGAGAAAAGAAGAGAAGAGAAAAGAAAAGAAAAGAAAAGAAAAGAAAAGAAAAGAAAAGAAAAGAAAAGAAAAGAAAAGAAAAGAAAAGAAAAGAAAAGAAAAGAAAAGAAAAGAAAAGAAAAGAAAAAGAAAAGAAAAGAAAAGAAAACAAGAAAAGAGAAAAGGAAAGAAAAGGCAAAACCAAGAAAGAAAACAACAACACCAAAACATATACAAAAATTCAAAAGCCCCAAGAATTTTCTTGATAATCTATTTAATTTCCTAGTAATTGTGCCTACAAGACAACCTTCCCAAAACTTCACTGAGAAAATGCCCCTTTCAAACCTAGCCAAGGGATTTCGGTTCAAGCTGAAATGGTGCTTTTCCTCTGCTCAGCCCCTCTTGCTGCAGTTTACACTGATCTTGGAGCTTGTTTCTGCTGGAAAAAAACACATAGATTTGGCTTCTGAGCTGTCTGGCTTCAGCACACTGTGCAGAGAAAATGCTGGAATGAAAAGATGCTTTTGTATTGCTGTTTTCCTGCTGTATTATAGAAACACTGCAGTATCAGGAGGGAAAAGGACGGCATTACAATTGGGAGAGTGTAGTTTGGGGAAGAAAAGCAAGTGCTGTCAAAAATAACTCCACTTGTTGGCATCCATATACCCACGGGTGTCATCATCTGGAAATGGAACAGTACCAGGAAAACAGGACAGATTTCAAAATGTAAAGATGTAGAAGTGCTGTAGTACTGTGCCAGGGAAGCATGATAAAAATGCCTGACTGCACACCTATCTGTAGCAGAGAAGAATGTAGACAAAGCCACAAGGTCTGGGCAATTTTCTGAGGAACTTCCTTCCTGGAACAGGTTTGTGCTTCTCTCCAGGCTGGAATCTTATTGGCCTCCTCCAGATGCTCCAGAAGGTGGCAAAAGGAACCTTCTGAAAAACAAAAATCCCAAGGAAGACATTAAGGGATTATCTTGACAGATTTCCTTCATCGTTGCTTTCAGTTAGTTACTGTCTCATGCTCAAAGCAGGAAAACTTAGTTCATTTCTAAAACATTTTAACATGCAAGACACATGAGGATGCATGAATTTTAACTGCTTATGCATGCATATAAAGAGCATATATTGCACTTAAAAGCACACATATCAGAAACAAATGACATCTCTTTAAAAGCTTCTACAGATCTATTAAATAAAGACAAAATGAGTAAGGGTGCATTACCTTAATATTTTACACTGATTCCCATTTCCATCTCACTCCATTATGCTCCATTTGATATCCTTTGCCACGGTTTTAACCTGGAGACATGCCCCTGCAGAGGCAGGTATCTGTGTCAGGCTTCCCCAGCAGCAGGACAGTTGCCGGTGGACTAAGATTACAGCATTAAACACGCTTACAATTCCTGCCCTGCACAGTGGTCCAATTCTTGTCCTTGGCATGCGACACCGATCTGGCTGTGCTTGCCCACTCCAGGAGCCCACTGCAGCCAGCCTTCCATGCTGCTCAAGGAGCCAGCCTCACACATACTCCAGAGACTCACCAGCAGCAAAACAAAAACACAGGAGAAAACTCTTTTGCTACGTGCATATCTGCAATTAATTTTTCCTACTTTGCTGGTAGGGAGGCCAAACGATCTCTTTCTTCTTAAGACAGTGAAATGAATCATACTTTCTGCCTTAAGACTAATGTTTATATGTCTCTGGGAATGTGATCCTTATTCTCTCTGTTAAAGACATGAGCCAGATGCACTCTTGTAGTTCAGACATGCAAAATACCTTTACTTTTTCCTTCTTTAATTCTCTACCTTTCTCTCTCCTCCTTCCTTCCTTTTTTCTTTCTTTCCCCTCTTTCACTTTTTCTCTTGGGATATGTGTTAATGCAGTTCTACCCAAACAAAGGGGTAGAAGTAAAGGAGGCAGGAAAGTCATTGCATGAGTGGAAAATTCATAACTTCTTAAGTCTACAGTTTTTGAGTGGGGATTTCTTCCATGTGAGGGTCTCAAAATGACCTTTAAATACTATTGCACTCCCAAGGGATTGCCCTCTGTTATGGGAACTACTGATAGAGCTGCTACCTCAAAGAGATCTGGCTTGTAGGCACCTACTGCCTGGGAAGACACCACATGGTGGACACATTTAATCATGTGACTGATCTTGAGCTCATTTATGCTTAAGCTTGAGGATGAGCAGGAACGCATTTGGTTGTCTTTGTCACCAAGACCAAGACTGTGGTATCAAGTCCAAGAACAGAGGGAAGGTCCTCAGCAGAAAGTTGCAGCAGAGGGAGTACAAGCAGAGACAGGATCTGTTAGCCAGATGAATAGAGGTCTCAGAAGTTTCATTTGTTTCTTCCCTGAACAAAAAGGCAAAGGAACTCTACAAAAAGATCTGAAAACCAGCTGACTTCGTGAATGTTTACAGCAAACTCTTCCCAGCACAAGTAGTCACACAGATGTGGTTGCTTACAAATGTAAAAATGTAACACAGATGGATTAGAAGGGGCACCTAGTTCTTGGTGCTGACTCCAAGACAAGAGTGGGCTGCAAAATGAAGCCTGCTAACTTATGTTTGATGAAGCAGAGACAAGGCAAAGAGAGAGCTGTAACATGATCAAAACAGTGAGGTTGGGAAATGATCTTTGAAGCAGCATTCTCAATCATTGTGAGCAGGGAAAATGGTGTCTGCCAGCAAGAGAGGAAAGGCTGTGGATTCCATGGTCTACTGTGTCTCATCCAGAACAGGACTGAACAAGCCTAACAAGCGTTTTAATCAACGTGGGTACTTGTTTTATTAGAGAGATTTATATATTATGTATGTATTAGAGAAATGTTCCCAAGACAGTATTTGTTTGAAACCCTTCCCTTTTCATTTTGTGACTTATGTCCTCACAAACACGGACTAAAATCAGGATCTCACAGATCTAGTGGATACCTGAGCATTGCTGCCACCTTGTCACAGCCACAGAGGATCTGAGAAAACAGCAAACTTCTCATTTAGTTGAGTTTCCATTAGTTTTTCCTGCTCCTGCTCAACAATAAGGGCACGCTGGTAGAATTGCTCCCATACCTGATTCCTTCAGCTGTCTCTCTGGGTGCTCCTCTTGTGCTGTCTCCAGAAATCAGGTGGCCTTTCAGTAAGCCAGGGTAGGCTGCTGATCCACCGCAACCATTTGTAAGCAGCCATTCATGGTGTGGTCTTATGGACACAAGACCTGCACAGGGGGGGAGAGCTGATGGGAGCTTTTTTACCTGCATCCTGACCTGTGCTGGGTGGCCTTTCTTCACCCTGGTGTTTATCTATTTCTGCTTTAAAATCTGTGAGAATCTCACCGACAGTGGTGGACAAGCCTTAGATGAGGTAGAAAATATAGCTTGGCCAAATGAAATTATTTGCACAATGGCACCCTGTTTCACATATTTCAATTGGGTTCTCTTTACCTCCATCGTGTAGTGACTCCCACACCACTGATACTGCCCCAGCCAAACACTTCTCCATTCCCCATCGCTCCTTCTAGCTTTGCTCCTTCTAGCTTTCTCTTAACTGTTTGGTATTTTGCTTGCTTGTTTTCCAAATCCTTGTAACATGTTGGCCTTTTGGTGTCATTAAAATATTAAACAATCAACAGCCTCTTGATAACTCTACATGAGACTTCATGGCTCTGCGTTTCTGTACCCATGTGAGGCATGAGTTGAGTTTTTTAAGATTTTACACCATATTGCACCACAAGCTGCTATCCAATTTGCTCTCCACCAGCACTGCGTATGGATCAGACTGCTTTTGCCTGTTGTTGCATAGAAATGTCTGTGATACATCCACTTTTGCACATGGGTTAGAAGACTTCATGGAAATGCATTATTTACTTATTATTATATATATATTTTTGCTAGCCAATAAATATCATTCAACCTAAGATATCCAAGTCCTTGCTGAAAACCAAACAGGTAAAATGACATCTCAGAGATCAGCGCTGCCTTATCTATGTAATATTTTTATTAACATTGGGAAATGAGTTAAACATAACAAGGAGTAATGGTACTAAAGTGGTTCTGTAAGGTGAAAGAGTCTAAAATACTTACAAATTTTATTAAAAAAATAGTGGATAACAATAATTTTATATACAAGACAGAAAAGAAAGTCTGGTCTTAAGACCAGGCTGGATGAGGCTCTGGCCAGCCTGATCTAGTGTGGGGTGTCCCTGCCCATGGCAGGGGGGTTGGAACTAGATGATCCTTGTGGTTCCTTCCAACCCTGACTGATACTATGATAATGAAGTCTTAAATAATCTGCATCTCAGATATTAAATGAGATAGATGTAGGTGAAAATAAAGTAATACGGGGGGGGGGGGGAAGATATATGCCTTTCAGTTGGAGTGAAGGTTTTCTCATACAGTAGAAGATGGTCATTTACAGTGATCAGTGCTTTGGCTCAGAATCTAAGTCCTCCTAAAGAAGTGGCAATGAGTGTTCATAGGAAAGTCAGTTAATTCTTGCCTTCAAGAGTGCTATTTTTCCCTTCTGTACCTGTCTGAGCAGGACATGAGTTATCAGAGGCTTCACTTGAGTCCTCAGGTTGAGCTTCACTAGGTCTTTTCAAGTCTGGAAAAACCCATCTCATACCTGATGCTTGTGACTTCTAGCAAAACTAAGACAGTTAAACAAATACACAGGACAAAGGAATGAAACAAATGCATTTATTTAGTGATGTTACAGGCATTTTTGAGAAATAATTGCTCAGTTGTTTTATTTTAGACAAGAAAAATGAGTGCATTTAAAATTTTATGTGCCTTAAGATAGAGCTGGTAAGCGCACGTTATGGAGCGTCCCTGTTGTCTGAAGCTCATCGGCCCCTTATTACACTCATTTGTTCTGCGTGGTGAGGGCTGAGTGCCATACTTTGCTGTTGGCAGCTGAGAGCTATTATTGGGCTGCAACATCTGTTTCAACAACAGTGGGTCCCTGGTCAGCAAAACTAATTAAAAGAGAAGCCCAGAGTCAAATACCATGACCTATCTGGTGTGTCTATGTGTAAACAATGTAAACTACTGGACTAATGAAGGCTTTAAAACACTTAAGATAACTTTAAAAAAAACTATGACAAGTGATGAAAAGTCTCAGAACTGTTCTTCATATCAGACACAAAGAGCACAGGCAAAGATTAGGATCCCTGCAAACTCTTAAATGTATAGGGAAATGCACGTGGGCATTGGTTGTTAACTCACTGAGGCCACTCAGATGCTCAGCCCTTCTCACATGGGTGACTGTTTACAGAGTTGGATCACAAGCTTCCTCAATACTAGCAGGGTCTTGATAGTTAGTGGTAGTACCTATGAGGGTGCTTGGTTGTACACAATAACTTCAAACATTCATGGGATTCCCCTGTTTCTCTCTTCCATCAAAATTTCTGTTGTCAAAACAAAAGTAACGGGTGCTGGCGAGTTTGTGTGTATTAAATACTTCCCTCTGACCTAGCAGGGAGGAGAGAAGTTGTGTTTATGTTGGGCTAATGAAACAAGATGACTTGTCTGAGGAAGAGGAAATAGACAAAATATCCAGGACAGGAGTGGTAGGAAGCTGTCAGAGCAACCCTGTTTGGTTGTCCAGGTGATGACTGAGTGAACTTCAGAGCATTCTAATTTACTGTTCTGTTGTTGTGGGGTTTGTTTGTTTGTGGGTTTTTTTTGTTGGTTTGGTTTGGCTTGGTTGTTTCTTTAGTTTTGTTTTCCCAGGTTTGCTGATTAATTTCAAACTTTTAAAAATTGAACTGAGGCTGAAAAGTGACCAAAAACTCCCTACTGCATACAAACAGAAAGTGACCCATTTTATTTTCTGGGCATGGACAGATTTTGTGCTAAATGTTTGTGCTTAAAGGAAGCCCCTTTGTAGTCTCTCCATTAACTCTATGAGTGGTGGGTTCAGACAAATACAGACAGAAATACAGTAGATAGTGTATTATAAAGCTGCTGCTTTTTAACTTAGTAAGTGGGCAGGAGATGACAAAGCTTTCTTCTCATTTCTTCCTCTTCCAAATATAGACAATAAGAAAGTAACTGTGAGATCCTTTCTCCAGCAAATGGAAAATACACAGAAGGAAATGTAGCTCTCAAGGTCATCTCCCATCCATGCAGCTCCAAATGCTCTCCTCTGCAGGTATATGGTGCAGCTGCAGTCAAACCCATCAATGATTAATAGCATTTGTGAGTAAGTCTGTCTGTTCACAGTTCTTTTCTTTTTCAAATGTGTTTTGAACATTTCACCAACAGGAAAATTACTAATGCATTCTTGTGTCTGCATTTAAAATACAAGAACTCGTTTTTATTTAGCTCTTTCCTGACCAAGCCTACACTTGTCTGTAATTTCTCTTGTTGCAGAGTAACAGAATCCTTTCTTTTCAGGGGCAACAGAGAGACTGAAAAGGTGTACTGAAGACAGTGCCCCTATGTAGCTAGTTGTTTTCTGCTATCCTTTCTTTCTTTAGAAATAATGGGAAAACAATGTTTCTCTAAAGATTTTTATTTCCAGTCTGTGTATCTGCCAGATTCTCTTCAATATCCATCTTAGATGGCTGAGAATTATCTCTACAGGGTGTTGAGAAGAATGGCTTGTCAGACATTCTGCCTGATTGTTTTTACATCCTTTTCTAATCTCTCAACTGAATGGTAGGTTAGCAGAAAGTAAAATAAATATCATATGACATTTTTGATTGTCAAGCTTGCTGCAATTGCTAATTCACTTACACAACTATGGCCTAAAAAGCAATGGGAAAGCTACCATTAATTTGAATGTCTTATATGGCCAAGATAATGACTAGATTGTGTCTTTGTCACACTCAGATTATTTGTCAAGAATGATATTTTCCCCATAGGCTGACACTATTTTTCACAGTTTCACAATATCACAGTGTCATTTAGGTTGGAAAGGACCTCGAGGATCATCGAGTCCAACCTATCAACACAGACCCCATGACTAGACCATGGCACCAAGTGCCATGTCCAATCTCCTCTTGAACGCCTCCAGGGTCGATGACTCAACCACCTCCCTGGGCAACCCGTTCCAATGACGAATGACTCGCTCAGTGAAGAACTTTCTCCTCACCTCGAGTCTAAACCTCCCCTGGTGCAGCTTGAGACTGTGTCCTCTTGTTCTGGTGCTGGTTGCCTGGGAGAAGAGACCAACCCCTTCCTGGCTACAACCACCTTTCAGGTAGTTGTAGAGGGCAATGAGGTCACCCCTGAGCCTCCTCTTCTCTTCTTCTTTTGGTAAGAAAGGGCACTGTTCCTACTGGTGGTTTTACTAAAGCCACTGACAAAAATTTGGATATTCACTGTTAACTCTGTTTCAACTACAAATCCTGGTCTCTCTAACTAATTTAAATTGTTATTGTGCCATGTAGTGGGTTGACAAGAAGGCTGGGGAGGGACTTCTCTGGATATCAGGTAGTGATATGAATGAAGCTGGAGGTGGGGAGATTCAGACTGGACATGAGGAAGAAGTTCTTCACCGTGAGAGTGGTGAAGCCCTGGAATGGGTTGTCCAGTGAGGTGATTGAGGTCCCATCCCTGGAGGTGTTTAAGAGCAGGCTGGATGAGGCTCTGGCCAGCCTGCTCTAGTGTGGGGTGTCCCTGCCCATGGCAGGGGGGTTGGAACTAGATGATTCTTGTGGTCCCTTCCAACCCTGACTGATTCTATGACTCTATGATTGAGCCCTGGTTCCATATCTCCATGGGCTTTTACAGATATATTTTTTTTTCACTGATTCCTTCAAACTCATCTTAATGTTTCTTGGTTATACTTCAGATATAGCACTATTATTTGAGAAAATAAAAATAAATTGAATTTTTTATCTCTTCAACTTGTTACCAGAAAAATGCATCTGTAAACCCCAGACACAAGGAATTTTTATGGCTTCTTAAAAGAGTTAAAAGAAATCAGAAAAAGAGGCAAAGGGATAGAAGAAACCATCAGCGTTTACTTTAGTAGAAAGAACTCATGAAATTGAGACCTTGCTTGTAATATCAAGAGCCTGTTTGGCCATTGTGCCACAGTTCTAAACAAAGTGCAGAAAACCCAGCAGGGATCAACCTGAACTTTTTTTTCATTTTAAGCTTAGGACTCTCCTCCTCTAGCAGATGTGGACCTCAGATAATTTTTTTTTGCCCATCCATGATATAAAGGCTACTACTGAATGAAAGAACAGTTGCTTTCAAGTCAGGTAATCTTGTGTGGAGACCATATGTTCTCCATTTCTGTTTTATGCTGTGCTGTTTTCACTTCATGCCACTAAGCTTCTGGACACGATATTGGTAATTGTCCTCTGCACAAAGACCGCAGTGAGGACACCCACGCTGTTAGGCATACTGCTGAGCTGTCAAAGGGGGTTTGGAGAGATGGTGGGGTGAGAAAGGCAGAGCTTTTCGAGCTCCTTTGGCAAGGAAGGGTGCTGGTGCTTTGCCAACAGCAGATAGGTCCACAGATAGCAGATAGGTTCCACACACCTGGTATGTGGTGGAATAAAAGCTCCTATAGACATCATGTTTGTATTTTCCCTATATGCTATTCTGGCTGGAACTGGGCCACAGGCACTGGGTGTAACAGATTGGAGGGGCTGCCTGGGCTCATGAAACCTTTCCCCAGGACCAACCTGCCAGCCTGGGGTCGGCATGAGCTGGAGGGTGTGGGGGCAGCTACCACTGGCCATGAGGACAGCTGCTTCCTAAACAGCCCTCCCCCCTTCCCCCTTTATTCCCCTAATTACTGCAGGAGCAGCAGGAAGCCTCACTGCCCACATTCCCCCATGTTAAACATGCCTTTCTCCTCCTACTGTCTTTCCGCTGGCAGAGGTAGCCTGGCCCTGGACCCTCATCCACAGAGGGGTGACATCCAATTTCTCCTACGCTGCTGAAAAAACTTGGAGCCAGCCATGACTGTGTTTATCTACTTAGTTTTACTGGATGAAAAACTGTAATTATAATAGCACTGATGCAGTGCAGAGCAAGGCTTTCAGCTGTTGTAATCACCACAGGGCTGCCAACTTTGAAGGAAATAATCTATTCATGCCAGTCCAGAATCTGGCCTTCTAATGAAATCAGATAACACTGAAATCACCAAGGTTCCTCCTGAACCATATTTTATTAACATAGTTACCTTTTCAGACAAGAATAACACGAATCTTTCAGCCCAAAAATGAATTAAATTCTAATGGCAAATAAATTTGATTTTGTTTTTACCCTGCAATCAGTTGTATGAGGAAATATAATTGCCTTTCCACTGCTTTATTCCCAGTGCTTGGGTTATGTTATTCAAAGTTCTGAGTAGCTGATGAGTTCATCTTCTTTCATGCACTGGTTGCAAATCTAATCAGATAGCCAAAATGGGACTAAAATGCTGCTATTTGCTCTGATTTCTAGGAACATAAATAGCCACCACAGTTTCAGTTCTTGAGCTACTCTCAGGATGCCTGACTGTGTTCACTCAAGAGCCAGAAGGCATCTGGCTGCAAGGCTTCATGAACTTGCTTCTAAAAATTAGAAACAAAGCAGCGAGGATAAGAACAACACAGCCCTATAGGATCTCTCCTAAATTAGAGCTTTCACCATGGGAGACCGAGCAGCTCAGGGGAATTGCTAATGGGAAATTGGAGCCCTGAACCTTGAGCCTGCCAATCTGTATCTGATCCAGGCT